>NC_048567.1:39704183-40036183 GCF_013265735.2 Oncorhynchus mykiss
GCTGATGGAAATATCTTCATCAAAGAGCACATAGAACTCTGCTGTGTATAATAGGTCTTTAAAGAAATAAGGAGAGGGAAGGACAGAGCAAGATAGAGGGAGACCCACAAACAGATAACTGCCCACCTGTATTATACAAGGTTGTGAATTGGCTTTTCATGGTCTGTGGTATTGACAGCGCCTCTGGAATATGTTGTCTTATTGTGCAGAGGTTACTGGAGTTTGTGTCCCAGGTTGGGAAGAAACAGACAGAACCCACTCTGTTGTGTGCAGAAACGCATGTCTCCCTCTACACAACTAAGCAACAAATTAGATGGGAAACATTTTACTGCGCATAATTCATTAATGAGGGCTCCTTCAGCAGTGTAATGCTGCGATGGAGGGATAATTAATTGGCCCTGGTGGGTGTCCTAGACTTCTAATAAGAAATGTAAATTTTCGCTTCCTGTTGTAAAATGTTTTCAAACATTTTCCTTGGCGTGCCCAAATGTTTAGCTGTGGAGGAGAATCTCAAGGGATATCCCTCATCTTTTTGATATGTTCACTGAGCATCTACAAAGTGACCTGGTGAAACTTCTGACATGACAATGTCATATCACTAGTATTTTATGTTATACATCCATTATTTAAATTATACATCTGATACACACTTGTGGTTGACTTTTATATTTCTAATGCTCAAGTATATTTTCACTTTCATGATATTTTAAAGTAACTTTTATGCCATGCCAGTGAACTGAAGTTGTTTTAAACAGCGCCAATGGAAATAAGTCTGTTGACTTCGTGTTTTGAATGTGTGTATTATTGTATTCGGCTGAGACAACTCTCTGTATTTTACATTTGTCAAATAAATAAATGTATTCATATTTGGCTCTGGTTTGACAGATTTTCATCTAAAGAACAGTACAAAGTTCCACTTTTGACAGGCAGGTGGAGGTGCTGTGCTGTAAAAGTCCATTCATGACAGCTAATTTCTGAGCCTTAATGAAACGTTTTAGCAATGTCTACATTCAGAAATCAGAGCATCAGCCCATTTACCATTTCGGTAAAACTTTCTATGAAGCCTATATGCATAATACATTATACATGTACTCATAATGCACTTTAGAGTAATCATGCAGTAAAAGCAGAGCTATATAGACGCACGTAAAGACTTATAATTCTGCATAAAAATCATAATCACTTATAATATACAGCAACATAGTGCTTCATAATTGCTGGCATTATGCATATGGCCTTCATAGAAAGTGTTTCCATAAATGCACCACTTCACCACAATTATTTTATTTTAAAATAATGCCATGTGTTTTGGCCAGATATTGCCCCTTAATTAGAAGTCTAAAGCAGTAAAGTTAAGTTTAAAATCAAGATTTGATCTGTGATTTATGACATCAATATCTCCCTGGGAGGCTTTTGTAAATTGGCTTTGTTTACTGGGGAGTGTTGGTGCAATGTTAGTTTCCAGGTAACTGTTACTAAGGGTATTAATTGTTGCTCTTCAGTAGAAAACTACATGAAAACGATGCAGTCTTGTTTTGATTTATAAGAGTGAGTTTAAAAATGGGTCCGTAACAATAACTTCAAAGTGAACATTCTGAAAATTCAAATTTTGGTGTTGAAAGATGTTATGACATTAAACTGGTAATATCTTGGCCTTGCTGGCAGCCCACTTGCTGCATACTTGCACGACACAGAAAAGCCAAGCAGAAATGGGTTGAATAATATATATAATATATGTATCTCCAATATTTGAAATACTTGAGTATAAATGCAGTTTTTGCACTATTCCATTGGTTCCATTGTACCTGACAAGCAAAATCAAGCACACTTCAAGTATTTCAAACGATAGATATGTTGGCTGTTCGGGTCTGAATCCAAGGTCATAACACTAAAAAGGACCGTCTCTATATTAGGGAGAAATATAGATAGACCACGATGCATTTCTGCCCACAGACAGAGTAGGATTTTTATACTTTCTGTATTATATCATAACCATTTAATAGAAGATTTGAAATTAAGATTTAAAAAAAAACATTTTTGTGGAGAATCACTTCTCAAGGCTCAAGAAGACGTTTATATTCTCACTCTTTCAACAGGTTCTCGACACACCATTTATCTCATCCGCTAATGCCTCGCCCTCCCTTTGTGGAACTTGTTAAGCAATTAGAGTGTTTGAAGACATTCATTCATCTCCACTCTATGCCGTTGCTGTCATGGCAACCTGGGTATGACTGAAAACAGACTGCAGTCTGTCTGAGCTGTGTATGCAGTGGCTAGACTTTAGCAAAGCAGAGAAGGCTGTGTGTGGGGCATCTTGCAGTGCTGTGCTGGAGGAAGGTTACAGTAAGTTGACAGTACTTGGCAGTTGACAGTGGTTCTACTAGCTAACAGAAGTTGTAGGAAACAGACTAAAAACAGACTGCATCTCTCCGAGCGAGCTCCATATGCAGTAGATAGAGAAGGCCACAGGGCAGGGGTAACAGTGTAGGACAATTCTTAGGTTGACTGGAGGTAGACTGGGACCAATAGTGCAAGTACTGCAGCCATGCAACACCTGTTGCACCAGCCACTGCTTCTCAATGGAAACAAATACCTGCAGCAGAAGTGGGACAAGGCCTCCTATGAAATGCATCTGAGAAAGGTAAGCAAAAGCTGCTTTGATGCTAAAATCAAAGGCTATCAACAATGTTGGAGGTATCCTTAACATATTGACAATATTAATTTAACATTGTTATTAGCTGTTGTTTTTCAAAGTATTGTCATATTCCTGAGTCATCAATTGTCCTTTTTTGTGCTTCCAACAAAACAAGCTGAGTAAAAATGTCCAGTGTTGTTGACCTTTACTGTCGTTTTTTTGTCAAGGTCAAATCAGCGAAACCCACCATCGACACAACTGCACCTAAAACCTATGGTCACCTTGCCCTCAAAATGAAGAAACAAAAGGTGATAAAGGATCTCTAAGTCGTGTCATTTCACCATGTATCCAGCAAAGAGTCCTTTTTCTGAACTTTTGAGCTGGCAAATGTGTCTTTTGAGAAAGCTTACCAATGCGTCTGTCCCAGGCTTTCCTTGAACATTCTGAGTTGCATATTGCAACCTTAGCAGTTGTTACCTTGTATTTTGTTGTTGCTGTTTTGGTTGGCTTTACTTGTTTTTGTCTTTCTTAATATTTCCTTAATAAGTTTCAGGAGCAAAGCATGTCCAAAATTCAGAGGGAAAACAATATGCTGCTTGAGAAAATATCTCACATCATGAGGACTACTGGTCGCATCGACAACAGGAACGACTATGAAAACAAAAGGTATAGTGTTTACCTCCAGTCTCTTCAGGGGTGTGGCTTTAAATCCCACTACTGACACCAATATTAATTGGTAACAGCTAAACAGTGGTAGAAAAAATAACCAATTGTCATACTTGAGAAAAGTAAAGATGCCGTAATAGAAAATGACTGTAAAAGTCACCCAGTAAAATACTACTTGAGTGAAAATCTAAAGATATTTGGTTTTAAATATACTTAAGTATCGGAAGTAAAAGTATAAATAATTTGAAATACCTTATGTTAAAGGAAAACTCCACCCAAAAATGATTTTGGTATTTGTTTCATTAGTTTATTGCTGACATAGTCAAAAAAAGTTTTGCTAGTCAAAATGGATCATACGGGGATGATATCTGTATTTTGAAAGTAACATATTTAGGAAATATGTGAACAATGGACTAATGAAATGAAACAAATACCAAAATATTGTTTTGGGGTGGAATTGTCCTTTAAGCAACCAAGATGGCACCATTTTCTTTTTTTATGTATGGAAAGCTAGGGGTACCCTCCAATAACCAAACATCATTCATAAACGAAGCATGTGTGTTTAGTGTGTCCGAGAATCAGAGGAAGTAGGGATGTTCTGTGCATTTTTCTGTCCTGCTAAGCATTCAAAATGTAACGAGTACATGTGGGTGTCAGGGAAAATGTATGGAGTAAAAAGTACCATATTTTCTTTAGGAATGTAGTCAAGTAAAAGTTGTCATATATAAATACTATATATAAACACCCACTCAGCTTGCACAGGGCAAGCACATTAAATGTGCCACAATGGTCTAGACCTTTTGGTAGAGGCAGTAGTATGCTTAAATTCAGGGAGGCTTCACCAGGTCTGAAAATGTCCATGTTCACAAACTTAGCATCCTACTGTACCTACTCAATGGCCTACACACAATAGAAAACCTTTTTTTTCCCTTGGAATGGTAGTCTCTGCAGAGAGATGCAACAGCAGGAGTTGCTCCGTATCACCAAAGATAACCAGTTGATCCTTCTTCGTCTGACCCAGTGCCAGCCTCACTACAGCATTAAGGACTGGCATGAGGACTGGCTCAAGACAATCAAGCTCATGGAGAGCATTGCACGATATCCACGAAGAGTTAGTGACTAAAAGGTGAGTTCTGTGCATCACATACAGGCGATTGGCAGATCTTACTCAAAACATAACACATTATTGAAATGTATATTAAAGCCCCAGTGCAGTCAAAAATGTGATGTTCCTATGTTTTATATGTAGTTCCACACTATGAGATTGGAATAATACTGTTCAATTGTGAAATTATGATAATGCCCTTTTAGTGTACGAGCTGTTTGAAAAGACTGGCTGAAATTTTTGCCTGTTTTGGTGGGATGGAGTTTTTGCAGGCCTGGTGGCACCACCAGGTGATCAATTTGTAAATAGATCAATAAGAAAGAGTTCCAAACCTCTCTGCCAATAACAGATAGTTTTCAGTTTTACGCCCAGACAGTCCTAGCAAAAATCTTGCTTTAGAAATTGCTTTTTGCTAAGAAGCTATTTATGTTTATTTTTGAGAGAAAGAAATATTAAAAAATATAATATTGTTACCCATAAATTATTTGATATTCAGATAAAAACGACTGCATTGGACCTTTTTAAAATATGCATATAATTTGAGGCCAATCCTATAGGGACAAGGCCAGGCCAGTAATGAAGAGCAGCAACACTGAGACTGAAGAAAAGGACAGTCTTCATGCGGAACAGAGCTCACACAGCAGCATCACTCACAATGGCAAAAGGGGAGTGTGAGGAAGAACCTGATCAACAGGAAGAGGAGGCGGGCCTGTAGGAAACACCTAAGTCATCTGACACACCAAAGGTCCTACATCTGAAAGTCCCCCAATACCTGAACCCCCTCACACACCTGACACACTAAGCACATTAACAGACCTGACTCCCAAGTCAAAGACTGAGAATAGGTGTAAGCACAAGGACATTAAGAAGGGGTAAAGTAATTTGTATATTTGGTAGATTATTTACATTTGCAATGTCTCCAGATGTTATTTGAAAATATATTACTGGCTTGTAGTATTAAAGGAATTTATAACTTCTCGTCTTGGGATCAGATGCCTTTGCCACCTTTATGCGAAATCAATGCACAATGCATGTTAGCTACACAATAAATAGTTGTCAAAACAAAGGTTCAATCAGAGGAAAGCGTCAGTGATTATATCATAAGACTGTTGCCTGTGAACGAGCTGGGCTAGAACAAAATTGACCTTTTTTTAAAGACATTAGCAGCCTTCCATAACTTCACATGGAGATGAAATTAGGCTACCACATGTGCACAACTAAAACCACAGTATTTGTTCATCTTTTGGTTTAGATTTCTATGGTCAAGTCAAATGCAGCCTATTATCACCAGGTAGAATACAAAACATATGTTTCATCGACACCAATGTACAGCTGTATAACAACTTTAATTGTAAACGGTATTAATATGTTAGTTAGCTAACTACTGTTTTAATATCAACACCAATGTATAACAACCTGAAATTGGTTAAGACATTGTCAAAGGGGAACATTTTGGAAATGTGTCAAAGTACCTAAAGCTGTCTCACAGTAAGCACCTCTCTGTGTCATGAGGTTATGCAGCCCCTTGATGATTCTGACAGCTTTTTGGGCACATTCTAACCAAAGTTCTGTGAATAATTTAACATCTTTGTACAGTACCATTCAAAAGTTTGGACACACTTACTAATTCAAGAGTTTTTCTTTATTTTGACTATTTTCTACATTGTAGAATAATAGTGAAGACATAAACTGTAATAACACATATGGAATCATGTAGTTAACAAACCAAATATATTTTAGATTCTTCAAAGTAGCCACCCTTTGCCTTGTTGACAGCTTTGCACACTTGGCATTCTCTCAACCAACTTCACCTGGAATGCTGAGCACTTGTTGGCTACTTTTCCATAACTTTGCAGGCCAACTCATTCCAAACTATCTCAATTGGGTTGAGGTCGGGTGATTGTGGAGGCCAGGTCATTTGATGCAGTACTCCATCACTCTCCTTCTTGGTCAAATAGCCCTTAAACAGCCTGGAGGTGTGTTGGGTCATTGTCCTGTTGAAAAACAAATGATAGTGGGACTAAGTGCAAACCAGATAGGATGGCGTATCGCTGCAGAATGCTGTGGCAGCCATGCTGGTTAAGTGTGCCTTGAATTCTAAATAAATCACTGACAGTCACCAGCAAAACATCATCACACCTTCTCCTCCATGCTTTACGGTGGGACCCACACACGCAGAGTTTATCTGTTCACCTACTCTGCGTCTCACTAAGACACGGCAGTTAGAACCAAAAACTGTAAATTTGATCAAAGGACAGATTTCCACTGGTCTAATGTCCATTGCTAGTGTTTCTTCACCCAAATGAGTCTCTTCTTCTTATTGGTGTCCTTTAGTAGTGGTTTCTTTGCAGCAGTTCGACCACGAAGGCCTGATTCATGCAGCCTCCTCTGAACAGTTGATGTTGAGATGTGTCTGTGAAGCATTTATTTGGGCTGCAATCTGAGGTGCAGTTAACTCTAATGAACTTATCCTCTGCAGCAGAGGTAAGTCTGGCTGATTATTTCCTGTGGCGGTCCTCATGAGAGCCAGTTTCAACATAGTGTTTGATGGTTTTTGCACCTGCACCTGATGAAACTTTCATAGTACTTCACATTTTCCCGAATTGACAGACCTTCATGTCTAAAAATAATGATGGACTGTCATTTCTCTTTGCTTATTTGAGCTGTTCTTGCCTTGGTGGACTTGGTATTTTACCAAATAGGGCTATCTTCTGTATACCACCCCAACCTCGTTCTGTATACCACCCCAACCTCGTCACAACACAACTGATTGGCTCAAACGGATTAAGATGGAAAGAAATTCCACAAATTAACTTTTAACATGGGACACCTGTTAATTGAAATGCATTTAATGTGACTACTTCATGAAGCTGGTTGAGAGAATGCCAAGAGTGTTTAAAGCTGTCATCAAGTCAAAGGGTGACTACTTTGAAGAATCTCATCTTAAATATATTTTGATTTGTTAAACACTTCTTTGGTTACTATATGATTCCATATGTGTTCTTCATAGTTTTGATGTCTTCACTATTATTCTACAATGTAGAAAATAGTAAAAAATAAAGTAAAACCCTTGAATGAGTAGGTGTGTACAAACTTTTGACTGGTAGTGTGTATCTGACACACCTGGCTCATTTGGTTGAGTATCCTACATCACTATGAACATTTTAAGATATTTAAGATGCCATTGAGGTGTTTGGCTGCCATATTAGAAAAAGGCTTCTGTGGGGTTAATACATGAATTATGTGACTGCCCTGTATCTACAAATCTTTTTAAAACCTTGTTCTAGCTGTGTGTGTAAAATGTGCTGCCTCTATCACCAAAGTTACAATCCAAAAACATAGCTGCCCCACTACATGGAATTCTATGGCTAAGCTTCCAAAATTGTAATGTCAATGACACATGTTTATTTTTTTTACAATAGTTGTAGCTGGTGCTTTCAAAGTTGGTATATTATACATGTATATAATTTTTAAGTTAATTTCATGACCTTTTAGAACCACTAGTCAATTTTTGTTTGTTGAATGTTTCAGGGTTTCCTTTATTAAGCAATTTATACAGGTACAGCCTGAATTAAAAATGAGATGTGTCACTGGTAATATACCCTATAATGTCAAAGTGGAAAAGTGGAATTTAGTTAAAAAAAAAAGTTTTTACAAATTTAAAGCTGAAACGTTTTGAATCAATAGGTATTCTACCCCTTTGCTATGGCAAGCTTAAATAAGTTCAGGATTAAAAATGTGCTTAACAAGTCACATAAATTGCATAGTCTCACTCTGTGTGCAATAATAGTGTTTAACAGGATTTTTGAATGACTACCTCATCCCTCTACCCCACACATACAATTATCTGTAAGTGCCCTCAGTCGAGCAGTGAATGTTAAACACAGATTCAACCACGAAGACCAGGGAGGTTTTCCAATGCCTCTCAAAGAAGGGCACCTATTGCTCGATGGGTAAAAATAAAAATAAAAGCTGATTTTGAATATCCCTTTGAGCATGGTGAAGTTATGCATTACACTTTGTATGGTGTATCAATACACCCAGTCACTACAAAAAGACATGCAGCCTTCCTAACTCAGTTGACGGAGAGGATGTAAACCGCTCAGGGATTCCCTCAATAGTGACTTTAAAACAGTTACGGAGTTTAATGGCTGTGATAGGAAAAAACTGAGGCAGGATCAACAACATTGTAGTTAATCCACAATACTAATCTAAATAACAGAGTGAAATGAAGGAAGCCTTTACAGAATAAAAATATCCAAAACATACATCCTATTTTTAACAAGGCACTATAGTGAAACTGCAGAAAATGTGGAAAATAAATTAACTTTGTCTTGAATACAAAGCATTATGTTTGGGGCAAATCCAACATTACACATCACTAAGTACAACAAATTTAAGCATGGTGGTGGCTGCATCATGTGATGGGTATGCTTGTCATTAGCAAGTACTAGAGAGTATTGTTTAGGATAAAAATAAACTGAATAGACCTAAGCTCTGGCTAAATCTTAGAGCAAACCTGGTTCTGGCTGCTTTCCAATGGACACTGGGAAACAAATTCACCTTTCAGCCAGACAAAAACCCAATGCACAAGGCCAAATGTATAAACTGGAGTTGCTTACCAAGACGATATTGAATGTTCCTGAGTGGCCTAGTTAACATATTTTATTAAATCGGCTTGAAAATCTATGGTAAGACTTAAATGACTTAAATGGCTATCTAGCAATGATAAACAACTAACTAACAATTATGTTTTCACTTTGTCATTAAGGGTTATTGTGTGTCGATGGGTGAGATTATTATTATTTTTTTGCACATATCTGCACATATGTGACATAGTATGCAATTTTCGTGGACCACTTCTGGTCATGAGTGCTACTTTCAGAAGTACTGCATGGCTAAAAAGTATACAACATTTCCAGAGAATCTCTTTAAACAAAATGGACCCCATTTAATTTTTTCTCTCAAATCTGGTCACTTTATCAAGGTGTGTCACCACCAAAACATTGCCTGCAACCTAGTTGCATTGCATCGCAAGAGAGCAGAAAAATGTTTACAATATTTTTTTTTGTTGCTAAAAATGAGCCCCACCTGTGGGTGTGTGCATTTGCTACATTTTGCCAATCCGGACTCGCGCGTCTAAGTGCTGAGGGTTGATGTGAGGAGGTTTTTTGCAATTGCAAAGACTTGGCTCTACTTTTTCGATGATAGCACATATATTTGTTCAAGACTGCTATCTGAAAACAGTACCTGGGAACATCTGCTGAAGGAAACGATCTACTAGGTAAGTGCTAACATTCTATCTTCCTCACTCACAAGTAATCACACGCTAACGTTACTTCTCCCATATCGCGGGAATTCCGTGTTTACAGCGTAACACAATCACATCAAGCAGTTGAAATAACAGCAAACTGCATTAATTTCATTTGTTTAACAATGTTTATATTGCCAATTCTCAGACTATATCCACTATAATAATGATTCCTGATAAATTATTTTTCCGGGTTCAGAGAAGCTGTCAGTCTCGTGACGTTCATTTCTGCATGGCACTGTGGAGATGACTAACAAAAAACAGCAACGTTTTGCATAGGTTGGATAGGCACACATCAAGGTTTATATTAACCGCTGCTGTACCAAACCAAATGCTAGGCTGGTAGCATGTGGAAGAAATATTGTCTAGACACCTTTTTTTCAGGGGATATTAAGTTTATAAATTGACTGGATGGGCTGTGGGACACTGGCTGCAAATTGATACATTTAATTTAATTGTTAACAGGCATTACCCACGGAATATATGGAGATTGTGGCGCTATAACTCCCTACTATCAACCAATCAGCATCCAGGACCCAAACAACAATTTAAAAAAAAACGGTGCTATTGCAGTTATTATAAATTAAGATGAATGTTTGCCTTAGTTATATCTAATGTACCATGTTTTCACATTCTATAAGGTCGATACATGAAACATGAAAACGCGGGCATCCTATCGAAGTTACAGGCATGAAAAGAGAACCGCGACTCTAACAAGCTGGTAACCAATATGCCCTAACCATGATTGACCTCTTCAGCTAATGGGTAATTGCCGAACCCTTGGAGGGCAAATCGGGAATGGCTTCAATAATCACCATTTTGGACAGCATCATCACTGAACGGGGAGCGGAGTGAATTGTTACATGGTGAACTGAGAAATATACAGATTGTCTGGTTAATGCTTGAAGAAGTTAGTTTGAAAAGGTTTACAACTTGAATTCATATCGGTGTTATGCTGAAAAAAAGACTGCACTTATTTGTCAGGAAAAAGTTTTTAAAAAATGAATCGTTAATTTCCTTTACATCCTGAGCACTTTAAATATGAAATAATTACTGTATATCTATTTAACTCATATACCTTCGATAGGACATCACTCAGAGATGCACAAAAACAATAACATTACAAGTGGGTGAACATTTTTCTTTACCTGTAGTTATAATACAGATAAGGGTTTCGCCTCATTTTCTACAAATATAAATACACATTTTAATTGGCTATATCTATCATGTAGTTAACTATTGTCAAATGTTCTCCGCCGCAATTAAACTATTCATAGCATTTTATTTTCTGTGAAATGACCGGAACCCTTAATCAAAGGCCCGAGTTTCCTTGCGGAGTTTAAGTGACACTGCTGCTGCAGAAGAAGCCGCGTAGCTAGCTACTACTAGGGAGTACATTTTCACATGATAATGATACGCTTTGATTTGTAAAAAGCATTTGGACAATTACAATGAATCTCGACAGACTTCGAAAACGTGTACGACACTACATTGATCAGGTAAGAAATGTAGCTACCTAGACTAGGTCTTGATAAGAATCGAGGTAGCTAACGTTAGATAGCTAAATTAGGTTACCGCTGTCAGATTGGAAAAAATGTATTGCTCCTGCTAGCTAAGTAAATGGGCTAGGTACTGTTCAGAATGACAAGTCTACAGGAACGTTATCCAGCTGTGTAAGGTTATATTTGCGATAGCATAATGTAAATAGAACTTGCCAACTTGTTGTCGATAAAAAAAGAGAAAGTAACCCAATATTTACCTGGATTTCCAACAGGTGTAAATTAATCATAGTGGGCATAGCGAGGTCCTACTGGCGCTTTCTAGCATTTATTTGCGTTAAGGAACGCCAAGCGAGGGTGTGCAATAACTCAATTCGCCATAGTACTTCTAAACAACGCAATTTACAAAATGTGTTTGGTAAAGTCTACAAAACGTAGTCCACACTCTTTGTAACATTCTAGTTTGGAGAACAGGAAACTGTACTGAGATCAAATGTTTAATCAATGATAAAATGTGCAGAATGTTGGACAAAATCCATCTCGCTCCATTTTCACCAAACTGCCAGCCACTGGGCTTCCTGCCATCACCATATTTGGTGGTGAGTGGAAATGCCAACCGGATGCTTCAGATTTATGCGGCTCATTGTTCGATCTGTGTTGTAGTCCTAAAAAACGGAAATGAGTAACCTCTGGTTCGTTTGGCTATTCCTATGGGGGTTTGGGATAAATGCTGAAAATAAGGTCTGAGCTTAACACAGGTTTGGGAGATCTAATATGTTTTGTTCTGAGATATCAGTCAATTAACATTACCTTTTATGAATTAGCTAGTAGCTAGTTAGCCACCCTGCTTGTGCTTGCTACTAAGTCAGTGGCTTGAGCTAGCTACAATGTACTTGGAGGTTAGCAACATTATATCAGGGCTAGCTAACTTGTTTCAGTGAGTGTTGACAGCCCCTGACAGTGTCAGTTTCATACTTGTAGTAAACACATTCAGAATGTTTGGTTTCATGCTGCCTTCCCTGTCTGTTTTGTTTGCAGCAACAGTATCAAAGTGCTCTATTTTGGGCAGATAAGATTGCATCCCTGTCACATGGTGAGTGATCTTTCTGATTGATGAGATGTAACAAATGTTTTGTGTTCATCTGGCTAGTTAGTATAAAATGTTAGTTGGTAGGGTATCTAACGGAGGTGATGCCTTTTTCCTGTCCTTGCAGAAGACCCCCAGGATATCTACTGGCTAGCACAGTGCCTTTACCTCACCTCTCAGTACCATAGAGCCTCCCATGCCCTCCGCTCACGTAAACTAGATAAGGTAAGACCACCTGGTTGGCTTCCCCCAATTTGTTGCAATTGGGCATGCAGGTAGTTTGGGTGCCTCCCTGTTCTACACGTCTCACTGAGGGGCCCTCATGCACTAGCATGCAGAAGGACTAATGACATGTTGGATACTCTGCATATTCTGACTTGTCATTATGAGTCTGTCCAGTCTATACGTTACTCTTCTATGTAGCTTTCATTTCTTTGTGCCATCCAGAGTATGCCTTTGATATTTTTGATAGAAGAAGCATTGTACTGGGTGTGCGGCATGTCCTTGGTGATCTGAACTAGAGCTCGACCGATTAATCGGAATGGCCGATTAATTAGGGCCAATTTCAAGTTTTCATAACCATCGGAAATCGGTATTTTTGGGTGCCAATTTGCCTTTTTTTTAATAAAAAAAAAAAAAAAATATTTATTATTATTTTTACTTTTATTTTTATACCTTTTATTTAACTAGGCAAGTCAGTTAAGAACACATTCTTATTTTCAATAACGACCTAGGAACAGTCGGTTAACTGCCTTGTTCAGGGGCAAAACGACAGATTTTCACCTTGTCAGCTCGGGGGCTCCAATCTTGCAACCTTATAGTTAACTAGTCCAACGCAATAACGACCTGCCTCTCTCTCGTTGCACTCTACAAGGTTACTGCCTGTTACGCGAATGCAGTAAGCCAAGGTAAGTTGCTAGTTAGCATTAAACTTATCTTATAAAAAACAATCATAATCACTAGTTAACTACACATGGTTGACGATATTACTAGATATTATCTAGCGTGTCCTGCGTTGCATATAATCTGACTGAGCATACAAGTATCTGACTGAGCGGTGGTAGGCAGAAGCAGGCGCGTAAACATTCATTCAAACAGCACTTTAGTGCGTTTTGCCAGCAGCTCTTCATTGTGCTGTTTATGACTTCAAGCCTATCAACTCCCGAGATGAGGCTGGTGTAACCGAAGTGAAATGGCTAGCTAGTTAGCGCGCGCTAATAGCGTTTCAAACGTCACTCACTCTGAGCCTTCTAGTAGTTGATCCCCTTGCTCTGCATGGGTAACGCTGCTTCGATGGTGGCTGTTGTTGTTGTGTTGCTGGTTCGAGCCCAGGGAGGAGCGAGGAGAGGGACAGAGTCTATACTGTTACACTGACGATACTAAAGTGCCTATAAGAACATCCAATCGTCAAAGGTTAATGAAATACAAATGGTATAGAGGGAAATAGTCCTATAATTCCTATAATAATTACTACCTAAAAGTTGGGAATATTGAAGACTCATGTTAAAAGGAACCACCAGCTTTCATATGTTCTCATGTTTTGAGCAAGTAACTTTTACTTTCTTCTCCAACACTTTGTTTTTGCATTATTTAAACCAAATTGAACATGTTTAATTATTTACTTGAGGCTAAATTGATTTTATTGCTGTATTAAGTTAAAATAAGTGTTCATTCAGTATTGTAGTAATTTTCCTTTATTTTGGGTTTTTTGGTCCTCCAATAATCGATATCGGCGTTGAAAAAAATCACAATCGGTCGACCTCCAATCTGAAAAATTGTTGTCAGTCAGCTTGTTCCTAATATTTATCTTTCATTTCAGTTGTATGGCGCTTGTCAATATCTTGCTGCTAGGTGCCACGTGAGTATTAATCTTAGGCTACTTCTTGTGATGAAATATACCTGTTCAAACTCCACGATCCCAAGGGTCAATCCACTTAAATTCAATTACTTTTCTACAGTATCCCTTTTGATTTAAACATATATTTTCTTTTCAAACATGTTTGCCCATGAAATGAGTGGTCAGAACGTGACTTCTTGGACCTTTATGCCAAAACATTTAGAAGATAAAGGTGTTCAAAGTTGATGCATTTTGCATACCCCACCATATTGTGAGACATGTCTTCATTGCTGAAAAACATAAACATTTGACTTTGATATTATTTGAAACCTTACACACAGTTGTCTAACTATTTTCTAATTTATTAAAGTGTATTTTAACAATTACCGCAAAGGATCTAAAATTGCGTAAACTAAGATTTTTTTCATATTCTCGTATGTTATAGCTTAGACCCTATTTTACATCATCAGAGGTTTTTATGTTGTGCCGCCATTGGTTGAGACACAACATGCTCATGTTATTTTTATCATAGAAATATAATGAATAGAATGGACCTATCCCTTCAGATCACTGCAATTTTACTGAACTTGAATAGAACAAAAATAAGTTGATGCTGGATAGTAAATAATGCTGGAAAAGCCTTTGTGCAAACAAACTTCCAGAAGTAATCAAGGCACTCTCATGTAGTGGCTAAATGAGAAAGCCTTTATTGTTTTCCAGCTTATGCATAGCAGGAATAAAAAAAATACTATGCAGCATCAACTTTGTTCTGTAGTATTTCATCCCATGATCAAAGAGCACCTCATGGATTAATTATCAACCAAATACGCATTCCTTTCCTGTGTCTCTTATTGAAAAATGTACATTTTAAGTGACATTTTAAATTCTGGCCACCGGTCCACTTTCCGTCCAATGTCAACTTAAATGGTTATGTCTATTCTATTATCTATTTCTATGATTTCAATAGGTTTCCAATGAACAGTAAAACAGTAAAACAACAGATTCCTATTCAAATCAACATTCTCTGATGTGTGGACCTCCAAGTGTCTTTGTGGTATCGTTTAAAATTTAAAATGGTTGTACATTTATCAGCCAAAACATGACACCCTGTATTCAATAGCCTGTTATGTCTCAACCGATGGCGGGCACAACAAACCTCAGATGTAAAATAATCTAAGCTACAACATGCATTGGGGTTTACACATTTTTGGATAATCAAAAAATGTATAGAAAAATTCTAGAAAGAAAATGGTTTCACAACCCTGTTTTGTATGCTTTTAAATGGTATCAATCTCAACCGTTAATGTCTCATGGTATGCAAAATGGGTCAACTTTAAAGCACTTTATCTCTTGAATATTTTTACATTCAGGTACAAAAACCCACAACCCTCAATTTCCCAACACCATACTCTTAACTGAGCTGCGACATTGGAAGCACTAACCTAGTGTTTGTGACTTGTGCAGTATGCTGCCAAAGAGTTCCAGCAGGCCTTAGACATCCTGGACATGGAGGAGCCAACCAGCAAGAAGCTGCTGGACCGGAGTGTCAAAGAGGAGAACAGGATACAAGAGTCAGACTGGGAGATGACCCCTGCCTCTGTGAGTCTCAGCTTTGACATAATAGGGTCCCATGTATTTTTGTGGCCCTGTAATACCACGTTTGTGGTCTTTCAATGGGATTTTCCAGTCTCTTCATATTTATGGTGTTGTGATTACAGGTTAACTAGTTAGATACTGTACTGTAGGTGACTGAGGCAGAGATTGAATACCATGTTGCCATGTCAAAGACCCTTTGGCTGAATTTTTATGATTTTGTTCCTTTCTAAGCTATAATAATGTCCTTTTGTCATTCTCACCATCATATTATTAAAGGGGTCCTGTCATTCATCCGGTAGCCACATCACCTGCCATATTCATACAAAACTCATGTGTGGGTCTTTTTTTGAATGTCAGAGTCCTCTCGAGTTTTCCGACTGATGCTGCTTTAGTGGTTCTGACCCCTTGTGGTCCCTTTAACGTCTTTCTTTTTCAGATCAACAGTTCCATCTGCCTGTTGCGGGGGAAGATCTATGATGCCATGGACAACCGGCCTCTGGCCACGTCCAGCTACAAAGAGGCCTTGAAACTGGATGTGTACTGCTTTGAAGCCTTCGACCTTCTAACGTCCCACCACATGCTGACTGCTCAGGAAGGTGAGGCCAGAGCAAGACTTGGAACAGAAACAGACTTAAGGGGACTGTCGAATCAAAAAATAAGAGTAACGTTTTTTGCACGTGTGCATCAGAAGTAATGTACAGGGATGCGAACTTGTCCCTTTTTGGAGATATTTGCAGTTTTGATCTCA
The DNA here is from genome assembly GCF_013265735.2 of Oncorhynchus mykiss. Lineage (NCBI taxonomy): Eukaryota > Metazoa > Chordata > Actinopteri > Salmoniformes > Salmonidae > Oncorhynchus > Oncorhynchus mykiss. Next base: position 39,720,668 of record NC_048567.1, read on the forward strand.
AAATGTAGGTCCTCCACTGGAATCGTGTAGATCTGTCAGAAAAAAAAAACCGCTAGCTCGATGGGGTTTAAATCCGGAGACTGTGCTGGCTATTCCATGATTTGAAGCCTACCATGTTGTTATTTTCTTCTAAGGTAGTTCTGACAGCCTGGAGGTATGTTTTGGTGCATTATCTTGCTGTAGGATGAACCCCTGACAACTAGGCGTACACCAGAGGGCATTGCATGGTGCTGCAAAATGATGTGTTAGACATTTTGGTTCTAGGTGCCACCCACTCTGTGCCAGTCACCGACTCTGGATCCACGCTTCCTCCTCCATGTGGAACCATCCTTTCGCCCACAATATGGCGTGCAAAAACCCTGCATGATGAACCAAAGATTTTGATTAATAGTTCCAGAACACCGTCCAGTCTTCAGTAGTCCACTGGCAGTGCATCATGGCCCAGGCAAGCCTCTTTTTCTTATTTTGCCATCTTAGCAATGGCTTCCTTACTGCAACTTGACCTGTCAAACTTGCAGCTCGAAGTCTTCTCTTCACAGTTGAGACTAAGACAGCTGCGCCACTCGGGAGCCCTAAGGCACTGCATCTCAGTGCTAGAGGTGTCACTACAGACCCTGGTTCGATGCCAGGCTGTATCACAATCGGCCGTGATTGGAGTCCCATAGTGCTTTGCACAATTGGCCCAGCGTAGTTGAGGTTTGGCTGGGTTGAATTTGTTCTTAAAACTTCTTCGGGATCGGTGTCCCGTCCTAGGGACGGTTGAGCAAATGTAGGCTAATGCGATTAGCATGAAGTTCTAAGTAACAAGAGAATTTCCCAGGACATAGACATATCTGATATTGGCAGAAAGCTTAAATTCTTGTTAATCTAACTGCACTGTCCAATTTACAGTAGCTATTACAGTGAATGAATACCATGCTATTGTTGGAGAGTACATAATTTTGAACATGAAAAGTTATTAATTAGGAACATTTGGGCAGTCTTGAGACAAAAATTAACAGAAATGCAATGGTTCATTGGATCAGTCTTAAACGTTGCACATACTGCCATCTAGTGGCCAAAATCAAAATTTCACCTGGGCTGGAATAATACATTATGGCCTTTCTCTTGCATTTCAAAGATGATGGTACAAAAAAAATACAAAATAATGTGTTTTTTTTCTTATCTTTTGCCAGATCTATTGTTATATTCTCCTACATTCCTTTTACATTTCCACAAAGTTTTTTTTCTTTCAAATGGTACCACGAATATGCATATCATTACTTCAGGGCCTTAGCTATAGGCAGTTAGATTTTGGTATTTCATTTTAAGCAAAAAATTGGGGGAAAAGGGCCGGATCCTTAAGAGGTTCTGTAACCGACTTGCCTAGTTAAATAAATGTAAATACAGTTGCTTGCTTCGACCAGTGTTAAGCTGTGCTTGAAGCTGTTGCACTGTGAGCCACCTATCATGCAAGCTGTTAAATCTCAAACAATACTGTCCAAATAATGCTTAAGAGGGTGTATGTAGTAACTAGAGGTCGACCGATTAATCGGAATGGCCGATTTAATTAGGGCCGATTTTCAAGTTTTCTTAACAATCAAAAATAAGTATTTTTGGATGCCGATTTTGCCTTATTTTTTTAATTAGATTTTTTTTAACAACTTTATTTAACGAGGCAAGTCCATTAAGAACACATTCTTATTTTCAATGACGGCCTAGGAACGGTGGGTTAACTGCCTTGTTCAGGGGCAAAACGACAGACTTTTACCTTGTCAGCTCAGGGATTCAATCTTGCAACCTTACAGTTAACTAGTCCAACGCTCTAACCACCTGCCTCATGAGGAGCCTGCCTGTTAAGCGAATGTAGTAAGAAGCCAAGGTAAGTTGCTAGCTAGCATTGAACTTATCTTATAAAAAACAATCAATCAATCATAATCACTAGTTATAACTACACATGGTTGATGATATTACTAGTTTATCTAGCGTGTCCTGCGTTGCATATAATCGATACGGTGTGCATTCGCGAAAAAGGACTAGTTGCTCCAACGTGTACCTAACCATAAACATCAATGCCTTTCTTACACGGAAGTATATATTTTTAAACCTGCATTTTTAGCTAAAAGAAAGGTTAGCAGGCAATCTTAACCAGGTGAAATTGTCACTTCTCTTGTGTTCATTGCACGCAGAGTCAGGGTATATGCAACAGTTTGGGCTGCCTGGCTCATTGCGAACTAATTTGCCAGAATTTTACGTAATTATGACATTGAAGGTTGTGCAATGTAACAGCAATATTTAGACTTAGGGATGCCATCCATTAGATAAAATACGGACCGGTTCCGTATTTCACTGAAACTATAATTTCGAAAACAAACCGTTTATTGTTTCCGGATTCGACCAAATTAATGACCTAAGGTTCGTATTTCTGTGTGTTATGTTATAATTAAGTATGATTTGATAGAGCAGTCTGACTGAGCGATGGTAGGCACCAGCAGGCTCGTAAGCACTCATTCAAACAGCACTTTAGTGCGTTTTGCCAGCAGCTCTTCGCAATGCTTCAAATGTCACTTGCTCTGAGACTTGGAGTAGTTGTTCCCCTTGCCCTGCATGGGTAACGCTGCTTCCAGGGTGGCTGCTGTTGTGTTCCTGGTTCGAGCCCAGGTAGGGGCGAGGTGAGGGACGGAAGCTTATACTGTTACACTGGCAATACTAAAGTGCCTATAAGAACATCCAATAGTCAAAGGTATATGAAAGACAAATCGTATAGAGAAATAGTCCTATATATCCTATAATAACTACAACCTAAAACTTCTTACCTGGGAATATTGAAGACTAATTTTAAAAGGAACCACCAGCTTTCATATGTTCTCATGTTCTGAGCAAGGAACTTAAACGTTAGCTTTCTTACATGGCACATATTGCACTTTTACTTTCTTCTCCAACACTTTTTTTTTGTTGCATTATTTAAACAAAGTTGAACATGTTTCATTGTTTATTTGAGGATAAATTGATTTTTTTGTATGTATTATATTAAGTTAAAATAAGAGTTCATTCAGTATTCTTGTAATTGTCATTATTACAAATAAATTTAAAAAATTGGCCGATTTTAATCGGTAACGGCTTTTTTGGTCCTCCAATAATCGGTATCGGCGTTGAAAAATCATAATCGGTCGACCACTAGTAGGAACACAGTCTGTTCCAACACTGCTTTTATACAGACATAGGTTTTGTAAGTAGTCAACAAAAGTTGGGACACCTGTAGGAATTGTTAGCATCAACTTTCAAGGCTTAATTTACTTCAATTGCTGCAGAACAGCTGTACATTGTTTTTCTGTAACCTAAACTTTTTAAAATGTATTAACCTCTGGCAGCTTACTGCTTATCTTTGTACCATTTCAGGTTATTCATTGGACTTGAACTGCTTAAATTTCAAAACTGGAAAAATGAGGGTGTTCTAAAACTTTTGGGCATTTGTGTGTGATTTATATATTTTTTAATTTTTTATTGATAACTTTTTTTTTTGCTTCTTGGGCCCCCATGGGCCTTGGCCTGGTATCACATTGTTAGTAAAATGTTGGTATTGTGACAACCCCACTCTGATAATATATACAGATTTTGTGTGTGTTTCTGTGCCCCTTTTTGGGCCCTTACCAGTTTGCATCCCTGAAATATAGGTATGTTTGTTTTATGCCATTAATGGTTTATAGATGTGTCTGTAGGGTAAATGTATTATATTTTTCCCCAAACCCCTTATTTTGAAGACCTTTTGTCATTTTTGTGTTTGTAGAAAAGGACTTCCTGGACTTGCTTCCTTTGAGCCAACAGTGCACAGAGGAAGAAGACAAATTACTTCACTTCCTGTTTGAGAATAAATTGAAGAAGGTACGTCCACTGTTATCCTCCATGTCAGGACATCAGTTGAGTTCAGATTCCTATGTTAAGTTTCAGTATTTTACATTTGTCATGTGCTATGTTGATCACTATGTTGTGTTTCTTTGTTGGAATACACAGGTCATCATGTCACTTTGGATTTTGCCCTACAGAATGAACCATATGATTATTTTCTAAATATTACAATCACTCATATTTGGTTAATATTGGTTGTCTACAGTTGCCCCTAACAATGCCGATAACAACAACCCAGAAATGTTCTCTCTGATTTTACTAAAGTTACGTGGTCATTTGTCTCAAATTAGAGTTGATGGTGCTTTTGTTCCAATTTCACATTTGTTTCCCCCTCCCTTTCTCCACTTTTTTTTCTCCATCCATCCTTTCCTCTTTCCTTCCCTCAGTATAACAAACCCAGTGATATGGTGGTCCCAGAGATGGTCAACGGTCTCCAGGACAATTTGGACGTGGTGGTCTCCCTTGCTGAGAGGCATTATTACAACTGTGACTTCAAAATGTGCTACAAACTCACTTCCATGTAAGTTTGGTAACTAACCGCTGGCCCACCTTAACCTTTTTACTACAAATTGAGATTTGTTGGCAGTCTGCAAGCGTTAACTGGCCAATCTTAACTTGTTGTGATATTCGTATAGGTTTGTTAGTGGAATATTCTCGGCTCGGCTCAGTTGTGTAAAAAGGATATACATTTCACACATATCATTTGGTCTTGTCTGTAAAACGTGAATGTTTTGTGTTTCTTCAAGGGTGATGGTGAAAGACCCATTCCATGCCAACTGTCTACCTGTTCATATAGGAACACTGGTGGAACTCAGCAAAGCAAATGGTAAGACCGTTGAAGCTCTTAAGTTTGGTTATTCATACAAGTGAAAGATACATTTAACATCTGAATGTGTACCATGATTCTCCTCTTTTTACTACCACAGAACTGTTTTACCTTTCGCACAGGCTTGTGGACTTGTATCCCAACAACCCAGTAAGTATAATCCCTGCCCTATATAGTGCAAAGTGTTGCCTGCTCTGCTATGAATACACCCCCCCCCCCCCCCCCCCCCCCCACCCCCATCTTGCCATTCCACATATCCAAGCTCTGATTGGTACGGTATGTTTTCTTTTGTGTGTATTTTATTTTTTGACTATTAGACAAATGGTAAACGTTGTTTTCATCCAGGTCTCTTGGTTTGCTGTGGGATGCTACTATCTAATGGTTGGTCACAAAAATGAACACGCGCGTAGATATCTCAGGTACCAGATATCATGTTTTTCTTATCACCAAGTGTATTTTATATTCAGCAGTCAGACATTGATATTGTAAATTAAAATATTTTGATTCACTTGCTGCTGAATCAAATCTACAAATTTCAAAGTATTATAAAAAAAACATCATTGATTATCATTCACTCAGACTAGAATATCTCTCTTATTTACACTATGTTCCTTATGCTCCCTCCCACAGCAAGGCGACCACTCTGGAGCGGACGTACGGTCCGGCATGGATCGCCTACGGTCACTCGTTTGCAGTGGAGAGTGAACACGACCAGGCCATGGCTGCCTACTTCACTGCTGCTCAACTGATGAAGGGGTATGTACTGTTATTGTACCCAGACACAACACCACACATCCACAGAACAGGTCTGTCACGTGCTGAAAAGCAATATTGAACATGAACACATTTGTTAGCGTCTGTTCAAAGATGTATCTTGCTAAAAGCAGGTGTGCCTTAGTCATTGAAAACATGTAATGTACAGTATCATAACAAATATATAATAGCATGTACCTTCACAACCTTGCCCATTAGACTTGACCCCTAACCCTTGCTCTCATCTCTCTTGTCCAGATGTCATCTCCCCATGTTGTACATAGGGCTGGAGTACGGTCTTACAAATAACTCTAAACTGGCCGAGCGCTTCTTCAGCCAGGCCCTGAGCATAGCACCAGAAGACCCCTTTGTCATGCATGAGGTGGCCGTTGTGGCCTTTCAGAATGGAGAGTGAGTCACACACACAAATACATAGAGATAATGTGTATGCAAACACCCACACATTGGGAAAACGTACATATGTGCATACTCACACACGTACACCCAAGAGGATATATAGCATACACTGTAATACCCTCACGTGCTCACATACTACACTGAGTGTACAAAGCATTAGGAACACCTCCCTAATATTGAGTTTCTATCCCTGTTACCCTCAGAACAGCCTCAATTTGTCGGGCATGGACTCTACATGGTGTCGAAAGCAGTCCACAGGGATGCTGGCCCTTGTTGACTCCAATGCTTACCACATTTGTGTCAAGTTGGCTGGATGTCCTTTGGGTGGTGGACCATTCTTGGGACACACAGGAATCTGTTGAGCGTGAAAAACACAGCTGTGTTGCAGTTCTTGACACACTCAAACCGGTGCACCTGGGCACCTACTACCATACTGTGTTCAAAGACACCTTAAATATTTTGTCTTGCCCATTCACTCTCTGAAGGGCACACACCTGCAATCCGTGTCTCAATTGTTTCAAGGCTTAAAAATCTTTCTTTAAACTGTCTCCTTCCCTTCATCACTGATTTATGAAGTGGATTTAACAAGTGACATTAAAAGGATCAAAGCTTTCACCTGGTCAGTCTATGTCATGGAAATACGTTTAACAAACTCTGCAATACCCCCACATGCACACATACACACTTGAGGGCTCTCATCATAGCCATTAGCAAATGGGTTAGAAGAGTGTTCTCCTAACGATGGGTTTAAACCCACAGGTAGGGCCACGAATGATTCGGTTTGGGTTGTGACGATAAACATGGATTCTGTCTATTTATTGAGGTTTAGCTGCACCTGGCCACGCCTCCATCATAGTTGCTGGAACCGTGCCGGAAAGGACCATTTGTAAAGAAAAAATCTGTGCTGGCACCGTATGGTTCGGGTTGACACGATAGTGTGTGTGAAAGGGTACTTAAGCCTTATTTTTTTTATTTGTTCATGTGTTGGGTTTGATTGTGCTCAATTCTGCCATTTTCAGCTGGAAAACAGCCGAGAAGTTGTTCCTGGACGCAATGGACAAGATCAAAGCCATTGGGAATGAGGTAGCTGATCATTTGACTCGACTAACTCTAGCCCCACATGTACCATGTCATACGCCATTCTTAACTTCTTAAGAAGAACTGGCAGCCAGTGTAGTAGCTGTGTGTTTTATTTTCAATGCAAAAATTCCTCTTTTAGTGAAAGTTGTGTTTTCTTCCAGGTAACAGTGGACAAGTGGGAGCCACTCCTGAACAACCTGGGTCACGTATGTCGAAAACTGAAGTGAGTATAAAGATCCTCCGCAAGTATTTACTCATCAGGACACCAGAGGGGTATGTCACGAAGCAGAATTCAACTTGGGATAACTATTGTCATGAAGGGGTCAACACCTTTTAGCCAGGTAAATTACTAGGGTAACTGTTGGACTCTGGGTTTTCCATGTGCGACATGCACACGCAGTTACAAGCCTGGTTTGAATTAGTGGAAGCTGTTGGATAAATATCCACCTTTGTGAACTGGAATGTGGCGTTAACTGAAACTAGTTAGCCTAAACTAATCCAGAATATTTCTAGTTGGCTTGTGACACACCCCTTTTGAGGGGATGGAACTGAACAGAATGGAAGTTCTGACTGGCATATGCAGTATCTCTGTATCTCCTATGACATCATTGTTGTCCTGTCCTTGTTCTCATCTCGCTTATAAGTTCAGGATTAGGTAGTTAGACAGGCAGGCATTTCTCTGTCTCCCAGGTACCTGATAAAGCATTGTTAAAGGACAGGGATCCAAACATTTTCCTGAGTGGTATTTCAGGAGGAGAGTCTGAGGTGATGAAAGGGAAAAAAAGAAAGAAGAAATGGGTCTTTGTTGGAAATGGAATACTGTAGAATCACCAGGAAATCCGTTCAAACTGATTTTAAATGTAAGAAATATTTTCCCATTCATAATGGAGAGAAATGTAAGCAAGGCTTGAAATTATTGATTTATTCAAACACATCTGTTTAGGCTTCTTACAGTCAATTGGCAGTCTACAAATGATTTGTAATTATGTTCTGGTCCCCAGACCATCCGCTGAAAAATAAAATCGGCCTGCGGCTGAATCTAGTTGATGATCCCTAACTTACTGTATCTCTCTTTTTTTTCTTTCTCCTCGCACTATTTTCAAAGACACGCATTTGCTCTTCTCCAGTCCTTCTGTATAAGTAGGAATCATTGAGTATTAATGCACAGATCTGTTGATGAATAATGCATAGTAGCCACTAAGCAGATCTAGAGAGGCTTTGCAGTGCAAGTGGCTGTTTTGAAAATGTTTGGGTACTTCATATCTAAAGGGGCACCTTTGGAAATCCACACCTTGCAGTTAATGCGTGTTTTTATTTTAATGAAGGCTTCTTAACAGGATTGCAGTGTTCACTGATCTATTGAATTAATCAGTTGGTAAAGCCCTGCAAACAACATGCACATGGTTCCGTAATTGATTTGTTCAAGAGATGATGGGATGTTTTCCTATGTGGTGAATTTGATTATGGTAAAATATTGAGCCATTAATTGAACCTGAGTGGAGTGAGAGGCAGGGTTTGCAGTTTTGGGACTATTCAATTGGTTCCATTGTGCCAATCTCAATCAAGAACTGCTAATAATTATAATATTAATAATTAATTTATTTGGAAATCACTTCTCACACCCAAGGTGCAAATTATTCTTTTTTTGTATATATACTTCTGTTCAAAAGTTTGGGGTCACTTAGAAATGTCCAGGTTTTGAAAGAAAAGCATTTTTTTTTTGTCCATTAAAATATCAAATTGATCAGAAATACAGTGTAGACATTGTTAATGTCCTAAATGTCTATTGTAGCTAGAAACGGCAGATTTTTAATGGAATATCTACATAGGAGTACAGAGGCCCATTATCAGCAACAATCACTCCTGTGTTCCAATGGCACGTTGTGTTGGCTAATCCAAGTTTATAATTTTAAAAGGCTCCTGCGTTGTCTTCGCTGTGTTCTTGGGTCATTGTCCTGTTCGAAAGTGAACCGTCACCCAAGTCTGATAACCTGCTGCAGAGCACTTAGGACTTCAAGGACCTCTCTCTACTTTCTCCGTTCATCACTCCCTCTCTTGACTAGTCTCCAAGTCCATGCCGCTGAAAAACATCCCCACAGCATGATGCTGCCACCATCATGCTTCACCGTAGGGACGGTGCCAGGTTTCCTCTAGACGTGACGTTTGTCATTCAGGCCAAAGGGTTCAATCAAACTCCAAGTGGGCTGTTGTGGCTTTTGCTGAGGAGTGGCTTCCATTGTGAATTGCTACAGAGATAGTTGTCCTTCTGGAAGGTTCTCCCATCTTCACAGAGGAACTCTGGAGCTCTGTCAGTGACCATTGGGTTCTTGGTCACCATCCTGACCAAGGCCCTTCTTCCCTTAAAGCTCAGTTTGGCCAGGCGGCCAGCTCTAGGAAGAGTCTAGGTTGTTCCAAACTTCTTCCATTTAAGAATGATGGAGGCCACTGTGTTCTTGGGACTTTCAGTGCTGCAGAAATGTTATGGTACCTTTCTCTAGATCTGTGCTTCGACACAATCCTGTCTCGGAGCTCTACAAACAATTCCATCGACCTCATGGCTTGGTTTTGCTCTGAAATGCACTGTCAAGGGGGGGACCATTTTTTTTATAGACAAGTGTGTGGACATGATTTTGGAAAGGCAATCAATTGAATTTACCACAGGTGGACTCAAATAAAGTTGTAGAAACATCTCAAGGGTGATCAATGGAAACAGAATATACCGGAGCTCAATTTCGAGTTTCATATCAAAGGGTCTGAATGCTTATGTAAATAAGGTATTTCTGTTTATTTGTTAATACATTTGCAATAGTTTCTAAACTTGTTTTCACTTTGTCATTATGGGTATTGTGTGGAGATTGAGATGTTTTATTTAATCCGTTTTAGAATAACGCTGTAAACAAATGTTGAGAAAGGGAAGGGGTCTGAATACTTTCTGAATGAACTGTAGTGTAGCTTGTTTATGCACTTGGCAGATGCGCCAACAAACAGGGCGTTTTACAATAGTCCAGACGGGATGAAATAAAGGCGTGGATGAGTCGATCAGCCTAAGGTTGTGATAGTATAGGTCGTAACCTGGCAATGTTCTGTAGATGGAAATTGAGACTTTGGTCACACTGGATGTGGGCCTCAAACGAGAGCATACTGTCATATCACACCCAGGTTGCGAACCTCACTGAAGGGGAGGATCTTGACACCATCACTATTGAGGCTGTAGCTGCTGATATTTATGATGGTGTGAGTGCCAATCTGTCTTTTTGCAGTTTAGTCTAGTGGTTAGAGCGGTGGGCCAGTAACCGAAAGGTTGCAAGATCGAATCCCAGAGCTGCCAAGGTAAAAATCTGCCGTTCTGCCCCTGAACAAGGCAGTTAACCCACTGTTCCTAGGCCGTCATTGAAAATAATAAGAATTTGTTCATAACTTACTTGCCTAGTTAATAAAGGTTTTTTAAAAAAAAAAGAAAAATAAATAAACTCAACTACATCCACGCATTGATGTCCTGCAGGCAGTTTACCAGGAATGGAGTGTGTAGCTTTTTCTAAATAGAAAAGTATTGGACTGGCCGCATAAGTGTTTATTCGGGTCCAAACAGTAAAAATAAAATAACGTTTTGACACATTCAGGGGATTTTATTTGTAATATTTTCTACATTGTAAAATAATAGTGAAGACCAAACTATGAAATAATACATGGAATCATGTAGTAACCAGAAGTGTCCAACAAATCAAAATATATTTGAGATTCTTCAAAGTATCCACCCTTTGTCTTTGATGACAGCTTTGCACACTCTTGGCATTCTCTCAACCAGCTTCACCTGGACTGCTTTTCCATCCTTCTTGAAGGTGTTCCCACATATGCTGAGCACTTGTTGGCTGCTTTTCCTTCAATCTGCGGTCCCAATCATCTCAATTGGGTTGAGGTTGGGTGCTTGTGGAGGCCAGGTCATCTGATGAAGCACTCCATCACTCTCCTTATTGGTCAAATAGCCCTTACACAGCCTGGAGGTGTGTGTTGGGTCATTTTCCTGTTGAAAAACAAATAATAGTCCCACGAAGCGCAAACCAGATAGGATGGTGTATCGCTGCAAAATGCTGTGGTAGCCATGCTGGTTATGCATGCCTTGAATTCTAAATAAATCACTGACCTTGTCACCAGCAAGGCACCAGCAAGGCACCATCACACCTCCATGCTTCACGGTGGGAACCACCCGTTCGGAGATCATCTATTCTGCGTCTCACAAAGACATGGCGGTTGGAATCAAAAATCTCAAATTTGGACTCCTCAGACCAAAGGACAGATTTTGACCGGTCTAATGTCCATTGACCTTGTTGCTTGGCCTAAGCAAGTCTCTTCTCATTATTGGTGTTCTTTTAGTAGTGGGTTCTTTGCAGTAATTTGACCTTGAAGGCCTGATTCACACAGTCTACTCTGAACAGTTGTTGAGATGTGATGAGGCTGGTAACTCTAATGAACCCAGAGGTAACTCTGGGTCTTCCTTTCCTGTGGCGGTCCTCATGAGAGCCAGTTTCATCGTAGTGCTTGATGGTTTTTGCGAATGCACTTGGAAGAAACTTGAAATGTTCTGGATTGACTGACCTTCATGTCTTTTAAAATTAAAGACTGACTGTCATTTCTCTTTGCTTATTTGAGCTGTTCTTGCCATAATATGGACTTGGTATTTTACCAAATAGTGTTATCGTCTGTATAACCCCCCCTACCTTGTCACAACACAACTGATGGGCTCAACCGCATTAAGAAGGAAAGAAATTCCACAAATGTACTTTTAACAAGGCGCACCTGTTAATTTAATTGCTTTTTCCACCTTTTATTTAACCAGGTAGGCTAGACCTGGCCAAGATAAAGCAAAGCAGTTCGACACACAGCAACACACATGGAATAAACAAACATACAATCAATAATACAGTAGAAAAAAAAGTATATATACAGCATGTGCAAATTAAGTAGGATAAGAGCGGCAAAGGCAATAAATAGGTCATGGTGGCGAAGTAATTACAATATAGCAATTAAACACTGGAATGGTAGAATGTGCAGAAGATGAATGTGCAAGTAGAGATACTGGGGTGCAAAGGAGCAAGTTGAATGAATAAATACAGTATGGGGATGAGGTAGCTTGGATAGGCTATTTAGAGATGAACTATGTACAGGAGCAGTGATCTGTGAGCTGCTCTGACCGCTTGTGCTTAAAGCTAGTGAGGGACTTAAGTCTCCAGATTTAGTGATTTTATTTTATTTTTATTTTTTTTGTAGTTTGTTCCAGTCATTGGCAGCAGAGGCGGCCAAAGGAAGAATTGGCTTTGGGGGTGAACAGTGAGATATACTTTCTGGAGCGCGAGCTACAGATGGATGCTGCTATGGTGACTAGTGAGCTGAGATAAGGCGGGGCTTTACCTAGCAGAGACTTGTAGATGACCAGGATCCAGTGGGTTTTGCGACGAGTATGAAACGAGGGCCAGCCAACGTGAACGTACAGGTCGCAGTGGTGGGTAGTATATGGGGCTTGGGTGACAAAATTGATGGCACTGTGATAGACTGCATCCAATTTGTTGAGTAAAGTGTTGGAGGCTATTTTGTAAATGACATCGCTGAAGTCGAGGATCGGTAGGATGGTATGTTTGGCAGCGTGAGAGAAGAATGCTTTGTTGCGAAATAGGAAGCCAATTCTAGATTTAATTTTGGATTGGAGATGTTTAATGTGAGTCTGGAAGGAGAGTTTACAGTCTAACCAGACACCTAGAATATGTGGACAACTTAAAATACCTAAGACAGAACCGTCCAGAGTAGGTGCGGGCAGCGATCAGTTGAAGAGCTTGCATTTAAGAGCAGTTGGAGGCCACGGAAGGAGTGTTGTATGGCATTGAAGCTCATCTGGAGGTTAGTTAACAGTGTCCAAAGAATGGCCAGATGTATACAGAATGGTGTCATCTGCGTAGAGGTGGATCAGAGAATCACGAGCAGCAAGAGCAACATCATTGATATATACAGAGAAGAGTCATTGAGTCAGAATTGAACCCTGTGGCACCCCCATAGAGACCGCCAGAGGTCCGGACAACAGGCCCTCCGATTTGACACACTGAACTCTATCAGATAAGTAGTTGGTGAACCAGGCGAGGCAATCAATTGAGAAACCAAGGCTGTTGAGTCTGCCAATTAGAATGTTGTGATTGACAGTCATGAAGTCGGTTGAGAGAATGCTAGGAGTGTGCAAGGCTGAAGGGTGGCAACTTTGAAGAATCTCGTATATAAATATATTTTTTGTTTACTAAGTGATTCCATATGTGCTATTTTATAGTTTTGACATCTTAAATATTATTTTACAATGAGTAAAAAAAATAAAGAAAAACCCTTGAATGACTTGGTGTGACCACCTTTGACTGGTACTTATAAACTCGTCCCTTTTTCAGGACCCTGTCTTTCAAAGATAATTCGTAAAAATCCAAATAACTTCACAGATCTTTATTGTAATAAATGGTTTTAACACTGTTTCTCATGCTTGTTCAATAAACAATTAATGAACATGCTCCTGTGGAAAGGTCGTTGAGACAGTTATGAAAACGTAGGACACTATAGAGGCCTTTCTACTGACTGCTCATCTGCGTGAATGTGCCTTAGGCATGCTGCAAGGAGGCAGGAGGACTGCAGATGTGACCAGGGCAATAAATTGCAATGTCCGTACTGTGAGGCGCCTAAGACGGTGCTACAGGGCGGACAGCTGATCATCCTCTTAGTGGCAGACCATGTGTAACAACACCTGCACGGGATTGGTACATCCAAACATCACACCTGCAGGACCGGTACAGGATGGCAACAACTGCCTGAGTTACACCAGGAATGCACAATCCCTCCATCACTGCTCATACTACCCGCAATTGGCTGAAAGAGGCTGGACTGAGGGCTTGTAGGCCCGTTGTAAAGGCAGGTCCTCAACCAGATATCACCAGCAAAAACATTGCCTATTCATTGTCTGCATGCAACTTACTGTTATGTAAATTGTTATGCAATAAAAAAAAAAATACTCCTGAAACTATTTAGGCTTGCCATAACCAAGTGTTTGAATATGACTGAAGACATTTCAGATTTTCATTTTTAATTCATTTGTAAACATTTTGTAAAACATAGTGCCTTCAGAAAGTATTCATACCCCTTGACTTACTCCACATTTTGTTGTTGCATCATGAATTCAAAATGGATTAAATATATTTTTCTCACATCTACACAACCCATAATGACAAAGTGAATGTTTTATACATGTTTGCAAATGTATTGAAAATGAGATACAGAAATATCGTATTTACATAAGTATTCCCCTGAGCCAATACATGGTAGAATCATCTTTTGCAGCGATTACAGCTGAGAGTCTTTCTGGGTAAATCTCTAATAGCCTTGAACGCCTAGTTTGTACAATATTTGCACATTCTTTCAAAAAAATCTGTCAAGTTGGTTGTTGATCATTGCTAGACAGAAATTGAAGTTTTGCCGTAGATTTTTAAATAAAAACTGTAGCTAGGCCACTCAGGAACATTCAGTCTTCTTGGTAAGCAACTCCAGTGTATAGTTGGCTTTGTGTTTTAGGTTATTCTGCTGAAAGGTGAATTTCTCCCAGTGTCTGTTGGAATGCAGACTGAACCAGGTTTTCCTCTTTCTTTTTAGCTTAAAAAAACTCCCTTGCAGATGACAAGCATATCCATAACACGATGCAGCCACAACCATGTTTGAAAATATGAAGAGTGGTACTCGGTGATGTTAGATTTGCCCCAAACATAACACTTTGTATTCAGGAAATTGTTCATTTCTTTGACCACGTATTTAGCAATTTTGCAATTGCAAAATTTTGCAGTTTTGCAATAAAAAAAATGTATTCTGTCATTTGGGTTAGTATTGTGGAGTAACTACAATGTTATTGATCCGTCCTCAGTTTCCTCCTATCACAGCCGTTCAACTCTAACTGTTCTAAAGTCACCATTGGCCTCATGGTGAAATCCCCGGATGGTTTCCTTCCTCTCCTGCAGCTGAGTTAGGAAAGATGCCTGTGTCTTTGTAGTGAATGGGTTTAGGATACACTATCCAAAGTGTAATTAATACCATGCTCAAAGTGATATTCAGTGTCTGCTTAAAAAATTGGAAAACCTCCCTGATCTTTGTGGTTGAGTCTTTGTTAGAAATTCACTGCTCGACTGGGGGACCTTACAGTTATCTGTACGAGGTAGTCATTCAAAAATCATGTTAAACACTCGCACACACCGTGAGTCCATTCAAAATAACTTTATTTAGGCTTGTCATAACAAAGGGGTTGAATACTTGACTCAACATTTCAGTTTTACATTTTTTATTCATTTGTAAAAATGTCAAAACAATTCCACTTTTACATTATGGGTGCGCCAGTGACACTCAATTTAATATTTTTTACATTCAGGTTATAACAAAAAATGTAAAAAGTCAAAGGGGTATGAATACCATGCTCATTTGGGCTGATGCCAAGTCTGTGAGACCGAGACCAAGACCTCTATCAGCAATGATGTCATTCAGTAGTAAGCCTTTGTTTATGGGATCTTGCATTTAAAAGCCCCAGTTGACTTACTTTGGAAGTTGCCTGAGGCACAGCATGCAGAACTGTCCAGTGTCCTTTATCATCCACCTCCGGTGTGCATGATGTACTGTGTTGTATTGAACTGGGCAGTGTATACAATAGACTTACAATAGGTTTGTTCTTTAGTCTACCACCCCATTATCCTTGCGGTCTGCATTTTTTTCTGGAGGATCCTGTATAGGCTTTTCTTCAGTTTCCTGCACAGGTTTTCTTTTCAAATGTTCCAAAACATCTGAGGAATCCTTGGGTGTAGTGAATGATAGTTCCAGCCTTTGGTCCCATTTCTGTATCTTTTGGTCCAGCCTTTGGTCCTGTAGATGGGAGACAAGATGATGATAAACCTTTTTTTTAATATATATATATATATAATAACACTGGATTTGTGCAGTGAAATGTGTTGTGTTACAAGGTCAGCCATAGTAATACAGAGCCCCTGGAGCAAAAAAATATTTTCCTTGTCAGTTTGGATATTCAAAGCTTTCAGTTACTAGCCCAATACTCTAACCGCTAGGCTATTTGTCACCCTAGGATCCTAGGAGGATTGGAGCTGATATTTAAATCCAAACAACTACAGTTGAAGTCAGAAGTTGACATACATCTTAGCCAAATCCATGTAAAAATTCCTTGTCTTAGGTCAGTTAGGATCACCACTTTATTTTAAGAATGTGAAATGTCAGAATAATAGTAGAGAGAATGGTTTATTTCAGCTTTTATTTCTTACATCACATTCCCAGTGGGTCAGAAGTTTACATACACTCAATTAGTATTTGGTAGCATTGCCTTTTAAATTGTTTAACTTGGGTCAAATGTTTCGGGTAGCCTTCCACAAGCTTCACACAATAAGTTTGGTTAATTTTGGCCAATTCCTCCTGACAGAGCTGGTGTAACTGAGTCAGGTTTGTAGGCCTCCTTGCTCGCACACACTTTTTTAGTTCTTCCCATAAATTTTCTATAGGATTGAGGTCACGGCTTTGTGATGGTCACTCCAATACCTTCAGTCAATCAAATGTATTTATAAAGCCCTTCTAAACATTAGCTGAAATCTCAAAGTGCTGTACAGAAACTCAGCCTAAAACCCCAAACAAGCAATGCAGGTGTAGAAGCACGGTGGCTAGGAAAAACTCCCTAGGAAGGCCAGAACCTAGAGAGGAACCCGGCTATGAGGGGTGGCCAGTCCTCTTCTGGCTGTGCCGGGTGGAGATTATAACAGAACATGGCCAAGATGTTCAAATGTTCATAGATAACCAACAGGGTCAAATAATAATAAATAATAATAATAATAATAATAATAATCAGTGGTTGTCGAGGGTGCAGCAGGTCAGCACCTCAGGAGTAAATGTCAGTTGGCTTTTCATAGCCGATCATTCTAGAGACAGCAGGAGCGGTAGAGAAAATTTGAGAGTTGAAAACCGCAGGTCTGGGACAGGTAACACGTCCGGTGAACAGATCAGGTTTCCACAGCCACAGGCAGAACAGTTGAAACTGGAGCAGCAGCACGGCCAGGTGGACTGGGGACAGCAGGGAGTCATCAGGCCTGGTAGTCCTGAGGCATGGTCCTGGTGCTCAGGTCCTCAGAGAGAGAGAGAGAGAGAGAAAGAAAGAAAGAAAAAGAGAGGAAAGAGCGAATTAGAGAGAACATACTTACATTCACACAGGACACCGGATAAGACAGGAGAAATACTCCAGATATAACAGACTGATCCTAGCACCCCGACACAAACTACTGCAGCATAAATACTGGAGGCTGAGACAGGAGGGATCGGGAGACACTGTGGCCCTGTCTGACGATACCCCCGGACAGGGCCAAACAGGCAGGAATAACCCCACCCACTTTGCCAAAGCACAGCCCCCACACCACTAGAGGGATATCTTCAACCACCACCTTGACTTTGTTGTCCTTAAGCCATTTTGCCACAACTTTGGAAGTATGCTTGGAGTCATTATCTATTTGGAAGATCCATTTGCTACCAAGCTGTCAGCTGTTGTACCCCATCAGAACCCAAAATACATGCTTGTTTCACTCCATTGTTTGTGAATAAATGTAAAACTAAACAAGCAACACTAGAAAGCCTCAAAACATGGTTTAAACTATAACTTGTAAAACATTATTGGTCAGTCCTTCCATTATTGGTATCCATAGCTCTGTCTATGAATTTGAGTGCTTACATTTCTCCAGCTCTATCACTCAGCATATTTATTATTTAGACTTCTAATTGCTGTTCTAAGGATTAAGTTTGCAAGATTAAATTACCAAGGCTGTCACTAGGCGCCATGGCAACTATGGAACAATATCAAAAATAAAACAAATACTTTTTTTTTTACCTAGTTCTGATAGGGAAGGTATTGTTTGGTTACATCCTTTTTTTGGCTCTCTGAACCCACCCAACCCAGGCAGAACTCTTTATTTGGCTCTGGTCATTAGAGAACTGTCCAATTGGTTGTTTTGTTCTGTCCTCCAATAGGAAGTATGTCCAGGCGTTGGAGTACCACCGCCAGGCCTTGGTTCTCATCCCCCAGCACGCGTCAACCTACTCCGCTATCGGATATGTGCACAGCCTCATGGGAGACTTCGAGAGCGCCATCGACTACTTCCACACAGTACTGTTTATTTTTTTTGTCCGTTTTATTTACATTTTAAATCCATAGACACAGAACCTGTGTGACACGTTGAATAAATATTGCAGTGCATTTCAATGTTATTACAGCAATTGATGTGAGTTTTTTTGCTTCTTTTTCTGACAGGCACTCGGTCTTAAGCGAGATGACACGTTTTCTGTGACGATGCTCGGCCACTGCATTGAGATGTACATTGGCGATACGGATGCCTACATAGGTAAAACTTCCTACATAGGTAAAATGACTTCCTTTGCAACCCACGCTAAAACAGATTTGCGACAATCATTTGTGGATGCATTTGTTATATTTTTGCCTGTAAACATCAATGACTTACAAGACATTTAAGTACTGTTGATTTTGCGTTTCTTTTTTGCTTTTTCTGAGTCTTGTTGCCAATGTGTGCCTTGCCGGCGAATAAGAAATAATGTCGCTTTTTCTGAGGGACACTTTTGGATACTATGTGCATTATGCACTGGGATTGCGACCCGAGCCCCTGTGTCATCTGTTAGAAAGACCCTGCAAGTCAGTGATCCACTGTAAAAGGTTTAATTCTAACAAACAAGAAGAAGAATGAATAGTAGTTGGATGAGTGTATTTTCTATAAAAATGTATCAGAAAATATTAGTAATTTTAAAATGAGTCAACACCATAATGACAGATGTACAATGGGAATATGCATAATAATTTCAGTCTGGAATGTATACGTTGTTTTAATGGTAAACATTATGGGTGGATTGCAGCGAACAGGCAGAACTTAACGTGCACCTGCAGGTTAGCGCTGGATTTCTTATTTCTTAACATGCTAAAAGAACAGCGGAAAACTAGGAGACCACCAGTCCTGACGTTGTTACGGTGTCAAGCCGGCTTGATACAATACCTATATACACACACAAAAGTATGTGGAAACCCCTTCAAAATTGGTGGATTCGGCTATTTCAGCCACACCCGTTGCTGATAGGTGTATAAAATCGAGCACAAAGCCTTGCAATTGCCATAGACAAACATTGGCAGTAGAATGGCCTTACTGAAGAGCTCAGTGACTTTCAACATGGCACTGTCATAGTTGTTGTTGTCATATGCCAACAAATCAGTTAGTCAAATTTCTGCCCTGCTAGAGCTGCCCCGGTCAACTGTAAGTTATGATATTGTGTAGTGGAAACGTCTAGGAGCAACAACGGCTCAGCCACAAAGATGTAGGCCACACAAGCTCACAGAACGGGACAACCGAGTGCTGAAGCGTGTAGCGCGTACAAATTGTCTGTCCTCTGTTGCGACACTCACTAACGAGTACCAAACTTCCTCTGAAAGCAACATCAGCACAAGAACTGTTTATCGGGAGCTTTATAAAATGGGTTTCCGTGGCCGAACAGCCACACACACAAGCCTAAGATCACCATGCCAATGCCAAGCGTTGGCTGGAGTGGTGTAAAGCTCGCCGTCATTGGACTCTGGAACAGTGGAAACGCATTCTCTATGTAGTGATGAATCACGCTTCATAATCTGACAGGCTGACGGACGAATCTGGATTTGACGGATGGCAGGAGAACGCTACCTGCCCAACTGCATAATGCAAACTGTAAAGTTTGAGGAATAATAGTCTGGGGCTGTTTTTAATGGTTCGGGCTAGGCCCCTTAGTTCCAGTGAAGGGAAATCTTAACGCTACAACACAATGATATTTGAGACGATTTTGTGCTTCCAAGGCCCTTTCCTGTTTAAGCATGAAAATGCCCCCTTGCCCGTGAGGTCCATACAGAAATGGTTTGTCGAGATCGGTGTGGAAGAACTTGACTAGCCTGCACAGAGCCCTGACCTCAACCCCATCTACCACCTTTGGGATAAATTGGAACGCTGACTGCGAGCGCGGCCTAATCGCCCAACATCAGTGGTAGACCTCACTAATGCTCTTATGACTGAATGGAAGCAAGTACCCACAGCAATGTTCCAACATCTAGTGGAAAGCCTTCCCAGAAGGGTGGAGGCCGTTCTAGCAGCGACGGGGGAGACCAACTTCATGTTAATGCTCATAATTTTGGAATGAGCAGGTGTCCACATACTTTTGGTCGCGTGTGTGTGTGTGTCTAAAGCATTTAATAGTGTATGTGTGTGTGTCTAAATCATTTAATAGTGTATATGTCTTTCAGGAACGGACATAAAAGACAAAGTCCGTGGGACGCTGAGCACCCCGGGGTTGATGAAGATGCTGAACACGTCGACGGAACCCAGTAACGCTCGAACCACGGTTCTTCTGGAGGAGAGCGGCATCATGGCCCTG
Source organism: Oncorhynchus mykiss (assembly GCF_013265735.2). NCBI lineage: Eukaryota > Metazoa > Chordata > Actinopteri > Salmoniformes > Salmonidae > Oncorhynchus > Oncorhynchus mykiss. The sequence goes on from NC_048567.1 coordinate 39,741,120, forward strand.
GAGACGCCGCAGTCCAATCAGGACAAGGCCTCGTTGGACACGCCCCTGCGGAGCTCGCTGCCCCTGGAATGCAACATGTACGAGAGTGACATGATGCTCGAGACCTCGATGTCCGACACCAGCGCGTGATGTCACTGATGATATCATAGTAGTGGCAGGTTGCCTGATCCCAGCCTCGGGACCCATTACCAACCAGACAGTTGGCATTTATCTATAGGTTTCTCGTCGTGTTCCCCTCTTGGGGATTTGAAATGATGGGATTGGAATAGACTAAGCGATGGGGAAGAGGTTAAGGCAGAGCTTTTTAGCATGAATTTGACCTTCAGTCCAATTGGTTTTGTTGGAAAAATATGTCACGCTCAGTACCGTATTGTAAAATATATATTTTTTGGGCTGAATGAATATTGCTCACACTATTTCAATCCGTTCATATTCCCAAGGGAGGTTGAAAGGGACCTGGGGATGTGAGGTGTGGGCTTGGTTTGGATTTGTGCCTCAGGCGAGTAGTCTGAAGACAGTGGGGAAAGCAAAGACATGGTACTCTGATGCTTAACAGAATGGAATGAATGCAGCAGTAACTGACTGTGCCCCCTACTCCTGCCCACTAGCAGGAACGTGTGTTGCTACCTGTGGATTTTTACTTTGAATAAAGAAAAAAAAAATGCTGAATGCAAGAGCGTTTTGATGAAAATACTGGTAATACTTACAATAAACCATGTTTATCTTTTTATATTCTGTTTTTTTTTGTGTGATCATTGCAGTCTTGGTCTGGTTGCTTTTAAAAAAAAATGTTGACACTAATACTTTTCACACTACCAACCATATTTGTATACATCCCAATGCATTTCAATTGCTATAGACATGAATGAAAAAAATTCTGGTCGTAACTAGTCTTCCACCGTTTAAGCTAGAAACGGAATTCAAACCTTAATGTGGTTTAAACGGCATTCAAACTTTAAAACGTGGTCTGGAATAGGTTGCTTGTATACAGTCGTGGCCAAACGTTTTGAGAATGACACAAATATTAATTTTCACAAAGACTGCTGCCTCAGTTTGTATGATGGCAATTTGCATATACTCCAGAATGATATGAAGAGTGATCAGATGAATTGCAAAGTCCCTCTTTGCCATGCAAATGAACTGAATCCTAAAAAAAAAAAAAACATTTCCACTGCATTTCAGGCCTGCCACAAAAGGACCAGCTGACATCATGTCACAGGTGTGAGTGTTGATGAGGACAAGGCTGGAGATCACTCTGTCATGCTGATTGAGTTCCAATAAAAGACTGGAAGCTTCAAAAGGAGGGTGGTGCTTAGAATCATTGTTCTTCCTCTGTCAACCATGGTTACCTGCAAGGAAACGCATGCCGTCATCATTGCTTTGCACAAAAAGGGCTTCACAGGCAAGGATTTTGCTGCCAGTAAGATTGCACCTAAATCAACCATTTATCGGATCTTCAAGGAGAGCGGTTAAATTGTTGTGAAGAAGGCTTCAGGGCGCCCAAGAAAGTCCAGCAAGCGCCAGGACCGTCTCCTAAAGTTGATTCAGCTGCGGGATCGGGGCACCACCAGTACAGAGCTTGCTCAGGAATGGCAGCAGGCAGGAGTGAGTGCATCTGCACGCACAGTGAGGCTAAGACTGAGGATGGCCTGGTGTCAAGAAGTGCAGCAATGAAGCCACTTCTCTCCAGGAAAAACATCAGGGACAGACTGCTGAGGACTGAGGTAAAGTAATTTTCTCTGATGAATCCCCTTTCCGATTGTTTGGGGTATCCGGGAAAAAAGCTTGTCTGGAGAAGACAAGGTGAGCGCGACCATCAGTCCTGTGTCATGCCAACAGTAAAGCATCCTGAGATCATTCATGTGTGGGGTAGCTTCTCAACCAAGGGAGTGGACTCACTCACAATTTTGCCTAAGAACACAGCCATGAATAAAGAATGGTCCTCGAGAGAAACTTCTCCCAACCATCCAGGAACAGTTTGGTGACGAACAATGCCTTTTCCAGCATGATGGAGCACCTTGCCATAAGGCAAAAGTGATGACTGAGTGGCTCGGGGGAACAAAACATCAATATTTTGGGTACATGGCCAGGAAACTCCCCAGACCTTAATCCCATTGAGAACTTGTGGTCAATCCTCAAGAGGCGGGTGGACAAACAAACACCCACAAATTTTGACAAACTCCAAGCATTGATTATGCAAGAATGGGCTGCCATCAGTCAGGATGTGGCCCAGAAGTTAATTGACAGCATGCCAGGGCGGATTGCAGAGGTCTTGAAGAAGAAGGGTCAACACTGAAAATATTGACTCTTCGCATCAACTTCATGTAATTGTCAATAAAACCCTTTGACACTTATGAAATGCTTGTAATTATACTTCAGTATTCCATTGTAACATCTGTCAAAAATATCTAAAGACACTGAAGCAGCAAACTTTGAAAATTAATATTTGTGTCATTCTCAAAACCTTTGGCCAACAACTGTACAGCTTTTTGATACCATTTATACTTTTGTAACTCCATAGACCCCAATGGAAAATATTTGGATATGCCACTCCTCATAAACTGTTAAAGCTACCAACACAAAAACAACTTAAAAATTGGTACTGGTACTGTTGATTGTAAAAAAATAAAAAATAGTGTTATACTACTACACCATATTTGCATGAATCCCAATGTATTTCAGGTGCCTTAGAAACACCATTCAAACTTTAAAATGTGCAGACCAGTCTGGAGTAGTGTACTTGTATACTGACCACTACTGAATGAATACAACTACTAACCACAACCACACACCTATTGACCACAACTACTGCACATCACTTCTGACCACAACCACACAACTGACCACTACTACTGAACACAACCACATAGCTGACCACAACTACTGAGAAACACAACTACTGATCACAACCACTGACCACAACTACTGACCACAGCTACAACGTTGACATGTGCTGACTGGCTCAATTTAGATGGCTTCAACACAGGATTTTGTTATCATTCCCACTTCATAGACTATAAAGCTTGTTGTATCCCCATTCATTTAAATGGCGGAATGCAGGCTTCAACATTCAAAACTGAAATCACTGCCACAAAAAATGTTGAATGTTCAAACAAACATTTTGAGCTTAAAACACATATGGTACTCACGTTAGCCTACTATACTAGCCCACTATAATAACTCCACATCTACAAACCACCCCCAAATAGTTTTTGTGACCTAACACACAGCCTTTGAAAACCCTACTACTTCAAAACAATAAATACTTGTGTGCCATTCAGGGGTGTGAATACTTTCTGTAGCCTACTTACACAGCCATGTAATAGAAAAGAGCAACTCTCGGGTTGTCCGTCTGTTTGTGTTACACCATATCTTTGGAGAGCAGAGACAAGATGTCACACACACAATTCAAAGGTCAGATGCTGAGATGGAAGGGATGGTTATTCTAAACTCAGCAAAAAAAGAAACGGCCCTTTTTCAGGACCCTGTCTTTAAAAATCCAAATAACTTCACAGATCTTCATTCTAAAAGGTTTAAACACTGTTTCCCAAGCTTGTTCAATGAACCATGAACAATTAATGAACATGCACCTGTGGAAAGGTCGTTAAGACACTAACAGCTTACAGACGGTAGGCAATTACGGTCACAGTTGTGAAAACTTAGGACACTAAAAAAGCCTTTCTACTGACTGAAAAACACCAAAAGAAAGATGCCCAGGGTCCCTGTTCATCTGCGTGAACATGCCTTAGGCATGCTGCAAGGAGGCATGAGGACTGCAGATGTGGCCAGGACAATAAATTGCAATGTCCGCACTGTGAGATGCCTAATAAAGCGCTACGGGGAGACAGGACGGACAGCTGATCGTCCTCGCAGTGGCAGACCACGTGTAACAACACTTGCACAGGATCGGTACATCCGAACATTACACCTGCGGGACAGGTACAGGATGGCAACAACAACTGCCCGAGTTACATCAGGAACGCACAATCCCTCCATCAGTGCTCAGACTGTCCGCAATAGGCTGAGAGAGGCTGGACTGAGGGCTTGTAGGCCTGTCCTCACCAGACATTACCGGCAACAACGTCGCCTATGGGCACAAACCCACCGTCGCTGGACCAGACAGGACAGGCAAAAAGTGCTCTTCACTGAAGAGTCGCGGTTTGTTCTTAACTGACTTACCTAGTGAAAAAAAAAAAAAAAAATGCAGGGCTCTATTTTAAATTAATGTAGCCTACTTCTGGAGTACCAAACGCAAATCACTTTCGGTCTGATTGAGGCATAACTGTAGGCTCTCCCTGCAACATCAGACGCGCACTGAGGTCCACAAGGAATCAAAATTATATTTTTTTATGTTGATTTCCCTCACTGATGTTGTCGTTTATTGCCAATAATCTCCCGGGAATGAACACAGTATTTCTTAAAACATCTTATTAAGATGCAGTAGACCTACTTCCTCACACATCCCAGCCTACTAACATAATATTGTCCTATTCGCAGCTCAGACCTGTAAAGACTGTTTATAACATGTGAATACAAAAAAAATCTATCAACTATAGAAGTCGCACTTATTGTATATTAACAACGTATTTTTTTTATAGATATTTTCTCAAACTGATAAATGAGAAGTGCGCACGACATAAACAACACAGCAGCACAAGCTCTTGCGGACAGCGTCGTCGCTGAGGCATTGAATAATCGCGGTACTTGGTTTAGAACTCTCGCGAGGGGACATAGTGACTTCCACAGGAGAGGAAGAGGGATGGAGAGAGATGAGGTCTGAAAATGACCAAATGCCCGGAGGCAGGGCGAAAATTGTCGTCGAGATACAATTTAGAGACATTCCGAGGGAACAGGACGCCGTCTTTGTCAACTCAAAGCAGAAAGAAGAGAAGAAGGAGGTATTTACTAAGGTAGGCAGAGCGCTGTGATGGCGTGTTTGTTATTACAGTCGGCCGCAGATATGGACGAGGCAACATAATCGGCAACACAGGCAGCGAACGCGAGAGGTATGCTAAGATACAATTTATGCTTGATCCGAAAATGTTGTCGGTTCTCCTCTGTGACGCATTTACGGAGCCTCTGGAAGGCACGCAGAGGCCGAATTGAGCTCTCTGTACTGCATCGCCATGCGCCTACCAAATTTTCTACCGATCTGCATTAGGTGCATGCAATATGTCAACAACAACATACACTACATGACCAAAAGTATGTTGACACCTGCTGTTGAACAGTTCTTTCCAAAATCATTCAAATTGAGTTGTTCCTCCCCCTTTGCTGCTATAACTGCCTCCACTCTCCTGGAAAGGCTTTCCACTAGATGTTGGAACATTGCTGCGGGGACTTGCTTCCATTTAGCCACGAGCATTAGTGAGGTCGGGCACTGATGTTGGGCGATTAGGCCTGGCTCGCAGTCGGCTTACCAATTTAATCACAAAAGTGTTTGATGTGGTTGAGGTCAGGGCTCTGTGCAGGCCAGTCAAGTTCTTCCTCGCCAATCTCGACACATATCTGTATGGACCTCACTTTGTGCATGGTAGCATGCTGAACCAGGAAAGGGCCCTCCACAAACTGTTGCCACAAAGTTGAAGCACAGAATCATCTAGAAGGTAACTGGAAGTAAGGGGCCTAGCCCAACCATGAAATACAGCCTCAGACCATTTTTCCTCCTCCACCAGACTTTACAGTTGGCACTATGCGTTCGGGCAGGTAGCGTTCTCCTGGTATCTGCCAAACCCATATTCGTCCATCGGACTGCCAGATGGTGAAGCGTGGTTCATCACTCCATAGAACGCATTTCCAGGGCAGAAATATGACTGATTTACTGGAAAGGTGCCATCTGATGACAGTGCCACGTTGAAAGTCACTGAGCTCTTTAGTAAGGCCATAATCCTGCCAATGTTTGTCTATGGAGATTGCATGGCTGTGTGCTTGATTTTATACACCTGTCAGCAACGAGTGTGGCTGAAATTTATTTTATTTTTTATTTCACCTTTATTTAACCAGGTAGGCTAGTTGAGAACAAGTTCTCATTTACAACTGCGACCTGGCCAAGTTAAAGCATAGCAGTGTGAACAGACAACAACACAGAGTTACACATGGAGTAAACAATAAACAAGTCAATAACACAGTAGAAAAAAAAAGAAAAAAAGTGTCTATATACATTGTGTGCAAAAGGCATGAGGAGGTAGGCGAATAATTACAATTTAGCAGATTAACACTGGATTGATAAATGATCAGATGGTCATGTGCAGGTAGAGATACTGTTGTGCAAAAGAGCAGAAAAGTAAATAAATAAAAACAGTGTGGGGATTAGGTAGGTAAATTGGGTGGGCTATTTACCGATGGACTATGTACAGCTGCAGCGATCGGTTAGCTGCTCAGATAGCAGATGTTTAAAGTTGGTAAGGGAGATAAAAGTCTCCAACTTCAGCGATTTTTGCAATTCGTTCCAGTCACAGGCAGCAGAGAACTGGAAGGAAAGGCGGCCAAATGAGGTGTTGGCTTTAGGGATGATCAATGAGAGACACCTGCTGGAGCGCGTGCTACGGGTGGGTGTTGCCATCGTGACCAGTGAACTGAGATAAGGCGGAGCTTTACATGGACTTATACATGACCTGGCGACGAATATGTAGCGAGGGCCAGCCGACTAGAGCATACAGGTCGCAATGGTGGGTGGTATAAGGTGCTTTAGTAACAAAACGGATGGCACTGTGATAAACTGCATCCAGTTTGCTGAGTAGAGTATTGGAAGCTATTTTGTAGATGACATCGCCGAAGTCGAGGATCGGTAGGATAGTCAGTTTTACTAGGCGGCGTGAGTGAAGGAGGCTTTGTTGCGGAATAGAAAGCCGACTCTAGATTTGATTTTAGATTGGAGATGTTTGATATGAGTCTGGAAGGAGAGTTTACAGTCTAGCCAGACACCTAGGTACTTATAGATGTCCACATATTCTAGGTCGGAACCATCCGAAATAACCGATTCTACTAATTTGAAGAGGTGTCCACATACTTTTGTATATATAGTGTATCTGATGTAGTAGGCCTATGTTTGAACAAAGTAATGTGTATGTTTGCTGTACTATCGTATGCATGTAGCTTATGCTATGTTGATAAAGTTGCAAAGGTATAGGTGGTGCACTTCTGCCCCAAAGAATGCCTACATCACATTGCTCAATTCAATGAACATACAGTGGGGCAAAAAAGTATTTAGTCAGCCACCAATTGTGCAAGTTCTCCCACTTAAAAATATGAGAGGCCTGTAATTTTCATCATAGGTACACTTCAACTATGACAGACAAAATGAGAAAAAAAATCCAGAAAATCACATTGTAGGATTTTTTAATGAATTTATTTGCAAATTATTACCAAGTATTTGGTCACCTACAAACAAGCAAGATTTCTGGCTCTCACAGACCTGTAACTTCTTCTTTAAGAGGCTCCTCTGTCCTCCAGTCGTTGCCTGTATTAATGGCACCTGTTTGAACTTGTTGTCAGTAGAAAAGACACCTGTCCACAACCTCAAATAGTCACACTCCAAACTCCACTATGGCCAAGACCAAGGAGCTGTCAAAGGACACCAGAAACAAAATTGTAGACCTGCACCAGGCTGGGAAGACTGAATCTGCAATAGGTAAGCAGCTTGGTTTGAAGAAATCAACTGTGGGAGCAATTATTAGGAAATGGAAGACATACAAGACCACTGATAATCTCCCTCGATCTGGGGCTCCACGCAAGATCTCACCCCGTGTGGTCAAAATGATCACAAGAACGGTGAGCAAAAATCCAAGAAGCACACGGGGGACCTAGTGAATGACCTGCAGAGAGCTGGGACCAAAGTAACAAAGCCTACCATCAGTAACACGCTATGCCGCCAGGGACTCAAATCCTGCAGTGCCAGACGTGTCTCCCTGCTTAAGCCAGTACATGTCCAGGCCCGTCTGAAGTTTGCTAAAGAGCATTTGGATGATCCAGAAGAAGATTGGGAGAATGTCATATGGTCAGATGAAACCAAAATATAACTTTTTGGTAAAAACTCAACTCGTCGCGTTTGGAGGACAAAGAATTCTGAGTTGCATCCAAAGAACACCATACCTACTGTGAAGCATGGGGGTGGAAACATCATGCTTTGGGGCTGTTTTTCTGCAAAGGGACCAGGACGACTGATCCGTGTAAAGAATGAATGGGGCCACGTATCGTGAGATTTTGAGTGAAAACCTCCTTCCATCAGCAAGGGCATTGAAGATGAAACGTGGCTGGGTCTTTCAGCATGACAATGATCCCAAACACACCACCCGGGCAACGAAGGAGTGGCTTCGTAAGAAGCATTTCAAGGTCCTGGAGTGGCCTAGCCAGTCTCCAGATCTCAACCCCATTGAATATCTTTGGAGGGAGTTGAAAGTCCGTGTTGCCCAGCAACAGCCCCAGAACATCACTGCTCTAGAGGAGATCTGCATGGAGGAATGGGCCAAAATACCAGCAACAGTGTGTGAAAACCTTGTGAAGACTTAGAGAAAACATTTGACCTCTGTCATTGCCAACAAAGGGTATATAACAAAGTATTGAGATACTTTTGTTATTGACCAAATACTTATTTTCCACCATAATTTGCAAATAAATTCATAAAGAATCCTACAATGTGATTTTTCTGGATTTTTTTCCCTCATTTTGTCTGTCGTAGTTGAAGTGTATGTAATCAAACAACCAAGACACACAGTACAAATTCATTGATTAAGAGTAAATTCCATCCAACTATTAACGTGACCATGAATGTCTTTGGTGTCTTGCCAATTCTAGTGTAATTTCAACCCACTATTTTGTGTTTGTGCATGTATGTCCTTCTCGGTTCCAGGTAGTAATAAGGCGACTTCCACCCAACCTGTCCAAGGACCAGCTGGAAGAACAGCTCAGTCCTCTTCCATCCTTTGACTACTTTGAGTTCTTCCCTGCAGATCAAAGGTGAATATTTAGTAGGATACTCCATGTGTTGGGACAGGGTGCCTGCACAGATCATTGTTTTTCTCAGATCTGCATCGGGTGATGCCAACATCATGATATTGACATTACCCACAGATATTAAACAATTGGCTTCACCAAACCTTGGTTTGTGAAGTCCATACCGCCTTTGCTGTTAATGCCGATTCAGCCTGAGTGAATTAATTCTAAATGATCTTGCCAAAACAAAGCTAAAACACTAGCACAGTAATCTAATCATTAGGTTACCACCTAAAATCAGGGTGTATCAGATAATATGTCATCATCACTCTTTTAACTCCACATTTTAGATGGGCTGCTCTTGATGGAATGGCTTTCTAAAACAACCTGTTAATTCCATGCAGCCTCTACCCACACTTGTTCTCCAGAGCTTACATCAACTTCAAAAACCCAGAGGACATCCTGCTCTTCAGAGACCGCTTTGATGGCTATGTTTTCATTGATAACAAAGGTATATTTTTTTATGTACACTACCATTCAAAAGTTTGGGGTCACTTAGAAATGTCCTTGTTTATGAAAGAAAAGCAAAACATTTTTGCCCATTAAAATAACAACAATTTGATCAGAAATACAGTGTAGACATTATGAATGTTGTAAATTACTATTGTAGCTGAAAATCTACATAGGCTTACAGAGGCCCGTTATCAGCAACCTTCACTCCTGTGTTCCAATGGCACGTTGTGTTAGCTAATCCAAGTTTATAATTTTAAAAGGCTAATTGATCATTAGAAAACCCTTTTGCAATTATGTTAGCAAAGCTGAAAAATTGTGTCCTGATTTAAAGAAGCAATAAAACTGTCTTTCTTTAGACTAGTTGAGTATCTGGAGCATCAGCATTTGTGGGTTCGATTACAGGCTCAAAATGTCCAGAAACAAAGACCTTTCTATTGAAACTTGTCATTCTATTCTTGTTCTGAGAAATGGTGACTCCGGGATGCTGGCCTTTTAGGCAGAGTTGCAAAGAAAAAGCCATATCTCAGATTGGCCAATAAAAAGAAAAGGTTAAGATGGGCAAAAGAACACAGACACTGGACAGAGTAACTCTGCCTAGAAGGCCAGCATCCCGGGGGACGCCTCTCCACTGTTGACGTTGAGACTGGTGTTTTGCGGGTACTATTTAATGAAGCTGCCAGTTGAGGACTTGTGAGGCGTCTGTTTCTCAAACTAGACACTCTAATATACTTGTCCTTTTGCTCAGTTGTGCACCGGGGCCTGCCACTCTTCTTCCTATTCTGGAGATTCTCCATCAATCTTGCTTTTTAGTGCAGGAATAGGCTTAATCTATGTCTGGGAAACCTATCCTAAATATTTCCTATTACCAATGTCTTAGTGCTTAGTAGTTAGTGTTTACACAATGTTTTTGAGCAGATAGTCCTGTAGGTAGAAATACAGTGCCTTTGGAAAGTATTCGGAACCCTTGACTTTTCCACATTTAGTTATGTTTACAGCCTTATTCTAAAATGTATTACATACAAATAATTCCTCAGCAATCTACGCACAATAACGACAAAGTGAAAACAGGTTTTTAGAATGTTTTGCTGATACCTTATTTAGATTATTCAGACCATTCGCTGTAAGACTCGAAATTGAACTCAGGTCAATCATGTTTCCTTTCATCATCCTTTAGATGTTTCTATGACTTTATTGTACTCCACCTGTGGTAAATTCAATTGATTGGACATGATTTGAAAAAGGCACACACCTGTCTATGTAAGGTCCCACAGTTGACAGTGCATGTCAGAGAAAAAACCAAGCCATGAGGTCGAAGGAATTGTTCGTAGAGCTCCGAGATAGGATTGTGTCGAGGCACAGATCTGAGAAATGGTACCAAAACATTTCTGCAGCATTGAAGGTCCCCAAGAACACAGTGGCCTCCAACATTCTTAAAAGGAAGACGTTTGGAACCACCAGGACTGGCTGCCCCAAACTGAGCATTCGGGGGAGAAGGGCCTTGGTCAAGGTGTACAAGAACCCGATGACAGAGCTCTCGAGTTCATCTGTGGAGATGGGAGAACCTTCCAGAAGGACAGCAATCTCTGCAGCACTCCACAAATCAGGCCTTTATGGTAGAGTGGCCAGACAGAAGCCAAACCTCAGTAAAAGGCACATGACAGCCCACTTGGAAAAAAAAAGCACCTAAAGACTCTCAGACCATGAGAAACAAGATTCTCTGGTCTGATGAAACCAAACTTGAACTCTTTGGCCTGATTGCCAAGCATTATGTCTGGAGGAAACCTGGCACCATCCCTATGGTGAAGCATGGCGGTGGCAGCATCATGCTGTGGGGATGTTTTTCAGCGACAGGGACTGGGAGACAAGTCAGGATCGAGGCAAAGATGAACAGAGCAGAGTACAGAGATCCTTGATGAAAACCTGCTCCAGAGCGCTCATGTCATCAGACTGGGGCGAAGGTTCAACGCCCCTAAGTAAACAGCCAAGACAAGGCAGGAGTGGCTTCGGGACAAGTCTCTGAATGTCCTTGAGTGGCCCAGCCAGAGCCCGGACTTGAACCCGATCGAACATCTCTGGAGAGACCTGAAAATAGCTGTGCAGCAACACTCCCCAGCCAACCTGACAGAGCTTGAGAGGTTCTGCGGAGAAGAATGGGAGAAACTCTCCAAATACAGGTGTGCCAAGCTTATAGTGTCATACCCAAGAAGACTCAAGGCTGTAATCACTGCCAAACGTGCTTCAATAAAGTGCTGAGTAAAGGGTCTGAATACTTATGTAAATGTGATATTTCAGTTTTTTTGTTTTACAAATTGGCAAACATTTCTAAACCTGGTTTTACTTTGTCATTATGAGGTTTTGTGTGTAGATTGAGAGGGGGAAAACTATTTTATCAATTTTAGAATAAGGCTGTAATTTAACAAATTGTGGAAAAAGTCAAGCGGTCTGAATACTTTCTGAAGGCACTGTAAATAGTGGGTAGAAGTATAGTGCTGCTGGATATATATAATGCAATTAAACACATCCTCAATGGTCAACGTTCAGTGTTTTCTTGTGATGCTTCTTTTTTTTGTGGTGTTTTATTGTGTGTGTGTAGGCTCTAAATCTGTCATGAGACAGGAGGTTTTCACAACCCCAGATGCCATGGTAATGGTTTGATCATTGTGTCAGGTGTTGTCTAATGATGATCTGTCTCCATGTCAATATTTGCTCAGGCCAGGAGTACCCAGCTGTGGTAGAGTTTGCACCCTTTCAGAAAGTATCCAAGAAGAAACTCAAAAAGAAAGATGCCAAAGCCGGAAGCATTGAAGAAGGTGGGTGCTGGACCTGTGACTTTTTTAGAAACTATTCAGACATATAGCCTGGATGCCTGATTGTTTCTGCATTCAATGTCAAAACATGTCGGGACTGGCAAACACAGATTGGAACCCATGCTACCCTTTACATTTATAGTATATGGGGTTTCAGCCCCCTCATTGTACTTTATGCATTTATCCAGCATCTGATAAATAACGCAAATAAAAAAAATCTGGGATGTAGTGAAGGATAAACGCACATAAATGCAGATAACAAACCTTTCTATTTTCTGAATAGAGATACACACCTATTACACCAAATTAGCGTATTTAGCTTTGATAACATCACCTCCTGTCATCTGATGCTTTAACCCTATATTTTACCCCCCTTATTCTTTACCACCACATCCTTGGTAACAATGTGACTGATGGACCTCATCCCTCTTCTTGACTCATCCTAATCCTTCTCCCCTCGCAGACCCAGAGTACTGTCGGTTTCTGGAGAACTACTCCTGTGATGAGGAGAAGTCAATGGCCAACCCTGAAACCCTGCTGGGAGAGATAGAGGCCAAGACAAGGGAACTCATAGGTACTAGGATCAATCAGTCAACCAATGAGTCAGGCATTCAATCAAATCTGACTTTGCATTATATGTGATTTAATTTCAGCCAAAAGAACAACACCTCTTCTGGAGTACATCAAGAATAAGAAACTTGAGAAGCAGGTAAGAGCAATGTAACAGTGAAAAATAATGTGTTTATAGTTGTCCATTGTGGACTCTTATCCAGACATACAGTGGTTCCTCAATTAAAAGTTGCGTTATACCACGGTAAAGCCAAATTATGCTTGATCTGAAAATGTGGTCGAAGCCGCCGTATGGATGGTGTGACGCAATTACGGAGTCTCCGGAGTCATAGAGAGGCCAAATTGAGCTCCGTACCACATGGCTGTGTACCTCTCAAATTTTGTAACAATACGGAGGGCTCTGTATAGCTCCGCATTGACATACAGTGCCTTGCGAAAGTATTCGGCCCCCTTGAACTTTGCGACCTTTTGCCACATTTCAGGCTTCAAACATAAAGATATAAAACTGTATTTTTTTGTGAAGAATCAACAACAAGTGGGACACAATCATGAAGTGGAATGACATTTATTGGATATTTCAAACTTTAACAAATCAAAAACTGAAAAATTGGGCGTGCAAAATTATTCAGCCCCCTTAAGTTAATACTTTGTAGCGCCACCTTTTGCTGCGATTACAGCTGTAAGTCGCTTGGGGTATGTCTATCAGTTTTGCACATCGAGAGACTGAAATGTTTTCCCATTCTTCCTTGCAAAACAGCTCGAGCTCAGTGAGGTTGGATGGAGAGCATTTGTGAACAGCAGTTTTCAGTTCTTTCCACAGATTCTCAATTGGATTCAGGTCTGGACTTTGACTTGGCCATTCTAACACCTGGATATGTTTATTATTGAACCATTCCATTGTAGATTTTGCTTTATGTTTTGGATCATTGTCTTGTTGGAAGACAAATCTCTGTCCCAGTCTCAGGTCTTTTGCAGACTCCATCAGGTTTTCTTCCAGAATGGTCCTGTATTTGGCTCCATCCATCTTCCCATCAATTTTAACCATCTTCCCTGTCCCTGCTGAAGAAAAGCAGGCCCAAACCATGATGCTGCCACCACCATGTTTGACAGTGGGGATGGTGTGTTCAGCTGTGTTGCTTTTACGCCAAACATAACGTTTTGCATTGTTGCCAAAAAGTTCAATTTTGGTTTCATCTGACCAGAGCACCTTCTTCCACATGTTTGGTGTGTCTCCCAGGTGGCTTGTGGCAAACTTTAAACGACACTTTTTATGGATATCTTTAAGAAATGTCTTTCTTCTAGCCAGTCTTCCATAAAGGCCAGATTTGTGCAATATACGACTGATTGTTGTCCTATGGACAGAGTCTCCCACCTCAGCTGTAGATCTCTGCAGTTCATCCAGAGTGATCATGGGCCTCTTGGCTGCATCTCTGATCAGTCTTCTCCTTGTATGAGCTGAACGTTTAGAGGGACGGCCAGGTCTTGGTAGATTTGCAGTGGTCTGATACTCCTTCCATTTCAATATTATCGCTTGCACAGTGCTCATTGGGATGTTTAAAGCTTGGGAAATCTTTTTGTATCCAAATCCGGCTTTAAACTTCTTCACAACAGTATCTCGGACCTGCCTGGTGTGTTCCTTGTTCTTCATGATGCTCTCTGCGCTTTTAACGGACCTCTGAGACTATCACAGTGCAGGTGCATTTATACGGAGACTTGATTACACACAGGTGGATTGTATTTATCATCATTAGTCATTTAGGTCAACATTGGATCATTCAGAGATCCTCACTGAACTTCTGGAGAGAGTTTGCTGCACTGAAAGTAAAGGGGCTGAATAATTTTGCACGCCCAATTTTTCAGTTTTTGATTTGTTAAAAAAGTTTGAAATATCCAATAAATGTTGTTCCACTTCATGATTGTGTCCCACTTGTTGTTGATTCTTCACAAAAAAATACAGTTTTCTATCTTTATGTTTGAAGCCTGAAATGTGGCAAAAGGTCGCAAAGTTCAAGGGGGCCGAATACTTTCGCAAGGCACTGTAATTGGTTGACGGTAGGTGAGGGTGGGAGGTCCTGTACAAACTCACTTCCTTGACAATTAATAATGTTCTGTATTATGTTATGTTTCATGTGGAACTCAGGAAGACTAGCTGATGCTTTTGCAGCAGCTAATGGGGATCCTAATAAATACCAAAACTTCCAAAAGTATGTTTGCTCTAACTTCTGCAGAGGCCACATCACAGTAAATGCTGTGTGGCCAATGCAGATGTCGGATTGACCATGCAGCACCTTTTACAGTGCTTGCCGTTAAATGCTCCTTTTAAGATCACCATGACATCCAATTGGTGAATACACTTCATGATTATAATTGAATTTTATTTATATATATATATATATATATTTTTTTTTTTCTTTGTAGACTTATAGGAAGAATGAAATATTTGGATGGTTATAGGCCGAAATCTGATTGTTTCTATTCATATGTGACTCGTTCCATTATATCCTGGCCTTTATTTACGATAATTTTAGTTGTAGAAGGTTCTCTTATTCACAGCACTGTATGGGTTTTGACTGACAGCCATTATAAACTTCAGCACTATGTGACAAGATGCCCCTATCTCTCCCGCTAATTGGGATACTTTTGTATATTTGTTGTGTAAATGAGGGAGGGATATTCTGTAAATCGAGATGCCACCAGATGTTTATTTCTATTGTTATCTATTCGGTAACATTCCATAAATCTATTCATTCAGAAGGTCAAAATCAATAGGCACACTTCGCTCGCTCCTATCCTCGCTCAGATGACTGACCGCAGAATTTAGCGGTAGCCTAAACTGTGTCACAAATTGGGGTTTTAACACCTTGCCGAGTTATTGGTGGTGTGAATGTTTCTGTCAGAGTCTCTCCTCTCACACTATAGAGGTTTGCAAAAATACAGCTTCGTTGTGAATTACCATGAATAAAATTAAAGAGCTATCTCATCAACCCAAAAATCAGTTGGCGGGTGGTCCTGGAGTTGAGCGAGAGAGAGGGAAAAAAAGGATACTTGTGCCTACAGTCCATTAATATAAACAAAGAGTGGGTGCTTGTGGAGAGGGAGCTATTGATCACAGAGTGGGACAGTTCCCAGCACAAAACTGCAGATAACAGCTATTGTGAAAGAGGGATGTTGTTGATTTCCTCTATCGCTTCAAAGAGGCCACACTCGCCGTTGAGGCAGGCAAACGGCCTACTCTTCACCTGGTAATTGTGTGGTTCCAAAGGGTAAAGTGTCACCTACAGCTGGATAGGCCTACAGTATATCTAACTCTAACTTTTTATCAACTGAAAACATTCATCCATAATTCTACCAAGCCTACAAGCGTTTTGGCTCAAGAAGACGTTTTGGCTCGAGAAACTTACAATACAACAATGCAGTAAATACATTGATCATCTCGGCAACATATTACCCATGGTCATGGAGTGGAAGTGCAACTTAAATTGAGTTCAAATGCAGTTGAAATAAACATCTGCATTTTAAAACATACTTTTTTTTTATCATTATTTTATTGACATTAAGATGTTGATGAACAAATACTGTAGATCAGGGGTGTTAAACTCATTCCATGGAGGGCCTATCGTCTGCAGGTTTTGGGTTTTTCCTTTCAAATAAGACCTAGACAACCATGTGAGGGGAATTCTTTACTAATTAGTGACCTTAATTCATCAAATCAAAGGGAGCCTTGACTAAGTAAACAATAAATAAACCGCAACATGTTGGCTAAAGGAATTGCATTCACGAATAAACGCAAATGTTTTTCATCTTAGAACAGATAAAACATTCTTTATAAATTATTTTTGTATTTGTGTTTACACTGTTCCAAATGGTAAAAAAGATTGTTCACCTGTTTGATACAAGTCTAAAAATAGAAATCAACTCGGCGTCAAGGGTCTATTGATATGATACTATGACAATGTATTTCAAAATAACAGAATAGCATGTTTTATTTACCCCTGCTTAGTAGCCGAGGCTATATGGCTGCACCATCAATTTATTAATTTAGGAGTCAACACATATATATTTTAAGACTATAATGGAATATAACATTACATTTTTTGTTTGTCTTTCAAGAGGCAATTATCAGTTTCTATCACCCATTCATCAATGCACATCATTCAGTGAGAAGAGAGACACATTAGCACCTGGGTACCAGCGCTTTACTCCGAACCCAAATGCATAATCAGTGTTCTAGCTCCCCCTTGCAGTGATGCAAAGTACCACACTATACCACAATCTACCTCTGTGCTCTACAGCATAAACTCAAAACTTTTAATTTAGGAACCACTGTAGATTAACTCTCACTATGAGATGCCATTTTTCTGCAGAGGATAAGAGAGGAAAAGAGAGAGGAGCGTCGACGCAGGGAGATGGAGAAGAAACGCCAGAGGGAGGAGGAGAAAAGGAAGCGGAGGGAGGAGGAGAGACGCAAACGCAAGGAGGCGGATAAACTGAAGAAGCTGTCGGAGAAGGAGATCAAGATAAAGGTGGTCACTAGTTCATTTTGAGTAGTATATGCACATTCACTAAATTCAAGAGTTTAGGAAGCCCTTTGTGTGCTGGGTTTTGTTAGTTTTAAGTATTAGTTAGTTAGTAAACTTGGGACCTAGAGTTAAAGCTGCAATCAGCAGTAAAAATAATAACAAATCGCCCTCCCAGCCGGTTTCGGTAAAAAACTGAGGGATGGGGCTGGAGAAATGTAATCACTCTCAAATTTATAGTTCTAAGGATGACCAAAATGTGAGTTTTAGCCATATTTTGATTCTATATACTGTTTGTTTACATTTACGTTGTTTACAAACATTGGAGTAAAACAAACATATACAGTTGAAGTCGGAAGTTTACATACACTTAGGTTGGAGTCATTGAGACCTGTTTTTCAACCACTCCACAAATTTCTTGTTAATTAACAAACTATAGTTTTGGCAAGTCAGTTAGGACATCTACTTTGTGCATAACACAAGTAATTTTTCCAACAATTGTTTACAGACAGATTATTTCACTTATAATTCACTGTATCACAATTCCAGTGGGTCAGAAGTTTAAATACACTAAATTGACTGTGCCTTTAAACAGCTTGGAAAATTCCAGAAAATGATGTAATGGCTTTAGAAGCTTCTGATAGGCTAATTGATGTCATTTGAGCCAATTGGAGGTGTACCTGTGGATTTATTTCAAGGCCTACATACAAACTCGGTGCCACTTTGCTTGACATCATGGGAAAATCAAAATAAATCAGCCAAGACCTCAGAAAAAAGACTGTAGACCTCCACAGGTCTGGTTCATCCTTGGGAGCAATTTCCAAATGCCTGAAGGTACCATGTTCATCTGTACAAACAATAGTACGAAAGTATAAACACCATGGAACCACGCAGCCGTCGTACCGCTCAGGAAGGAGACGCGTTCTGTCTCCTAGAAATAAATGTACTCTGGTGCGAAAAGTGCATATCAATCCTAGAACAGCAGCAAAGGACCTTGTGAAGATGCTGGAGGAAACGGGTACAAAACTATCTATATTCCCAGTAAAACGAGTCCTAAATCAACTTAACCTGAAAGGCCGCTCAGCAAGGAAGAAGCCACTGCTCCAAAACCGCCATAGAAAAGGCAGACTACGGTTTGCAACTGCACATGGGGACAAAGTTCATACTTTTTGGAGAAATGCCTCTGGTCTAATGAAACAAAAATAGAACTGTTTGGCCATAATGACCATCGTTATGTTTGGAAGTAAAAGGGGGAGGCTTGCAAGCCGAAGAACACCATCCCGACCGTGAAGCACAGGGGTGGCAGCATCATGTTGTGGGGGTGCTTTGCTGCAGGAGGGACTGGTGAACTTCACAAAATAGATGGCATCATGAGGGAGGATAATTATGTGGATATATTGAAGCAACATCTCAAGACAGCAGTCAGGAAGTTAAAGCTTGGTCGCAAATGGGTCTTCCAAATCAACAATGACCCCAAGCATACTTCCAAAGCTGTGGCAAAATGGCTTAAGAACAACCCGGTCAAGGTATTGGAGTGGCCATCACAAAGCCCTGAACATTTGTGGGCAGAACTGAAAAAGCGTGTGCGAACAAACCTGACTCAGCCACACAAGCTCTGTCAGGAGGAATGGGCCAAAAAGCTTGTGGAAGGCCCCCCCGAAACGTTTGACCCAAGTTAAACAATTTAAAGGCAATGCTACCAAATACTAATTGAGTGTATGTAAACTTCTGACCCACTGGGAATGTGATGAAAGAAATAATAGCTGCAATAAATCCTCTCTACTATTATTCTGACATTTCACATTCTTAAAATAAAGTGGTGATCGTAACTGATGTAAGACAGGGAATTTCTACTAGGATTAAATGTCAGGAATTGTGAAGCTGCGTTTAAATGTATTTGTCTAAGGTGTATGTAAACTTCTGACTTCAACTGTATTTTGGGTTCTGATTGGGTAGAAGAGTTGAATTCAGCTCATGAGGCATTTTTAATGGATTTTTCAAGAATCAAATATCATTTATAAGTCAAAAAATGTATGTAGCAACTGGCCATTTAAGGCTTAAAGAAAGAACAGATAGTTCGTTACTGTGTTTTGCTAATAAGTGTTCGTAGTTTTTGGGTAGTAAGTGTGTTTTGGGCTTGCCTCAGCTCCTAAAGAAGAGTGACCGGGACGATGACATGGACTCTGACAGACTCAAGGACAAAGGGGACAGTGGGGATACGGAGAGGGCCAAGTGGGACAAACCCAGTGGACAAATGAAGTTCAAGGAAGCCAAGGACAAGTAAGTACCTTTTTTAAGTGAACTATTCTTGTAGATAACTGAGTTTTTTTCTTTTCTTTTTTCTCTCAGTTATAACAAACCAAAATTGGAGTTAGCTAGTGGTGGGACGTTTTCTATGCCTTAAGCCCTTTTCTCACCAACTGCATAGCAATCTTTTCATCCGAATTCACCAAAAATACAGATTCGGATTTTGACGCACTAAACCATTCACATAAAATCTGATGCATATTTCCTTCCACTTTTCCAAACAATTTGTATAATATCACCAATGCTGCTGTGGTCATTCTCAGTACTAATATGCTGTTCATAGTAGCTGGAGAGGATGCAGTAATGAGAAAAATAATACACTACTGGAAAAACAATATACGACTGAAAATATTAGGATAGGCTATTCATCTATAGGATGGATCATGACTCAATATGATATTATTGGCTATGTTTCATTCAGTGGCACATTTAATAAGAGAGGGAACGCAACTGGCACTTGTCGTCATTTCTCTCACACAAAATATGCTGACCGTCATGATGCTTGCTACCTACAGTTTTCTTTCTATCTGATTAAAGAGATGAAGTCCAGACAAGCTAGGTCTATTTTATTAAACTATGTGAATGGACATAAAGAATTAACAAACTCATAGCCTACACATGCACCCACCCGCCCACCCACCGAAAAGGACCCATAAATCAAAGCCTCCTGCAGTGCATCTTACTCAGACACATAAGCAAATCACATTTCTCCATTAACTTCAAAATAATTTCTGTTGGGTATCAAAAACGAGTCTACGTTATAGAGTAGTGCTCAATCAATGAAGCCTATCATTAAAATTGATTAGGAAAGTTTTAAGTGGGAGATATAGAGACAGCGTTGATATAGGCTATATGAAGATGAAATTGACAACCATTAGAAAATAACACATGCATTCAACCTTTCCATAGCCTAATGATCAGCCATTTTTTTTTAAAGCAGTGTGTGGTTATTTTGACACTTCATTTTAACTTGAGTGCTTTATCTAAATCTGTGCAACCACTTATTGATTAGGGTAAACTCCTACGGATTTTGTCTGTCTTTTAGGGTTGCTTATCGAACAGGTGATCGCCTAGATTCACTTTAGTAGGTCTATAAAAAAATATATATATATATGCTATACGAATGATTCATTAATATATTATTATGCCCCTGCACATAGACTCGGTACTGGTACCCCATATATATATATATAGCCAAGTTATCATTACTCATTGTGTATTATTACATGTTAGTACTTTTTTATTATTTATCTTTTTTCTATTTTTCTCTCTCTATTTTCTCTCTGAATTGTTGGGAAGGGTCTGTAAGTAAGCATTTAATTAATGTCTAACTTACATGCTGACCAAACTGGTCACGTTGATTTTGTTCACCCACACCAGAAGCGATCAGGAGACACAGGTTGAAATATCAAAACAAACTCTGAAACAATTATATTTATTTGGGGACAGGTCAAAAATCATTCAAATCATTCAGATAAAACTGTATACAGAATTTGTTTCTCGTCATCTCTCCACCTTCCTTAAGGCTTGAGACATGGGCCTCCCGAGTGGCGCAGTGGTGCCATTAGAGATTCGAGTCCAGGCTCTGGTTCGAGTCCAGGCTCTGTCGCAGCCGGCTCCGACCGGGAGGCCCGTGGGGCGGCGCACAATTGGCCCAGCGTCGGCCGGGTTAGGGAGGGTTTGGCCGGCAGGAATATCCTTGTCTCATCGCCCACTAGCGACTCCTGTGGCGGGCCGGGCGCAGTGCACGCTGACACGGTGGCCAGGTGTACGGTGTTTCCTCTGACACATTGGTGCGGCTGGCTTCTGGATGGGCATTGTGTCAAGAAGCAGTGTGGCTTGGTTGGGTTGTGTTTCGGAGAACGCATGGCTCTCGACCTTCGCCTCTCCCGAGTCCGTACGGAGTTGCAGCGATGAGACAGGACTGTAACAACTACCAATTAGATACCACAAAATTGGGGAGAGAAAAGGGGTGGAAAAAACCCACAGAAAATACACGACGTGCTCGTATTAATTTTTTTCGTCCAAATCAAGGACTTGTTGAGAGAGCCTTTTACTTTGAGCGAAACTTCCTTTTCACAGTGGGATGCCAACTTTGTCCATGACCCACCTACAACCTTACCTTTACAAAACAAATGTTTCTATTCAGGGCCAAGGTCTTAAACTGATACCACAACCCTCCAGTGTGATAACCATTCTAACTGTTCTTCCCTTTTCTGCCACTAGGGGTCAGATGGAGAGCGATAAGGGAGAACACGGCCGCAGGCAGAGAGACAAAGACCACAGAGGAAGAGACGAGGAGAGGAAACGACAGCGCCACCACTATGAGTTTGACAAGTTTATACGGCGCAAGGAGGAGACCAAGTGGGGCAAAGGCTACTGCCAGGACCGGGCCAAGAAAGATGGCCACCACCACGGCTCCTACTCCTACTGCCCCAGTACGGGTGACAAGGTGGGTAAGGAGGACAGGGAGGGCATTGGCGCTAGCAGGAAGGACCGCACCCGGAACAAGGTGAGCGACAAGGTGAGCAAAGAGAGGTTCTGGTGTTGGGGTAGGTTGTTCTTTTTGTGGTTAATTTTTATTGAAATAACATTGGTAATGTACAGTAGGTTACGTTTTATATTACAGTGCCTTTATTACTGTGTAATTATTCCTGTGCGTACACTGTAAAAAGTATTGTTGCAAGGTTGGATTCGTTTGGACTTTTAAGTACTTTTAAGTTAACAAAGGTTGTTTTACATTCTTGTAATACATTCTGTTTTTTTAGAATATAACCCCCACCATACAGTGGTTTCTCCTTTAAAAGTTGTGAGCTTACACTGCGGGACTTAGAGGTACCCAGTGTCACAGCTTCATTGCTCAAGACCACCACAAGGGGGAGTTAGAGAACTCATTACAGATGTTGATTTAGTTATGGATCCATAATGAATTACTATGGGAATAAATATCACTGATTTACAGAAATATTGGAACAAAGTTGTAACCAAAGCGGCTATGCATTCTGTGCCCACTCGTGGTATCTCTCTTCGGTTACACATCCTTGGAATAGCAGAACAGCATAACGGTCCGGGCGGCCCTTGCTATGCCTGGTGAGCAGTTGGTCAAGTTCTGTTGTCAGAAGAGGAATCTAAGGAAGGCAAACAATTTATAATCCTCCAGTCCTGTAGCCTACTCCCAACCGTCATGTTGGGAGCCTACTCCCAGCCGTATTTTCCATTCCATCCTAACGGAAACCCTGAGGGTTTTGTTTTTCGTTTTTCTCTGAATAGAAACGCCATAACATTAATCAGATTAATTAAGCCAAATTTCTTAAAATCATTCCCATACTCTATGTTATTACAAAAAAGGTTTTAAATTCTCTGGTAATGCCAATACGGAACACGATCAAATGCTTCTCAAAGATGCCCTCTGGTGGTCAAACTAACAATAACTTGCAATAACAGAAAAAATGGTTGAGAATTAAATGCAGTGCCACAGAATGCTGCGGCAGCACACAAGGTGTGCCACAGTAAGACGCAACTTTTAAAGGAGGAACCACTGAACACATTTCCAGCTGCTTGTCACGCAGCATGTATACCCAAGTCTGTGTTTCGTCAGCTGTGAAGACAGTGTTATTGTTACTGTTGCAGTGGAGACATTTTTATTTCAATACAACTTTATTGTGCACGAGATGATTTACAGCATAAGTTGATCGTATGTACTGTCATCCTACATCGTGTTGAAAACAGTGAAAATTACAGTACATATGCACCACACATAAGAACATTACATATCTACATGTTACTCCTATTGATCCAGGCTTGTGTCTGTCAGTCTGTGTTAGCCCATCAGGACAGAGGGACGTCCCAGTCAGAGGGGCCACACCAGATAGGAGGGGCTCTGCCAAACAAGGTACAGTCAGCTATCCTTTCCACTACCAGCTAAGGTACAGCTAGGCTATCTACATGGGCGACGAGGGGGGGGTCAGGGTTTGCACTTTTGGGAGTAATTTAGTGCACCAGGCAAGCTCAATTAAAAGCAGATAAAGAAAGACAAAATACTTTTTAAACCCAGGTCTGATCGGTGGGGGCCGGGGGTTGGGGCATCTGCTAGTACAGCATCTAACAATATGCTTTTGATGTAATTTGGAGAAAAAAAATATTAAACATCTTCTTCTCCAGAATCACTGGAGTAATCGGCACCAAATTCGTTATATAGCATCTATGGATACACATCTTCAATATTTCCAAGACTGTAGCTGAAACTTATAAGCCAATGAGCTTGCATGAATATTTTTTTCCTGTCCAACAGTACCACCATGCTGCCGAATTGAACCATACTTTACAGGTTATTTAGATTCATATCCCTGAGCATTTAATGACAAATTGTATCACTCTGAGGCAAACAGAACAAGACATATAAATGTCCCCATTATAGCACCACTGTGTCAATCTCAAAGTGATTGCATATTTTGAGTCTTGACAGTGTTTAGAATATGAATGTGTATTGGTCAGTAGCGACCATGTGGTTTGAGATGCTAACCTGGAACATATTGTGTTGAGAGACCTTGATCCATAGATGCTATATATCTGTCCAGTGGTTCCAGAGTAGATGTAATTTAAGTGTTTTTCACAAAATTCAAAATGGCAGAAAATCCATTATGGTGGACCTTATGGGTTCATGAGGCAAATTTGTTCCTTGTGAGGAGAGGGACCAATGTACCGAATTATGAGCTGAGGGGCGTGACCTTTTAAAGGTTGCATTTTCAATCGCTTGTTGTAGCGTCACCATGTGGCTAATGGCATTGCATCAGCGGGTGTGGCCCATGGCCATTTACCATCATGCAACTTGACTTCCTCATAGGCCTTATTATCTCACGGGAATATGTTTTTTTTCCACCAAATTTGCAGAATTGGTATAATAATAATGACGGGAAAATACAAAAATGGTTTCACCAGCTTCACTGCTTGAACCCCTAATAATCAACGGCAACAAATACAATAGGATTTCACCAGCTTAGGTGCTGAACCCCTAATAATAATAAACTCAGCAAAAAAGGAAATGTCCCTTTTTCAGGACCCTGTCTTTCAAAGATAAATCCAAATAACTTCATAGATCTTCATTGTAAAGGATTTAAACACTGTTTCCCATGCTTGTTCAGTGAACCATAAACAATTAATGAACATGCACCTGTGGAACGGTCGTTAAGACAATAGCAGCTTACAGACGGTAGGCAATTAAGGTCACCGTTATGAAAACTTAGGACACTAAAGAGGCCTTTCTACTGACTCTGAAAAACATCAAACGAAAGATGTCCAGGCTCCCTGCTCATCTGCGTGAATGTGCCTTAGGTATGCTGCAAGGAGGCATGAGGACTGCAGATGTGGCCAGGGCAATAAATTGCAATTTCTGTACTGTGAGACGCCTAAGACAGTGCTACAAGGAGACAGGACAGACAGCTGATCGTCCTCGCAGTGGCAGACTGTGTAACAACACCTGCACAGGATCGGTACATCCGAACATCACACCTGCGGGACAGGTACAGGATGGCAACAACAACTGCCCGAGTTACACCAGGAATGCACAATCCCTCCATCAGTGCTCAGACTGTCCGCAATAGGCTGAGAGAGGCTGGACTGAGGGCTTGTAGGCCTGTTGTAAGGCAGGTCCTCACCAGACATCACGGCAACAACGTCGTCTATGGGCGCAAACCCACCGTCGCTGGACCAGACAGGACTGGCAAAAAGTGTTCTTCACTGACGAGTCAAGGTTTAGTCTCACCAGGGGTGATGGTCGGATTCGCGTTTATTGTTGAAGGAATGAGCATTACACCGAGGCCTGTAATCTGGAGCCGGATCGAGGTGGAGGGTCCGTCATGGTCTGGGGCGGTGTGTCACAGCATCATCGGACTGAGCTTGTTGTTATTGCAGGCAATCTCAACTCTGTGCGTTACAGGAAAGACATCCTCCTCCCTCATGTGGTACCCTTTCTGCAGGCTCATCCTGACATGACCCTCCAGCATGACAACGCTACCAGCCATACTGCTCGTTCTGTGCGTGATTTCCTTTCCCCTCCAAGACAGTAATGTCGGTGTTCTGCCATGGCCAGCGAAGAGCCCGGATCTCAATCCCATTGAGCATGTCTGGGACCTGTTTGATCAGAGGATGAGGGCTAGGGCCATTCCCCCCCAGAAATGTCCGGGAACTTGCAGGTGCCTTGGTGGAAGAGTGGGGTAACATCTCACAGCAAGAACTGGCAAATCTGGTGCAGTCCATGAGGACGAGATGCACTGCAGTACTTGATGCAGTTGGTGGACACACCAAATACTGACTGTTTACTTTTAAATTTGCACATTATTCCATTTCTGTTAGTCACATGTCTGTGAAATTGTTCAGTTTATGTATCAGTTGTTGAATCTTATGTTCATACAAATATTTACACATGTTAAGTTTGCTGAAAATAAACGCAGTTGACAGTGAGAGTACGTTTATTTTTTTGTTGAGTTTATATGGGACTTATATAGAGCTTTTCAATTACCCAAAGTCGTTTAATTAATAAATTAATATAGACACTCCCATTCTCAATGATAAAATTTTAGATCTTGAAAGAATAGTACAGAATAGGCACAAAACTCTGACAATATCAGAATCTTAAAGTAAACTTCCATTAGACAGGTTTCATTTTCTTTCTGTCCTGAACGTTATTCACTTACTGTAAATAGCCCTCTAATGGATGATTTCCCGGACAAAGATTAAGCCTCGTCCTGGATTAAAAGCGCTCTCAATGTAGAATCTCCATTGAAATAGCTTTTTTTGTCCAGAACTAGGCTCAATGTGTGGCAAGGAAAACAACTCGTATAGTTTAGCAGCCATTTTGCTTGTTGTTGTTGTTGTGAACCAGATTGTGTCGCTTTTCTCTCCCGTGTTCCTGCCTCCTCTCCATACAGGACCGACCGGCCATGCAGCTCTACCAGCCTGGCACTCGCAAATGCGTGGGCTCAGCGAGCAAAGGTTACGAGCTCCCCATCGGCCAGTCGCCAGAACACGTTGCGGTAGATCACTGCTATGAGGCCATTGCCATGGGAACAGGCTCAGAAAAGAGTAGTGAAGATTAGTCCAGTCCGTAGTCCGCTCTGATAGGCCTTTCACATTCTTTATGCGTATTGGGCTGCCAGATTGTAGGCTTGTGCATTACTAAACAACAAGCATGCGCAAGGCTATGGGGTTGATGGAGCTGCACTCACAGGTCACATCATTTGAACTTTCCGACACTTCTGCATCAAAACCTTTGTGCAAATAATGTGAAAGGCTTGTAAGATTGGCCTGCCCTGACAGGAGGAGGAGGGTAACAAAAATCAAACATTCCCAGAACATAATGGGAACATTTTCATTGTGTTCCCATTTGGTTGTATACTGTGCATCACAATAGAATGTTCTCTAAGCATGATGGGACTGAAGTTATAGGAAGTTGTTTGTTTCTTGCCTGTGTGTTATTCCCATCTTGGTTCACCCTTGGGTACAATAGCACAATAAGGACCTTCCTTAATTATGTTTTTTTGTTTTTTTACCCTATATGTACAGTTGTTTCATGACAGGATAGTTAATCCGTGGTGTTTACACGTCTGGAACATTCACTCATTTCAGAAACCACTGCCTGATAACAGTTATTTATATATATGTTATAGTTATATTTTGTATATTCCACATGAGACATTGTGTCATTGTTTTAATGAGAGTGTACCTGAGGCAGCACATTACAAGCCAGTTTCCCGGACACAGATTACTCAGTCCTGGAATAAAAAAGCATGGTCAACGGAGAAGTTTTCTAGTCCAGGGCTAAAATGTATCTGTGTCCTGTAAATTTCCCCTATGTGTCTGTAACTAAGGAATATCTCAGCAAGTGAGATCATATTTATAAGCCTTTTTAGTGATTCCATTTGACTGGGATGTTTTTCAAAGAAAGTCTATAGATTTTATCACAACGAAAATATATGAAGTAGTGAGAATTATATTTAAGATATTCAAAATGTATTTGCAGTGTTGGATGTAGAACCTTTTAGAATATATTAATCAAATAATTGTGTGTGCATATGTGCGTGTGTGTTTCAGTGTTTTGCGTGTGTGATAGGAGCCAGAGAGGAAAATGTTTAGGTTGTCAACAATATGCTTTGTCAATTGTTCCCTTGTATAATGTGACTTATGACAATTCTTACATCATCGTGTTTCTAGTTGTCATAGACAGTAGCTATTTGTGTTAGGAAACAAGGTGACGTGGACTGTCTTATAAAACAGTATTTCACACTTGAGCCAAGAAGAACAAAATTATTCATCATGGATTTAGAGCCCAGAGTTTTTCCTGGTCAGGTTACACGATCAACAAAAACTTCTGCCACTTAAATGTCATGATGAAAAGGAGGCAAAATAACATTAAAGGTGCTGAGTTTGATGCTGTTAAAAGTCTACATTTTCTAAACTGTTTGCACGGTTTTCTACCAAATTGTGAACTGTTGGATTCAGCTGATTCCTGAACTGCAGTATGTTATAGATATGTGTAACATGCCTTAGATATTTTTTGCACATGACAGTAAAATCACATTCTGGTTAAGACACTTTCCTTCTGTTTGTTGTTTGTTTTCATGAAGAGATTTGAAAAAAAGTTAAATAAAATTATCCAATAGAGGTTTTCCTGTTCCTTGATTGAATTAATAATTTGTCTGTTTGTCCACTTCTTTTATGACTAGGAGTACATGTATAATATCCACTCAGTAATATCTTAATATTTCCATTACACTTTCTATGATGAGTACATTGTAATGCCTCATGGGCTATGCATACTGGCATTATGGTGCTCAACATAGGTGCATAGCTGTTCTATTAATAAAGCATTACAAGCCGACAAAGACAGCACAATGTTTTAGAAAGATAAATGATATAATCCATATTCTGACGCATTGTTTGTGCAATGAGGGGTGATTGCCATGAATCTCCATTGAACTCCATTCATTCTACTCTTACTTGATGTACGCCCTCTGTTACGTTTTATGATGACACGCAAAAAGGCTGAATCTCTCGATTCTACTTCCGCTATGCTTGCGCATGCGTTGTCTCTTGTAAGCGCAACAAGGAATTCATTCGCATGGAAGATCTGCAGGTAATGTTTTTTCATTTAGCCGTCCAAGATTTCAAAGTGTAATTTAAAAGCAGCTTTGCCCAAGGTTGTATGCTGCATGTTGTAAACATTTCTTGAGGATTGAGATGTCGTAACTGAATAGCTGAACTTGCATGATCTGAGGAAGAGTTTCTCAAGCTAAGCAGTGAAATGTGCAACATGGTAACATTAACGTTACTTTTTTCCATGTCAATAATTATCACTGATCCATACAAACACTAACCAGACCTTTCCCTTTTAAGTTGTCAACTAACTTCTAACATAATAATTCGGTCTATTCATGGCATATTCTAGGATTGCCCAATAAAGGACTAAATGGAGCCTAACGTTACTCCGACCTCATTGTCCAGTGACCTTACATTTTCTTTTTAAATGGGAAATGGCTCTGGCAGATAAAACACTCAATCTAAACGTGGATACTTAATTGCGGGATGCTTCTATAAACATAAAACGCTCTACATAATTTCACAAATGCAATACAATAATTTCACAAATGTTAAATATACAGATACTGTACATTGTTTTAACACAGTTGCAGCAGTATTTTTTTTGTAAACAAGTGCAGTAACATGGACAAATGGTCTTGTGGGAATCTTAACCATAACCCTATAAAGGTGTGTTTTGATATCAAAACTAAAGGTATCAAATGTATGTTCCTTGTGTTTCCAAAACCTGCATGCAATGTTTTTTAACGTTCAGAACGATCGTCGGGGCTGTCAACAAAGCTACACCAGCCAGAAGATAATATTGCCAATAGGTGCGAAAGGTATTTCCATCAATGGATAGGTTCATTCTAGGATAGCCCTTTGATCCCTTGCCACAAATTCCACGTCAGTGTATTTTTGATACAAGAGAACAATGAGGGGTAGCCTACAAAAGCATATTGACCTGAATACGTGCATTGTTTGTAGGCAGTAAAGTGTGACGCAAATGGTATGTACCCTACTTCAAGGCAAAGTCACAGGCATCTGACACCAAACAGCTGACTGAGACGAACTAGTAGCCTAATGTTTAACTTGTATGCGCAGTGAGGAGGTCACCATGGTGTTGATGAATCCTGTCATTTCCAAGCTGACCGGTAAGCTGGTCGTCCTGGCTAGTGCATCTCCAAGGAGGCTGGAGATACTCACCAATGTGGTAAGACCGAGGCCTCCTTCCTTACCCTCTTCCGCTTTGATAGGATAAATAAGTGAAAACAAGGTTTCTACAATATTGGACATTTTCAATCACCTATCCATGTCATGAAAGTTCAATGATTACTTCCGTTAAGGGAGTAAGAAAGCAAACTGAGCCTTTAAGGTACAGTAATGACATGTAGTATCTGATGGTGATGATGCCTTGTTATTCCATTTATGTCACAGGGTTTACGATTTGAGGTTGTCCCATCCTGGTTCAAGGAAACGTTAGACAAGAGGCTGTTCAAAACACCCCATGAGTATGCTGTGGAGACTGCCAAGCAGAAGGCCCTGGAGGTGGCCAAGAGGATGCCGTTTGTCAGTGAAGCCTTTGCTTATTGTTATTATTATTACAATATCATTACCATATTTGTCTGTTGATATTTTTTCCTCACTGAAGAAACAAATATATACTTTTGAATGTCTGTGGTTTCTTAATTTGTTCTAGAAACACCTGAAAACTCCAGACATTGTGATCGGAGCAGACACTGTTGTTGTAAGCAAAGCCAGCTATATCAATGTCTTCTATCCTTCATATCATAGTGGTTATTATTTCCTTTACACTGTATTGGTTGTCTTCTTTTCTCAGACAGTGGATGGACTGATTCTTGAGAAGCCAGTGGACAAGCAAGATGCCTACCGAATGCTTTCAAGGTTTTGAGAGAATTCTGTGTACATTTAAAAAATAATAATAACAATAGGAAAACGTAGTTATCCCATTTTATCTTTGTTTTTGTGTTTCTGAACAGGTTGAGTGGTAAAGAACACAGTGTTTTTACCGGAGTGGCGATCATTCTCTGCCATGAGAAAGAAGGTATGCCTTAAACATAAAATGGGTAAAAGGGTAGGTTGGGAAGTTGCCTGCTTTAAAGTTGTACATTATTTATTTCAATGGTTCCCTCTCTGATTCAGAGGGGTTGGGTTAAATGGGAAGACACATTTCAGTTGAATGCATTCAGTTTTACAACTGACTAGGTCCCGTTCTTTCCAGATGAAGAGATTGATTATCAAGTTATTGACTTCTATGAGGAGACCAAGGTGAAGTTTGCAGATCTGTCTGATGATTTACTCTGGGAGTACATCAATAGCGGAGAACCCATGTGAGTTTCACCTCTCTTCTTCTGTTTGAATTACTGGCTATGGTGTAATGCCAATAGATCTTTCTAAGTTTAGAACCTCACCTCACCTCTCGCAGAGGCAATTGGGGTCACTTCCCTGAATTCAAACCTTGTGAACCCATGGTTTTGTGGACTTTGATACAGCCAACCAGTCCATTTTGTGTCGCTTTATTGGGATAAGGTATGGATTTTGTTATATAATTTCAGCCTGAAAGAAACAAGTGAGGGTCAATGAGCCTTAGTTCAATCATAGAAGCATGTTCTGCTGTGTGGTCTCCGTGGCCAGTTCTGACACAGTTTTGCCTGACACGTCACATGATTGTCACCTCTGTGTGTGTGTGTGTGTGTGTGTTCCCTGTGTCTTGGTGTCCTGTCTTTCTATGTGGCCCCTCTCTCTATCGCTCTCTGTCTCTGTGTGTCTCACTGTCTGTCAATTTATGTGAGACGTGTGTGTTTGTTGTGTCTCTGTTTGTGTATGCATGGATCTGGGTCTCTCTGTATGTGTGTGTGTGACAGGGACAAGGCTGGTGGCTATGGTATCCAGGCTCTGGGTGGTATGCTGGTGGAGTATGTACACGGAGACTTCCTGAATGTGGTGGGCTTCCCGCTCAACCAGTTCTGCAAGAAGCTGGGTCTCATCTTCAGCCCCCCAGGCAGTCTGACACACAACAGCACCCAGACCAGCCCCCAAGGCAGCCCTGTCGACACGGTCCCACCAGCCGAGCCAGCCGCCAGCAGCCCAACCCATAACGGCCCTCCGGACAGCCAAGGACAAAACATCCCTTCAGCCAGTACAGCCCATAATGTCAGTACACATGTCAATGCATTGAAATACGTCTTTTGCCCTTAGCAATTATTGCACAACACTTCATTTGTCATATGTCAGTGTTGGTGTTTTCAATTAATTGTTTTTAATGTGTTACATGGACAATAAATTTAATTGAATTGAATCCATTTATAATTTATCCCATTCATCCATCCATCTAGGTGAAACAGGAGGAGAGTGGGTGTGGAGAGGGCGAGGTGCCCTGGACGTTGGTCAACAACCTGTCTAAGTGCTCTGCGAACGGGGAGGCTGAGCCCCAGGGCATCAGCGACCCTGCAGCACCAGACTTGACCAGCAGGGGCACCATTCAGATGCAGAATGTGAGGGAGCACGAGACAGAAGACGGCAAGGAAAAGTTGAGCAAGATGATCGAGCTCATGGATGGATTTAAAGCCTCAAAGGTATCCTGTGGATGGATATGTATTTACAGTTGAAGTCGGAAGTTTACATACACTTAGGTTGGAGTCATTAAAACTCGTTTTTCAACCACTCCACAAATTTCTTGTTAACAAACTATAGTTTTGGCAAGTCGGTTAGGACATCTACTTTGTGCATGACACAAGTAATTTTTCTAACAATTGTTTACAAACAGATTGTTTCACTTATAATTCACTGTACCACAATTCCAGTGGGTCAGAAGTTTACATACACTAAGTTGACTGTGCCTTTAAACAGCTTGGAAAATTCCAGAAAATGATGTCATGGCTTTAGAAGCATCTGATAGACACATTCTGTCTCCTTTTTTATTTATTTCACCTTTATTTAACCAGGTAGGCTAGTTGAGAACAAGTTCTCATTTGCAACTGCGACCTGGCCAAGATAAAGCATAGCAATTTGGCACATACAACAACAGAGTTACACATGGAATGAACAAAACATACAGTCAATAATACAGTAGAAAAAAAGAAAACAAAACAAGTCTATATACAGTAAGTGCAATCTCCTAGAGATGAATGTACTTTGGTGCAAAAAGTGTAAATCAGTCCCAGAACAACAGCAAAGGACCTTGTAAAGGAAGATGCTTGAGGATACAGGTACAAAAGTATCTATATCCACAGTAAAACGAGTCCTATATTGACATAACCTGAAAGGCCGCTCAGCAAGGAAGAAGCCACTGCTCCAAAACCGCCATAAAAAGCCAGACTACGGTTTGCACCTGCACATGGGGTCAAAGATTGTACTTTTTGGAGACATGTCCTCTGGTCTGACGAAACAAAAATAGAACTGTTTGGCCATAATGACCATTGTTTTGTTTGGAGGAAAAAGGGGGATGCTTGCAAGCCAAAGAACACCATCCCGACCGTGAAGCACGGGGGTGGCAGCATCATGTTGTGGGGGTGCTTTGCTGCAGGAGGGACTGGTGCACTTCACAAAATAGATGGCAGGATAATTGTGTGAATATATTTAAGCAACATTTCAAGACATCAGTCAGGAAGTTATAACTTGGTCGCAAATGGGTCTTCCAAATGGACAATGACCCCAAGCATACTTCCAAAGTTGTGGCAAAATGGCGTAAGGACAACAAAGTCAAGATATTGGAGTGGCCATCACAATGCCCTGACCTCAATCCCATAGAAACTTTGTGGGCAGACCTGAAAAAGCGTGTGCGAGCAAGGAGGCCTTACAAACCTGACTCCGTTACACACGCTCTGTCAGGAGGAATGGGCCAAAATTCACCCAACTTATTGTGGGGAGCTTTTGGAAAGCTACACAAAATGCTTGACCCAAGTTAAACAATTGAAAGGCAACGCTACCAAATACACCCAATTAGTATGTAAACTTCTGGCCGACTGGGAATGTGATGAAAGACATTAAAGCTGAAATAAATTATTCTCTCTACTATATTCTGACATTTCACATTCTTAAAATAAAGTGGTGATCCTAACTGACCTAAAACAAGGACTTTTTACTAGGATTAAATGTCAGGAATTGTGAAAAACTGAGTTTAAATGTATTTGGCTAAGGTGTATGTAAACTTCCGTCTTCAACTGTATATACTATAACAAAACATTGAGTTCCTTGCTATTGTGTTTTAATTCCCCATACAGCTAGGTTTTATGTTGTTCATGTAGTCATGTTCAAGCTGAGGTTGCAGGAAGTTTAATTTTAGGCTTATTAATCAAACTACTTTTGCTTGAGGTAGGTTAAAACATGAATTGGAATTTTCTATTACTCCTCTTCTTTCTCTAGTCTCGCATTGAACGTTTTCCCTTTGTTTTGTATCCTAGGTGTTGTTCACAGCATCCAAGCTGCGTGTGTTTGACGTGTTAAGGAGCAGTAAGAAAGGGGAGCTGCAGGCTGAGGATGTGGCCCAGGAGATCAAAGCATCTATTAAGGGGACCGAACGCCTGCTGGAGGCCTGCGTCTCTCTGGGACTCCTGCAAAGAACGGGAAAAGGTATACTGTCTCAATTTCTCACATTGTCTCCCTCTATAATTTGTTTCCTTCTGTTAGACATATTCTTTATTTTTTCCTAGACATTGTTCATGGCGCCTAAGCTGTGTGTGTCAAGGAGTGATTTATGACATGCCTTCTGACATGCCAATTTCTCCCTAGAGTACACAAACACAGCGATGTCCAGGCATTTCCTGCTGTCGGACGGTCCCCTCTCTCTGCAGGGGTACATCCAGCATTGTAACGAACTGGTGTGGCCTCTCTTCACCCACCTGGAGACTGCTGTGAGGGAGGGTACCAACCAGCACGAGAAGGCCTTCGGGAAAACCTCTAACCTTTTCCAGGTAATAACAATCTCAAGTTTCATGTCACATTCCAGTTACCTTGGTAATTATTCAACAGATCAGTCTTGTTCCTGGGGAGCCACAGTGCGGCAGCTATTTGTTCAAGCTTAGCAGAATCAGCTAGTCAAGGTGTGGGAGACGTGTTGATTAGTTGTATCAGGTGTGAAGGCACTAAACTGGGATTCAAATGTACAGTCAATGCAGCTCTCCAGTTAACACTAGATAGAATGGTTTTGTATTATTGTTTATAAGTAAACAATTGAATATACAAACATTAAGAACACCTACTCTTTCCATGACATAGACTGACCAGGTGAATCCAGGTGAAAGCTATGATCACTTATTGATGTCATTTGTTGAATCCACTTCATCCTTGTAGATGAAGGGGAGGAGACAGTTTAAAGAAGGATTTTCAAGCCTTGAGACAATTGAGACATGGATTGTGTATGTGTGCCATCAGATGGTGAATGGGCATGACAAAATATTTAAGTGCCTTTGAATGGGGTATGGTAGTATGTGCCAGGTGCACCGGTTTGTGTCAAGAACTGTAACGCTGCTGGGATTTTCACGCTCAACAGTTTCCTGTGTGTATCAAGAAGGGTCCACCACCCAAAGGACATCCAGCCAACTGTGGGAAGCATTGTAGTCAACATGGGCCAGCATCCCTGTGGAATGCTTTCAACACCTTGTAGAGTCCATGCCCTGGCAAATTGAGGCTGTTATGAGGGCAAAAGGGGGTGCAACTCAATATTAGGAAAGTGTTCCTAATGATTTGTTTTCTCACTGTAGAACTGAGTATTGGAGTGGTAACTGTTTTTGTTTTCGTCCTTGTTCATTGTTATAGGATGCCTACTACAGCAGACATGAAGTGAAGCTGCGATTCATGAAGGCCATGCACAGCATCGCAAAGGTTTCTGGTAGAGACGTGGCGACGGCCTTTGACCTCTCCAAATATAAGACGGCCTGTGACCTGGGAGGTGAGGTCATAGTAACCTGAACCTCAATTCCATTTAAAATGGCCATCACAT
Source organism: Oncorhynchus mykiss (assembly GCF_013265735.2). NCBI lineage: Eukaryota > Metazoa > Chordata > Actinopteri > Salmoniformes > Salmonidae > Oncorhynchus > Oncorhynchus mykiss. Next base: position 39,776,798 of record NC_048567.1, read on the forward strand.
TGTGTTGCTACAATATTGTAGTAAAATCTCAAATGGCCCTTCCGTTATTATCTTCAATGTGATTTACATTAGAAAGCCTCTGGCTAGAAGTATGCCCTTAAATAGGGAATCGGGTGTAGCCTATCAGAATCAATCCATACCAATCATCAGTGTTTTTTTCCTTCACCTAGGCTGCACTGGGGCCATGGCGTATGAGTTTGCCAAAGCACACCCGGGGTTGTCTGTGACCATGTTCGACTTACCCGAAGTCATTGAGATGAGCAGTCACTTCCGGCCACATGACGCAGATGACAGAGTATCGTTTGTAGCAGGTTTGTTTAATGACTTACAGCGGGTGGAATGGATTTTAGAATACTGTTATCATCATGGGTAATGTGGTCTGTCGATGCACAATAACATTTAGCGTTGGGCGCGCAAGATGGTGGTCAGTGCAGATCATTTGTTTTGGATTGTTTCTACGGTCATAAAACTCTATGAATATGGTTTAGTTTATTTACCAAAGTAATTGATTACTTTCTGCAAGTTATTCACCTCTAAAACAAAGTTTGCAACAACACTCGATAGCCTGATAAGCTAGCTAGCTCTCAAACTAGCTTGTTGAACATACATGGAAACTGCCACGACCAGAACCAAAAGGAAAGAAATGGAAAGATCGTCAGATGGACAATTAACCACAAAAGATGGTATGATTTTGGGTACTCCTCTTCAGTATGATTTTGGGTACTCCTCTTCAGAATGTAACTGGGGGGAAATACTGCAATGGGTGATGAAAATGTGATGATGGGTGATGAAAATGTGGTGAGCAACAATGCTCACAACTTGCGCACCTCCAGTACCCAGCTCAGGCCTTTACCTTACGACCCCGGCACTCCAGTCAAGCCCCAGGGGAAAAAGATGAGGTCATGATGTCATTTCTTGATGCAAAACAATATTGTAATGCTTTTGACAGCAAAGATAGATGAAAGGGCAAATGGCTTGGAGCTCATGGTTAGGGAGAATACGATGAAAATTAGGGCCATTAAAAAAATCTGTTGACTTTCTTTGGAGAAGTGAAAACCCTCAAAAGTGACATGAAGAAAGTGGAAGTTATCTGCCAGGAAAATGAAAAGAAGGTGGCTGAACTCGAGCAAAAGGTGAATGAGGCGGAGAGATACCAGCGCAGGTGGAACCTGAGGCTCCATGGAATTCCAGAGCAGGCAGGTGAGGACATCAAATGCAGAGTTGTTGACATCTGTGGAGCTGTCATTCCTGAATCAAAAGCCAAACTTCAGGAAAATGTAGACATCGTCCATCGTTTGGGAAGACTTAAGGATCAAGACAAGAGACCGAGGACGACCATCATCCGGTTCACCAACAGATCTACACGGGATCTTCTTTGGAGGCGAGCGAAGAATTGTGAATTCCTCATCAAGCAAAAATTGAGGGTCATGGAGGATCTGACCTCAGCGGACAAACTGACAAGAGAGAAACTGTGGCCAATGGTGGCTGCAGCTCGAAAGGCAGAGAAAACTGATTTTTCTATCGGTGCAAGAGTGATCATCGATGGGAAAGAAATGCGGCCAAATCAGAACATTTGAGTGAGAGCCAGAGTCTAACTCGGACAGAACTGTCAGGTCAAAAAACTGATTACCAGGTGAAAAGCAGCCTTTTATTATAAAAATGTACACAAACACTTGAATGAGACCTGAGAACTGGTAAGCTAAACACTAACTATAGGTGAATAACTGCCTATTGTAAAATCTACACAATGTCTCCCCCTTGTGGGAGTAAGAATACTTTGGTAACTTTATGACCAATATTTATTTTTTGTTGGAGAGGTTAAATAATGGGATGGAAATCCTTTTGAGTTACATATCCTTAGGAAAAGCTTATATTAGCATAACAAGGTTGTTGGTTGAAGTTTGTCTTTATCTCTTTGTTCAATTAATGTCAGGGGTATTCAAAATTTACTCAAGCGTAAGGCTATTTTCCTGTATTGCAAATGGTTTAATGCAGACTTTTACTTTTTACAAGAGACTCATGCTTGTTCTTCCGATCTATTTTTTTTTTTTTTAAATCAATGAGGTAACCATATCTAGTTATCATATGGCAACAACCACTCTGTGGGTGTAGCAATTTTAAGAGGTGCATTTAAAGGGAAGGTCATCAGTATTAAGACTCACCACTCTGGACGTTGGGTAAATTTCAACAGTGAAATGTTTTTATTAGGGAATATTTATGCATCCAACAACAAACAAAACAACAGGATATTATTTCAAGAATTTGAAAAAGAAATTAATACCCAACGAAATGCCATCATTTGCTGGAGATTTGTTCTCTTTTAACTTGCCGATACATTTTTTTATTTTTTTTCATTAATATAAATAATTTTATCACAAGACTTTTGGATGTCTTCATCTATGAATTTTGCACAGTCTTTGACAGAGTCTAGAAAGGCAGATATGTCACTAGTAGGACAGGCATTACTGGTATAGAGGTTACCATAGAATTTTGAAACATATTTTGAAATATCTTTGAAATTTACCCAACGTCCAGAGTGGTGAGTCTTACTACCGATGACCTTATTTCAGGATATCAAAATTGTCTTAGGTGGAGATTTTAATTCTGTATCTAATGACAGATATCCCCCTCCTAACAGATCCAGCATAGTTAATCCTGAGTTTAATAACCTATGTCTTGGTCTTGGATTAGTAGATATTTGGAGATCTAAATATCCTGATAAAAAGGAATTCACTTGGAGTAACAAGGACATGTCCAGACGGTCAAGAATTGACTTCTGGTTGATTTCTAATTCATTAGATAATTCTGTAGTCAAGGTGTCAATTGAACCATCAATTCTTACTGATCATAAAGTTATATTCTTATCTTTAAATATGAATGGATCTGAAGTTAAACCGAATCGTAGTTATTGTAGTTATAAACCCCTTTTCACATTATTTAAGATAGAATTGAAATATTATTTTGAAATTATCAGTAAATGTAAAAAGCAATACGCACCATAAAAGTATTTAACATATTGAAAATGAATCTTGATATGTAATACCCATGTCTGTTAGGTTTATGTACTCTTGTTTGTATATTTCTGTTTTTTTGTATTTGTTGTGTTCATAATAAAAAAAATTTAACAAAAAAACATTTAGCAATAAGTGCCATTTTGATCATGAATTTGTTTTCTGTCAGGGTACATGTAAAATGTAATGAATGGTTTTTCTTTTTAATGTCTGAACAGGAGATTTCTTCAAAGATGAGCTTCCCAAGGCAGACGTATACATATTGGCAAGAATTCTCCACGACTGGTCGGATGAGAAAGTACACATTTTGCTGAGTAAAATTGCGAAAGCATGCAATCCTGGTAAGAGTGAAAAACAATATATTATTTTTGGATTCCGATTTCTGACCCTGATAAGGATAATGATTCACACATTGGCTAGACATTTTTTTGTGTATCACTTGTGCTTGTGTAAAGAGTTAGCCTGGTCCCATGCTGTATGTGCCAAAGCCAACTCATCTGTTGTTGTCATGCCATACATTACTCATACATTTAGCAACAGAATGAACATTTCCATCCAACAATTTTATGTGGATGAATTACCTGACCCATAAAAAAAACTCACGACAGGCCTGATAAAAACAGAAAATCTTTCGGTAAAATGTCTTAGTGTTGACATTTTAGTCAGTGAAATAGATTGTGACATTTGCGTTGTAAATGCTTTCATATACGCAAACATTGGTAATAACAACCATCATGTCAAAGTAAACTTTGAGTCACGCAATGATTTGTTCTGTTATGTTGCCCCCACCAAAGTGTGCAAAAAGCAAAAGTTTATTAGGCAAGTTCTAATGAACTTGAATGAACACAGAGGAGTTGGCTCAAGCCTAAACGGAATGAACCACAAGGTTATAACAGCGTAGTGGTTTAACAGTGTGCAAGTTGCATGTTAAACTCTTCAAATCAAAAGTGAAAAGCAGAGGGCACACATCATTGACTAGCCTAGGTACCTGACTGTTTCTGCTTTTAAGAAATACTACATTATTGCCTTATTAAAAAAACGACCAATTGACTAGTCCAATTTGTGTATCGTAGTTCAAAATGCCTTTATTGCATATTATGAATGTGACTTTCACATGCTAATGTAAATACTGATTGTATACACAACGTTAAATATGTATGCATACATCCTGTGTACGCCATCTCCGTCCCAGGCTGCTGCGTGCTGGTGAGTGAGATCTTTTTGGATGAGGACAGGAAGGGGCCGAGCAGAGGCCTACTTCAGGCCCTCAGTTTGACCGAGGGGAGACAAAGGAGCGCCTCCGAATACAGTCTCCTACTGAAGAGCCACGGCTTCACCGCAGCACAAGTCAAACACACACACAACCTCCTGGATGCCATCCTGTGTGTCACTGAGTGACTTGGAGACAAACAACCTTGAAACCAATAAAGAATATAAATCAATTAAATGCCTCCCCAGTCTAGAATCAAGCTCTTGCCCCAACCAATAGACACTGAGGCCCTGTTTTTAAATACTAAAGGTTTACTGATCGCAAACTGCTTACAGCCATCCTGTCATGTCAGATCAACGATTACTTCAAGAAAGGTAGGAAGGAAGGACTCTTTTTAGAACTGTTCAAACAGGGCCTCACTCCATATTACTTTTACCCATCCATTTCATGTTGATCTTCAAAGGGGTCAGGAAATGTTGGGGAAATGGGGCTAGGGGTTTATTTTGGATGATAGATTCTGTGACTACGGAGCCGCCACCTCCCTTGGCTGTGAGACATGTTACTGTTCCCCACAATGACCAAGACAGTTTAATTTGACTTTTAATTCATTATAAAAATGGACCACAATGTTGTGAATTTCAATGGACCACACTGACGGCATTTCTTTCAAACACTGCAATATAGACTATCAGAGGTATGTCTATGCAGCTGACTTTGATCTCACAGTAATCCTTGAAGTCTCTGTCATTAAGCCAGCCAGGTCACCTGTGATATAAGTCAGTATTCGATGTCCGTCCATTTCTGAGGACGCAGGGAGATGATGTGGAAACCGGCCACTGGTGGCAACAGTGAGTGCCTTTACCTTCAAGTAGGTTTTGGTAGGCCAGGGTTTCCCCAACTCGGTCCTCGGGACCGAGTTTTGCCCTAGCACTACACAGCTGACTCAAATAATAAACTAATCATCAAGCTTTGATCATTTTAATCTGCTGTCCAGAGGACCGAGTTTGGGAAACGCTGTACTAAGGGTGTTGGGGATGATGGATGAGCGTAAGCCTATCCCGAACCTTAACCATTTGGAGATAATGCCTGAACTTAACCATAACAATTCAGAGTTAATACCTAAACTTGACCTTAATCACTTCAAAAAGTTGGAACAACTTCTAAATTTGACGTTTGAGAAACATGGATGAACTTCTAATTCTGAGAGTATGAGAGCTGGTAGCATAAAACTGTCATGACAGCTGATGACCGCAAAGACAACCAACAATAATTAACTGACCGCTTTCCCAACATTTTGAGACCACCACAACACTTCGTTGTTTGCCTTTTGACAATTTTCCTGTCTGAATTGTTTCAATAATGAAATAAATATTTTGTCTGAAATAATTCAGCTGTTGTTTTTTTTCTCTCTTCTGTGTACACTATTTGTAACCATGTGTTTGCTGTATTTCTGCTTTTGCGGGGCTTGTCTGAAATCTGATTTGTCCCCGTGTTTTGAATAACAATGTTGTAATATTAACATTTCATTAAATGTTAATGCAACTGTGTAGAGCAGTGATCACCTAATCCTGGTCTCAGAAAGCTATGGTGTGCAGGATTTTACTCCAGCCCAGCACTCACACCTGATTAAACTAAGATGAGCTAAGACAAGCTAAACTCCTTCACCCACTTTGAGGAAAACCCAGTGCCACCAACGCGGCCCGCTACCAAGGACTGGACTCTCCTCCGTGACCGAAGTAAGACATTTAAGCGTGTTAACCTTCGCAAGGCTACCGGCCCAGGCGGCACCCCTAGCCACATCCTCACAGCATGGGCAGACCAGCTGGCTAGTGTGTTTAAGGACATATTCAATCTCTCCCTATCACAGTCTGCTGTCCCCACGTGCTACAAGATGGCCACCATTGTTCCTGTACCCAAGAAAGCAAAGGTAACTGAACTAAATGACTATCGCCCCCTAGAACTCACTTCTGTCATCATGAAGTGCTTTGAGAGACTAGTCAAGGATCATATCACCTCCACCTCCTTACCTGTCACCCTAAACCCACTTCGATTTGCTTACCACCCCAATAGATCCACAGACGATGCAATCACCGTCACACTGCACATTGCCCCATCTCATCTGGACAAGAGGAATACCTGTATAAGAATGCTGTTCATTGACTATAGCTCAGCATTTAACACCTCCAAACTCATCATTAAGCTCGAGGCCCTGGGTCTGAACCCTGCCCTGTGTAACTGGTTCTTGACTTCCTGACGGGCTGCCCCCAGGTGGTGAGGTAGGAAACAACACTTCCACTTCATTGAGCCTCAACACTGGGGCCCAGGGTGTGCTCAGTCCCACTGCTGTACTCCCTGTTCACTCATGACTGTGTTGCCACGCACGCCTCTAACTCAATCATCAATTTGCAGATGACAACAGTGGTAGGTTTGAAAGCTTGAAGTTCCTCAGCATACACATCACTGACAAACTGAAATGGTTCACACAGACAGTATGGTGAAGAAGGCGCAATAGCGCCTCTTCCACCTCAGGAGGCTGAAAAAATTTTGCTTGGTGCCTTAAAAACCCTCACAAACTTTTACAGATGCACAATTCAGAGTATCCTGTCGGGCTGTATCACTGCCAGGTATGGCAACTGCACTGCCCGCAACCGCAGGGCTTTCCAGAGGGTGGTGCGGTCTGCCCAACACATCACCTGGGGTAAACTGCCTACCTTCCAGAACACCTTGAGCACCCAATGTCACAGGATGGCCAAAAAGATCAAGGACCACCCCAGCCACTGCCTGTTCACACCGCTATCATCCAGAAGGTGAGGTCATTACAGGTGCATCAAAGATGGGACCAAGAGGCTAAAAAACAGCTTCTATCTCAAGGCCATCAGACTGTTAAATAGCCATCACTAGCACATTAGAGGCTGCTGCCTATCTACATAGACCCGAAATCACTGGCCACTTTAATAAATGGCATACTAGTCACTTTAATAATGTTCACATATTTTGCATTACTCATATATGTATATACCGTATTTTAGTCTATGCTGCTCTGACATTGCTAATCCATATATTTATATATTCTTAATTCCATTCCTTTACTTTTTTGTGTGTATTGGGTATATGTGAAATTGTTAGATATTGCTGCACTGTCGGAGCTAGAAATGCAAGCATTTCGCTACACACGCAATAACATCTGCTAAACACTTGTATGTGACCAATACAATTTGATTTGATATGAGATAGGTTTATTGATTGAAACTTTCATTTAAGTGTTGAGTTGGAAAGCCTGCACGATGAATGGGTTCGTTTCTGGATAAAGTGATAAAGTACCCAGTCAAACTCAAAAAAACGGCCTTGTATTTTGGACCGGGAGGTGCTTTGATCATAGCAGAGAGAGACCATGGTGGGTGGAACCTACACGAATCTCCAGTATCTCAACATGCTGTTCTAGACTGAAGGGGAGGAGAGGGACAGGATCCACCTTCTGTATGGACATGGGTTTAGGAGCGCATGCATGCAGAGCAGCAGAAACCAACCTTTCATGGAAGCCATGATACTGCTTAAATTGTGAAATCAAAGTTTCTGTGGATTTTTTTTTGTTTCATCAAAACAGATATTTGAATACATGTACACTGAACAACAATATAGCTGCAACATGGAACAATTCTAAAGATTTTACAGTTCCAATTGAAATTGAAATACATCAAGTAGGCCAACATCTATGGATATCACATGAATGGGAATACAGATGGCTTCAAAAAATGTAAGGATCAGTATCAGATGTGACCATCATTTGCCTCATGCAGCGTGACTCACCTTTGCATAGAGTTGATCAGGCTGTTGATTGTGGCCTGTGGAATGTCGACCCCCTCCTCTTCAATGGCAGTGCGAAGTTGCTGAATATTGGCAGGAACTGGAACCCACTGTCATACACGTCGATTCAGAGCATCCCAAACTTGGGTGACATGTCTGATGAGTGTGCAGGCTATGAAAGAACTGGGACTTTTTCAGCTTCCAGGAATTGTGTACAGATCCTTGCGACATTGGGCCGTGCATTATCATGCAAAAACATGAGGTTATGGTGGCAGATGAATAGCACAAAAAAGGGCCACAGGATCTTGTCACGGTATCTCTGTGCATTTAAATTGCCATCGATAAAATGCAATTGTGCTCATTTTCCGTAGCTTATGCCTGCCCATACCATAACCCCACCGCCACCATGGGGCACGCTGTTTACAACGTTGACATCAGCAAACCATTCGCCCACTCAATGCCATACACGCACGCGGTCTATCATCTGCCTGGTACAGTTCAAACCGGCATTCATCCGTGAAGAGCACACTTCTCAAGCGTGCCAGTGGCAATCGAAGGTGAGTATTTGCCCACTGAAGTCGGTTACAATGCCGAACTGCAGTCTGTTCAAAATTCATGCAGATGAGCTTCCTGGCGGCGGTTTCTGACAGTTTGTGCAGAAATTATTTGGTTGTGCAAACCCACAGTTTATCAGCTGTCCGGGTTGTTGGTCGCAGACGATCCCGCAGGTAAGAAGTGTAGATCCTTGGCTGCAGATGGTCTACGATTGTGAGGCCGGTTGGAAACGCCGGAGGTGGCTTATGATAGAGAAATTAACATTCAATTATCTGGCAGCAGCTCTGATGGACATTCTTGTAGTCATCATGCCAACTGAGTTGTGCGACAAAACTGCACATTTTAGTGTTTCCTTTTATTGTCCCTAGCACAGGCTGTTTAATCAGCTTCTTGATATGCCACACCTGTCAGGTGGATGGATTATCTTGGCAAAGGAGAAATGCTCAACAGGGATGTAACCAAATTTGTGCACAAAATTTGAGCGAAATAAGCTTTTTGTGCCTATAGAACATTTCTGGGATATTTTATTTCAGCTCATGAAACATGGGACCCACACTTTAGATGTTGCGTTTATATTTTTGTTCAGTGTGTATGTGTAATTACATACAGTACCAGTCAAAGGGTTTGGACACACCGACACGTTCCAAGGTTTTTCATTATTTTGACTATTTTCTACATTGTAGAAAAGACAAACTGTGAAATAACACATAAGGAATGCATTTCAATTAACAGGTGTGCCTTGTTAAAAGTTAATTTGTGGAATTTCTTTCCTTATTGTGTCTGGTATACAGAAGCTAGCCCTATTTGGTAAAAGACAAAGACCATATTATGTCAAGAACGACTCAAATAAGCAAAGATAAATGACAGCCCATCATTACTTTAAAACATGAAGGTCAGTCAATCCAGAAAATGTCAAAAATGTTGAACGTGCAGTAGCAAAAACCATCAGGGGCTATGATGAAACTGGCTCTCATGAGGACCGCCACAAGAATGGAAGACCCAGAGTTTCCTCTGCTGCATAGGATAAGTTCCAGCCTCAGAAATTGCAGCCCAAATAAATACTTCAGAGTTCAAGTAACAGACACATCTCAACATCTACTGTTCAGAGGAGGCTGCACGAATCAAGCCTTCATGATCAAATTGCTGCAAAGAAACCACTACTAAAGGACAGCAATGGGAAGGAGAGACTTGTTTGAGCCAAGAAACATGAGCAATGGACATTAGACCGGTGGAAATCTGTCCTTTGGTCAGAAGAGTCCAAATTTCAGATTTTTGTTTCCAACCGCCATGTCTTTGTGAGACGCAGAGTCGTTGAACGAATGATCTCCGCATGTGTGGTTTCCACCGTGAAGCATGGAGTAGGAGGTGTGATGGTGTGGGGGTGCTTTGCTGGTGACACTGTCAGTGATTTATTTAGAATTCAAGGCACACTTTAACCAGCATGGCTACCACAGCATTCTGCAGTGATAATCAATCCCATCTGATTTGCACTTAGTGGGACTATCATTTGTTTTTTGACAGGACAATGACCCAAAACCCACTTCCAGGCTGTGTAAAGGCTATTTGACCAAGAAGGAGAGTGATGGAGTGCTGCATCAGATGACCTGGCCTCCACAATCACCCGACCTCAACCCAATTGAGATCATTCGGGATGAGTTGGACCACAGAGTGAAGGAAATGCAACCAACAAGTGACAGCATATGTGGGAACTCCTTCAAGACTGTTGGAAAAGCATTCCAGGTGAAGCTGGTTGAGAGAATGCCAAGAGTGTGCAAAACTGCCATCAAGGCAAAGGGTGGCTACTTTTGAAGAAAGTATATTTTGATTTGTTTAACATGTTTCGTTTACTACATGATACCATATGTGTTATTTCATAGCGTTGATGTCTTCACTATTATTCCACAATGTATAAAATAGTAATAAATGAAGAAAATCTCTTGAATGGGTAGGTGTGTCCAAACTTTTGACTGGTACTTACTTTTGTGTGGACTTTTATGACATTTCACACTTTATTTTCTGATATTTACTTGGTGTACTTACAGTACACCATATCAAGTATAGGATCCCTAAGGTATATACACTGCTCAAAAAGATAAAGGGAACACTTAAACAACACAATGTAACTCCAAGTCAATCACACTTCTGTGAAATCAAACTGTCCACTTAGGAAGCAACACTGATTGACAATACATTTCACATGCTGTTGTGCAAATGGAATAGACAATAGGTGGAAATTATAGGCAATTAGCAAGACACCCCCAATAAAGGAGTGGTTCTGCAGGTGGCAACCACAGACCACTTCTCAGTTCCTATGCTTCCTGGCTGATGTTTTGGTCACTTTTGAATGCTGCCGGTGCTTTCACTCTAGTGGTAGCATGAGACGGAGTCTACAACCCACACAAGTGGCTCAGGTAGTGCAGCTCATCCAGGATGGAACATCAATGCGAGCTGTGGCAAGAAGGTTTGCTGTGTCTGTCAGTGTAGTGTCCAGAGCATGGAGGCGCTACCAGGAGACAGGCCAGTACATCAGGACACGTGGAGGAGGCCGTAGGAGGGCAACAACCCAGCAGCAGGACCGCTACCTCTGCCTTTGTGCAAGGAGGAGCAGGAGGAGCACTGCCAGAGCCCTGCAAAATGACCTCCAGCAGGCCACAAATGTGTATGTGTCTGCTCAAACAGTCAGAAACAGACTCCATGAGGGTGGTATGAGGGCCCAACGTCCACAAGTGGGGGTTGTGCTTACAGCCCAACACCATGCAGGACGTTTGGCATTTGCCAGAGAACACCAAGATTGGCAAATTCGCCACTGGCGCCCTGTGCTCTTCACAGATGAAAGCAGGTTCACACTGAGTACATGTGACAGACGTGACAGAGTCTGGAGAACGTGGAGAACGTTCTGCTGCCTGCAACATCCTCCAGCATGACCGGTTTGGCGGTGGGTCAGTCATGGTGTGGGGTGGCATTTCTTTGGGGGGCCGCACAGCCCTCCATGTGCTCGCCAGAGGTAGCCTGACTACCATTAGGTGCCGAGATGAGATCCTTGTGAGACCATATGCTGGTGCGGTTGGCCCTGGGTTCCTTATAATGCAAGACAATGCTAGACCTCATGTGACTGGAGTGTGTCAGCAGTTCCTGCAAGAGGAAGGCATTGATGCTATGGACTGGCCCGCCCGTTCCCCAGAACTGAATTCAATGAACACATCTGGGACATCATGTCTCGCTCCATCCACCAACGCCACGTTGCACCACAGACTGTCCAGGAGTTGGCGGATGCTTTAGTCCAGGTCTGGGAGGAGATCCCTCAGGAGACCATCCGCCACCTCATCAGGAGCATGCCCAGGCATTGTAGGGAGGTCATACAGGCACGTGGAGGCCACACACACTACTGAGCCTCATTTTGACTTGTTTTAAGGACATTACAAAGTTGGATCAGCCTGTAGTGTGGTTTTCCACTTTAATTTTGAGTGTCACTCCAAATCCAGACCTCCATGGGTTGATAAATTTGATTTCCATTGACATTTTTGTGTGATTTTTTTGTCAGCACATTCAACTATGTAAAGAAAAAAGTATTTAATAAGAATATTTCATTCATTCAGATCTAGGATGTGTTATTTTAGTGTTCCCTTTATTTTTTTGAGCAGTATAGATAGACACATGGACCTGTTTTGTTGCTGAGTAGTGAGGCATTTAGAGCACCCCATAGTTTACCCACATGAGGGCAATGTTGGCCAAGAAAACAGCAACGTGGATATTTTAGAGTTAATGTGAAGCTACACCAATATACAGTATGTCTTCACCAATATAGTGCTATTTTTCTCTTTGCAAAAAATGTAAACCTCAAAAGGAACAAGTTCTTACACAAATATGGTTAACAATAAATCATTTGTATCCCTTTTTGTGGTATCCAATTTGTAATTACAGTCTTGTCCCATCGCTGCAGCTCCCATATGGACTCGGGAAGGTCGAGAGCTGTGCGTCCTCTGAAACACAATCCAGCCAAGCCGCACTGCTTCTTGACAACAATGCCTGCTTAACCTGGAAACCAGCTGAACCAAAGTGTCAGAGGAAACGCTGTACACCTGGCGACTGTGTCAGCATGCATGCGCCTGGCCCGCCACAGGAGTTGCTAGAGCACGATGGGACAAGGACATCCCTGCCGGCCAAACCCTCCCCTAACCCGGACTCTGGGCCAGTTGTGTGCCATCTCCCAGTTGCAGCCAGCTGCAACAGAGCATTTAATTTCTTTATTTAATTTAACTAGCCATGTCAGTTAAGAACAAATTGTTATTTACAATGACGGCCTACACCAGCCAATCCTGGACGACACTGGACCAGTTGTGCGCAGCCCTGTGGGACTCTGAGTCACAGCCAGTTGTGATACAGTCTGGATTTGAACCAGGGTGTCTGTAGTGACGCCTCAAGCACTGAGATGCTATGTCTTAGACCTTCGCGCCACTCGGGATCTGGACTAAAAAAAATATACATTTTGAGATTGTCTGTCTACTCCCATTTTGTTTAATTGTTGTGCAATTATTATTATGTCGTACTATATTGTGCTATTTTTCAGAGTTGACAAAACTATCAATTCAAATAAATGTGTGATGATCAACAGTTTTTTACAATAATTTGTTAACTACAGTATCACTGCTATTCATGTGTGCTTTTAGACAATCAATTAGTAAATTGTCTAATCATTCTTTAAAATGGAACAAAAAGGCACCTACCGTTGAAGTCGGACGTTTACATACACCTTAGCCGAATACATTTAAACTCCGTTTTTCACCATTCCTGACATTTAAACCTTGTAAAAATTCAGTTACGATCACCACTTTATTTTAAGAATGTGAAATGTCAGAATAATTGTAGAGAGAGTGATTTATTTCAGCTTTTATTTCTTTCATCACATTCCCAGTGGGTCAGAAGTTTACATACACTCAATTAGTATTTGGTAGCATTGCCTTTAAAATGTTTAACTTGTTTAACTCAAATGTTTTGTGTAGCCTTCCAAAAGCTTCCCACAATAAGTTGGGTGAATTTTGGCCCATTCCTCCTGACAGAGCTGGTGTAACGGAGTCAGGTTAGTAGTCCTCCTTGCTCGCACACGCTTTTTCAGTTCTGCCCACAAATTTTCTATAGGATTGAGATCAGGGCTTTGTGATGGCCGCTCCAATACCTTGACCCTGTTGTCCTTAAGCCATTTTGCCACAACTTTGGAAGTATGCTTGGGGTCATTGTTGATTTGGAAGACCCATTTGCGACCAAGCTATAACTTCCTGAGTGATGTCTTGAGATGTTGCTTAAATATATTCACATAATTATCCTCCCTCATGATGCCATCTATTTTGTGAAGTTCACCAGTCCCTCCTGCAGCAAAGCACCCCCACAGCATGATGCTGCCACCCCCGTGCTTCACGGTCGGGATGGTGTTCTTCGGCTTGCAAGCGTCCCCCTTTTCCTCTTAACATAATGTTAATTATGGCCAAACAGTTCAATTTTTGTTTCATCAGACCAGAGGACATTTCTCCCAAAAGTACGATCTTTGTCCCCATGTGCAGTTGCAAACCGTAGTCTGCCTTTTTTATGGCGGCTTTGGAGCAGTGGCTTCTTCCTTGCTGAGCGGCTTTTCAGGTTATGTCGATATAGGACTTGTTTTACTGTGGATATAGATACTTTTGTGCCTGTTTCCTCCAGCATCTTCACAGGGTCCTTTGCTGTTGTTCTGGGATTGATTTGCACTTTTCGCACCAAAGTACGTTCATCTCCAGGAGACAGACACGTCTCCTTCCTGAACGGTATGACTGCTGCGTGGTCCCATGGTGTTTATACGTGTGTTTTATTTTTTGTACAGATGAACGTGGTATCTTCAGTCATTTGAAAATTGCTCCCAAGGATGAACCAGACTTGTGGAGGTCTACAATTTTCTTTCTGAGGTCTTGGCTGATTTCTTTTGATTTTCCCATGATGTCAAGCACATAGAGTTTGAAGGTAGGCCTTGAATTACATCCACAGGTACACCTCAAATTTATTTAAACGATGTAAATTAGCCTATCAGAAGCTTCTAAAGCCATTACATCATTTTCTGGAATTTTCCAAGCTGTTTAAAGGCAGAGTCAACTTAATGTATGTGAACTTCTGACCCACTGGAATTGTGATTGAGGGAATTATAAGTGAAATAATCTGTCTGTAAACAATTGTTGGAAATATTACTTGTGTCCTGCACAAAGTAGATGTCCTAACCGACCTTCCAAAACTATTGATTGTTAACAAGAAACTTGTGGAGTGGTTGAAAACGAGTTTTAATGACTCCAACCTAAGTGTATGTAAACTTCTGAATTCAACTGTAAATAATTACTGACTAGACCACTGTTTCAGCAAACAATGAGTATAAGTGAGATGATAGCTAGCTCCTCAACTAACATTCATTTGTGTAAAACGCTCAGAGCCCTTCTCAATTCACTCACTCACTCACTCACTCACTCACTCACTCACTCACTCACCCACTCACTCACTCACTCACCCACTCACTCACTCACTCACCCATGTAGGATGGAACATGTGAAAAATAGAATAGAGTAAATGGAGAGAATTGAGTGTTCATTTTGATATTATCTCATTAGGTAACATTGTATTTGGGAAAACCGCATCATAGTCAAACAGATAACTAGAGATTTCCTCTCTTTCCTTTCCTTAAAGATGAGTGTGATGTCAGTTAGTCAGACCTACAGTAGGGGAGGGGACTTTCCGTTTCTTTCCGTGCTGAAATGGTTGGAGACAGGCTTTCATCCGACCCACTGAGGGCCCCTTTCTTGTTATTTTGGATCTCTCACGGGGGCAATCTCAGCTAGCAGCAGACAGACTTGGTCCAATCTCCACTCATTCACACACACACACACAAACACACAATACGCTGCAACATGTTCACTGTGACTGTCAATCATACCAGCTTGCATGTTGTGGTGGAGAGGAGTGTGTGTTTGTGTGTGTTAGGTGTGTTTTGACTTCAGAAAGTATTCACACCCCTTGACTTTTTCAACATTTTGGACTAAAATGGATTTGTCATTTTTTTGTCAACAATCTACTATGTAATGTGAAAGTGGAAGAAGAATTCTAACATGTCAAAATGTTATGAAAAATAAAACACTAATATATCTTCATTAGTTAAGTATTCAACACCCCTGAGTCAGTACATTTTAGCTTACAATACATACCTTTGGCAGCGATAACAGCTGTGAGTCTTTGTGGGTAAGACTGTAAGAGCTTTCCAAACTTGGGTTGTGCAACATTCGGCCATTATTATTTTCAAAACAAACCATTTTCAGGTCTTGCCATAGATTTTCAAGCAGGTTTAAGTCAAAACTGTAACAGGAACATTCACTGTGTTCTTGGTAAGCAACTCAAGTGTAGATTTGGCTTGTGTTTTGGGTTATTGTCCTGCTGGATGGTGAATTCATCTCCCATTGTCTGGCGGAAAGCAAACTGTACCAGGTTTTCCTCTAGAATTTTGCCTGTGCTCTGCTCCATTCTATTTCTTTTTATCCTAAAAAACTCCCCAGTCATTAACGATTACAAGCATACCCATAACATGGTATAGCCACCACTTTGCTTGAAAATATAGAGAGTGGTATTCAGTATTGGATTTGCCCCCAAACATAACACTTTCTATTCAGGACAAAAAGAGAATTGCCTTTCCATATGTTTTGCGGTATTACTTTAGTGCCTTGTTGCAAACAGGGTGCATGTTTTGGAATATTTTTATTCTGTACATGTTTTGGAATATTTTTATTCTGTACATGCTTCCTTCTTTTCAATTATGTTAGTATTGTGGAGTAACTACAAGCTGTTGATCCATCCTCAGTTTTCCCCTAACACAGCCATTAAACTCCTAAAGTCACCATTGGCCTCATGATGAAATTTCTTTACTGTTTCCTTCCTTTCGGGCTACTGAGTTAGAAAAGAAGCATGTATCTTTGTAGTGAATGGGTTTATGATACCCTATCCAAAGTGTAATTAATAACTTCACCATGCTCAAAGGAATATTCAGTGTCTGCTTACATTTTTTTTTACTTCTACCAATAAGTGCCCTTTGCGAGGCATTGGAAAACCTCTGTGGTCTTTGTGGTTGAACCTGTGTTTGAAATTCACTGCTCGACTGAGGGAACTTATAAACAATTTTATGTGTGGGGTACAGAGATGAGGTAGTCATTCATAAAATAATGTTAAACACTATTATTGCACACTAAGTCCAAATGTTCAGCTTTTCATTTTTTATTAATTTGTAAGAATTCTACTTTGACATTGTGGTATTGTGTGACAAAGGTCAGTGACACAAAATATCTTAAATTCAGGCTGTAATACAACACAATGTGGAAAAAGTCAAGGGGTGTGACTGCTTTCTGAAAGCACTGTATTTCTTAATTTTGTGCTTTCAATATAATCACCAGTTTTACCCCTCATTATTTTGGCCATTGATTCATTGCTGTCACTTCGACTATAGGATGGAAAATGAAAATAGTTGCCTTTCAGTATTTGGGCCAATTGGTTTATATTTTCAGAGCTTTAATTGGAACATGTTTTATCGTTTTCGTACCGCTTCACATACTCCTTTTGCCTTAACCACACAATACACATATTGAACGCTCTACTAACCTACATCATTTGACTTAGAAACTGCTAAGTTATTTATGTAGCCTAATAGTAACATTAATTACCCATACATCACAATTAAATTTTTTGAAAATGGAATACAGAAATATCTCATTTACATTAGTAGTCAAACCTGAGTCAATACTTTAGAAGCACCTTTGGTGGCGATTACAGCTTTGAGTCATCATGGGTATGTCTGTATCAGCTTTGCACATCGGGATTTGGTGATTTTCTCCCATTCTTTGCAGATTTTCTCAAGTTCTGTTAGTTAGATGGGGAGCGGCAGTGAACAGCAATCTTCAAGTCGTTCCACAGATTTTCAATGGGATTCAAGTCTGGGCTTTGGCTGGGCCCCGGACTTTCACATTCTTGTTCTGTGTTGCTTTGGCTGTAACCTTGGGGCCATTGTCTTGTTGGAATGTAAATCTATGCCCCATTCTAATGTTGTTTTCACTCTGAAGCAGGTTCTCATCAAGGATTTGCCTGTATTTGGCTCCATTCATTGTTCCCTCTATCCTTACCAGTCTCCAAGTCCCTGCTGCACTGATGCTGCCCCCACCATGCTTCATGGTAGGGATGGTGTTAGGCGGGTGATGAGCTGTGCCTGTTTTTTTCCCCAGACATGGTGCTTTGCAGTAAAATGTTTGTCTCATCAGAACATTTTGCCTTATGCTCTGTGCCTTTTTCTCAGGAGTGGCTTCCGTCTGGCCACTCCCCCATAAAGGCCAGAATGGTAAAGTGCTGTAGATATTGTTGTCCTTCTGTTCTCCAGTTCTGTCGGAGAGGTCATTGGGTTCTTGTGTAACAGTATAATTTTAGACCGTCCCTTCGCCCATACCCGGGCGCGAACCAGGGACCCTCTGCACACATCAACAACAGTCACCCACGAAGCATCGCTACCCATCGCTCCACAAAAGCCGCGGCCCTTGCAGAGCAAGGGGAACCACTACTTCAAGGTCTCAGAGCAAGTGACGTCACCGATTGAAAAGCTATTTAGCGCGCACCGCTAACTAAGCTAGCCGTTTCACATCCGTTACACTCACCCCCCTTTTAAACCTCCTCCTTTTCCGCAGCAACCAGTGATCCGGGTCAACAGCATCAATGTAACAGTATAATTTTAGACCGTCCCCTCGCCCATACCCGGGCGCAAACCAGGGACCTTCTGCACACATCAACAACTGACACCCACGAAGCATCGTTACACGTCGCTCCACAAAAGCCGCGGCCCTTGCAGAGCAAGGGGAACCATTACTTCAAGGTCTCAGAGCAAGTGACGTCACCGATTGAAACGCTATTTAGCGCGCACCGCAAACTAAGCTAGCCGTTTCACATCCGTTACACTTGGTCACCCTGACCAAGGTCCTTCTTGCTCGGTTGTTCAGTTTGGTCAGATGGTCCGCTCTAGGCAGTCTGGGTAGTTTCATATTTTTTAAATGATGAGACCACTGCTCTTGGAAACTTTCAACACACTAGAAATGGATTCATACCCTTCCCCAGATATATGCCTTATCACAATTCTGTCTTGGAGATCTATGGACAGTTCCTTGGACTTCATAGTATAGTTTCTGCTCTAACATGCACTGTCAACTGTGGGACCTTATATAGACACGTGTGTTTCCTTCCAAATGTTATTTTACCGCTATTTTACCAGGTAGGTTGACTGAGAACACATTCTCATTTACAGCAACAACCTGGGGAACAGTTACAGGGGAGAGGAGGGGGATGAATGAGCCAATTATACTGTAAATATGGCCAAACAATTGAATTGGCCACAGGTTGACTCCAATCATGTTGTTGTGACATCTCAAGAAGGATCAATAGCAATGTGTTGTGAATACTTATGTAAATTAGATACTTAATTTTCAATTCATTTGTTAACCTTTCTAAAAACATGTTTTCACATTGTCATTATGCAGTATTGTGTGGAGATTGGTCAGAAAAGGGGATAAGTTAAGCGGTATGAATACTTTCTGAAGGCACTGTATCATTAGTCTTTTTTTCTGGATATTTTGCCAAAAATGTAAGTCCTCCCCCAATAACGGAAGGAAACACAGCAACAGATATGACTTGTTCTAGGCTTTTTTTTGTTCTTTTTTTTATTGACGTATATTGTAACTCGAGCTCCATCTTGTCTGCTGAGAGGAACCTGTGGTCTGGGTTGCGGTTGACACCTGTGGAACTATTACACTAAACACAAGTTGTCATGACGTCACTGTTCCCATGACAATGATTATAATCTGATCTCTATCAAAGATGGTGAATTTTACTGTGTATGCGGAGAACTACATCAATAGGCAACAATATTCTGCTTTTCAAATCTATAGTTACATGTATGAACAGCATTCTTTTACTACATCTGGCAGGATGTAATTTCCTTTCAAATAATTCACAAGAACATTCGTAACCCTTCGCATACCACAAAACAAATAGACAACTTAGCCTATGTGGTTTGTGTTGAGTAGATATTTATGTTGGCTACGGAGTGCACTGTGAATCTGTTTTTGTGCAAGTGCAAGTGAAGTTGGTGGCCCTCAGCCACAGATAACAGAATGCTGCTGGTTAAAACAGATGAGGCAGTAGCTCTCTCGCTGTGATACGCTGACCCCTGCTCTTAACCCCCATACTATTTTTAACCCCCACCCCACCCAGAGAACAACTTATAAATGATGTTCATCTCCTGCCGGTCCCACGGCAAATGCCTTGTCTTTATTGTTCCGTCGTCTCTTATCTTGCCAAATCTTTGATTCATTTTCTCTTTCACCCTTTTAGCTAAACATATCATGTGAATTTGGAGCTTTGTTCCTGACAGGCCTTGTCTTACCTTGCTCTCACCACAGGCTCCAATCTCTTCCCAGAGGATGCATGCAGTGGAGGAGTGGAGGAGGAGAGGAAGTCTGCGGGATTCAAAGACTTTACCTATCCTCTCCGTTTTCTTTCTTTGACTCTTTGCTTTCCTTCCCCTCCCTACGTTGACCTGTTCTGTCTGTGAGTGTCTGACGCCTCTCATCCCGAACCCACAGCCCAGCCCAGGAGTACCATGAGTAGAGAGTCAAGGCTGAGGAGTCAAGGCTGTTTTTGTTCCAGCCTAGCTCTTAATTGTTTTCAACTTGATTGAGATCTTTTTGGATGATTATGATTAGTTTATTATTTGAGACAGGTGTGCTGAACTGGAAAAAAATGTTGGGTATTTTAAATTGTCACAATTGTTTGTATGTTTTGGTTTGGATTCACAGTCCAGTGTGGAAACTAAGAGTAGCCAGTGAGTGTGTAATAGAAAGTGCAGGAAGGAAGGCCCCAGGGTTCAGGTCTGGAAGCACGCTTTCCACTGCATCTACAGGCTAGCTCCAGTATTGCAGTTTAGCTGAAATCTAGCCCAAAAAGACAATTCCCATAGATGACCCCAGAGAAGTCAAATTTGAAAATTTGCAATACCATGTAGTGGTTTCTGTTACAGCAACACAGATCTACATATCCTCAACACTACCAAACAGAAGTTAAATGCACAGAAGTCAAATGCTAAGTACATGCATTTACACAACAGGCACATTTCCAGACCACATTACTACAGAGGGGGAGAGAGAGAAAGAGAGAAAGAGAGCTTGGCTATCATCTCTGTCTTCCCCCCTCTTCCTCCTCTTAATACTGGGGACAGCTTCTAAGTAATGTTATTGTCTGGCTGAGGTGAGATGTTCACAGAACTGTCTGATGGGCTGTGGAGATAAACGGTTCACACTCAGCCTCCTGCATGTCAAAGAGTCAACTGTAATTAGTGGCTGTGGAAACTGTGGGGAAATGTTTTTATTTGACCAAAAAAACTAAACATGCAATGCATTTAAAATTCCTTGAGGATAACACAAAAACATTTAAAAACGTATTTCCATTGTTGTCCTCTTGTTGATTTGATCACGAGCGCCTTTGGAATTGTTTGGTTTCCATCCGAGTGTTGATGGTTTGATTGAGAATGGGTGGCCAGGGTGAACATGCATTGTGTTATCAGTCATGGAACAAAAAATCATAATTGAAAACATTTAAAGACATTTTTGAAGAGGATAAGGATGATTTTTATGTCGATGTATGATTACTATCATACTCATTCAAATGAGGATAAAAATGCCTTAGTGATTTTACAGCTTTGAGCACAATTGTAGGTAGCATCTGCTTGTGCAGCCATATCACAGTGGTGGTGTCTGAAATCTGTCTTGCCTACTACTTATTTAAACTGCATACTGTGTACTCATTTTACTACATACTATTTAGAACATACTGTTTAGTGAAAACGTATGCAGTAAGCAACAAATACTAACATACTACTCATCCATACTGAGAAGGTGTCACCTGAATGTGCAATTGCGCTTTTCCCAGTGCTTAATTTGAGCTGGATCCTGCACCTCTCCATTTTGGACTGCTTCTTTCCAGAACCAATTTGAAGTTCACTTTTTATGATCTCTCTATGCTGTGATAGACGTGAGCCTACAACTCTCATCTCTACAGCGTTGCACTTCATCATTTATTTCCTTATAGAATCATAGCCGCGTGAAGGGTTCTGGAGGAGCTGCAGCACCCGTGATGAATTGAAATAAATTTGCTAAAGTTATAGAGTTACTGCTATCTGCTATCTACTACATCATGAAAATGCCTATAATTAGCCACAGAGGATCAATAGCTTCTTAAAAAATTGCCTAGCTGTGAATTCGATCATATATATTTGAGGTTGTACAAAAAATGGAATCTTAGCATATCGATAATCTTGTTCCTAGACTCACTTCCGCCCCAATTGTGAGGAGAAACTGGTGGACCAATGCATCAGACGTGGCCTTTGTTAGCCAATAAGAAAGACTTGTGAAACTCCTGCCATGATAGGAATTGGTTTAATCGGCTAAATCTACCAACCAATCATATTCCACAACACCTTCCCTCACTTGTCTTGTACACCTCTGTCATATCGGTCCAACATCTTGGCATTAAAGATATTGTGTTTGTAACTCTTATTGGGATAGTATTCCCCACAAGCGCAACACACATCGACCACCGATTTAAAGGGTGTAGTCATTCTTCTCCTCAGTGAAGCCATAGCTAGCTATGGTAGGACCTGTAGTTTTGTCTCTCTTTGAGGCCAAGGGGAATGCTTTTGCTAGCACACCACAAGTTCCTGGACCAAGCCTTGCAGTCATTTGATTCGCAAAAAGTAAATAACAAATACTTTACTCAGTAGGTTCCCTCCCATAACATTCCATGGTCACTCCCACAGCGATATCTCTCATATCAGTGGTGCTGTGATGGAGAGCAAACTTTTCACTCGCGGACTGTCCAGTCTGCTCAGGTCAGGTAGATTACTGGACCACATCTAACACACACACACACACACGTCTCATACGAGATAAGAAAACAAGCAAACATTTTTGTCAAGAAAATTCATATTGAGGTGAATTTACGCAAGACGACCCAAGAATCACATTAATTGGAGCAGATACATGTATTATAATATTCTGTACACCAAACTCAGACAGTATCTACACCTTTGCCATTCAGCTATGTGATTGAAAATCTTGAGAGCAGAAGTTAGGGGAGCTTTGATACATCAAAGCGTCAATATAAAATCAAAATGGTTTGTGTCCTATCCCGTTGACCCCTAATTTTGAGGGGTCATTTTGCCCCTAATACTGTTATTTGTAAGCGAAGAAGAGAGCCTCGTCACACGTCGAATCACTGTAAGGTTATTGTGCCTTTGTTTACCTCTAACACTAACACATTTTTCCCCTACTACCAGCCTTTGGTGGGGGGTAACAAGGTGGGCATCAAGTATCTGGGGAGACCCCTGTGTGTGGGTACGGATGCCCTTTTATAGGCAGAAGAGCAGGAATACACTGTAGCATCATTGGTATTACAGGAAGGCAGTGGGAGACATGGGGAAATATTAAATATGACATTTGACTGGTGAGGCATCACACGTCAGAATATGAGCCACCTCTGAGTTAGGTGGAGGTGTCTTGATGTGGTTGACACTGACTTCAGTAGCTGAGACTGTGTCCTTCTGTGGGGACTAGTGACAGTAGCTCAGATTTTGAGTGTGTGTTTGTGAATCTAACGGTCAGGATACAGAGAGTTTTTTTAGGAGTAGAGGGCAGGTGCCTTCACGTGTTTGTGCCTGCATACAGAGGGTTCAGGAGTGTGTATCTGCAGAGTAAGGGGGGCAGGTGTGTGTGTGGAGTGTTGTGTATGTGTAGGAAGATTTTGTTAGGGTAGCATGCCATGTGTACCAGTGCTCTCTTCGCTTGGCTCTTGTCTATGCTGGTGCTCTGCTCCGAAGCTAGGAAAGACCATCCAAAGAAGACCAAAGAAAGAAGAATACCATTAGATCATCAAAAGTCCATTAGAGAAGGTAAGAGGTGCTTTACTGTAAATTATCAGGTTACCGTTCATAATTAGCATTTTATGATGTAATTACATGTAAATATTCACACATTGGTGCCACTCTATACTGTGCCATGGTAAGAATCAGCTATGGTCTTTAGGAATAATGTGCACAGTAGTTAACACAAAATTAGTTACCTGCAAAATATATCAGGTTGCCACAGCAAACCATCTCCAAACAAAATACACAAGTCTGTTTTCCAAAACTCTTTAGGAGTTCCTTTCCCTCTCTCGTTTATGATCGCGGATTGCATACCTGGGCTCAAATAGCATACAGTTTCTTTCAAATACTGTATCTTTGCTGAGCTTGATTGAGCTTGCCCGGCACAATGGAATCAATGTAATAGTCCCAAACGTGCAAGGCTCAACACGCTCAAAATATTTGAAAGAAAACAAATAATATTTGCACTTATTGTAAATGTATGTCAAAAGCAGCAGAGTCCTAGGATCCCAAGGCAAACACAGCCACAGAGACAGGTATGTACAATTAAAGGTTCATGATTACAAAGTGACAACCCACTGGGCACAGACATCATTTCAATGTCTAGTTTTGATTTACATTTGGTTGAGTTGTCAACTAACATGAATTCAATATGATATCAACAAAAAAATGTCACCATGTCTTTAGATTTTGGTTAAAAGTTGGGTGAAAAAAAATCAAAAAATCCTTTACGTTAGTGGTAGTGGATCTCTACTCTGAAATGTTCCATCTCATCCCACAGATGATCAATTAGATTGAGATCTGGTAACCTGGCAGGTCACTGCATTAAGCTGAATTCACTGTCATGGGGCATTACCCTGCTGAAAACAATCCATACACTGCTGCCATGAAGGGATGCACCTGATTGGCAATGATTTTCAGATATCCTGTGGCATTCAAAACGTTGCTCAACTTTTATCAAGGGCCCAATGTGTGCCATGAAAACACACCCCACACCATCACACCACCACCAGCAGCCTGCAATGTTGACAGGTGGCATGATGTATGCACCTACCTCATGTGGGTTTCTCCATACTCTAGTCCTCACATCAGCGTGAAACAGCAGGAACCGGGATTCATCAGACTAGGCAATGTTTTTCCAATTCTCCAGTGTCCAACGTTTTTGTTCGTTAGCCCACTGCAACCGCAATTTATTGATTTTTGCTGAAAGTGGAAATCTGTAAGGTCGTCAGCTGCCATAACCCATTCAAGTCAAGGTACGATGAGTTGTGCATTCTTTTATGGGTCTTTGGGCACCAGTGATGTACTGGACTGTCGGTTGACTGTCTGTAGCCCGTCTGTTTCTCTGCACAATGTGTCAGCCTCCTTTCATCAATGACCCGCTTTTGACCACTGGCCTGCCGTTGACTGGATGTCCTTTGTGTGGTGGACCATTCTTGATACACACGGGAAACTGTTGAAAAACCCAGCAGCACCTGGCACCTACTACCATACCCCATTCAAAGGCCCTTACATCGTTTGTCTTTCCCATTCACCCTCTGAATGGCACACATACAAAATCCATTTCTCAATTGTGTCAAGGCTTAAAAATCCTGTCTTCTCCCCTTCAGCTACACTAATTTGAAGTGGATTTAACAGGTGACATCAATAAGGGATCATAGCTTTTATCTGGATTCACCTGGTCAATCTACGTCTGTCATGGAAAGAGCATTCCTAATGGTTTTGTACACTCAGTGTATTGTACCAGTCAAAAGTTTTTCTTTATTTTTTACTATTTTCCACATTGTAGAAAACTATGAAATAACACATGGAATCATGTGACCTGGCCTCCACAATCACCCGATCTCAACCCAACTGAGGCAGCACTCCATCACTCTCCTTCTTGGTCAAATAGACCTTAACCATGCTGGAGGTGTGTTGGGTCATTGTCCTGTTGAAAACAAATTATAGTCCCACTAAGCGCAAACCAGATGGGACGGCGTATCCCTGCAGAATGTTGTGGTTGCCATGCAGGTTAAGTGTGCCTTGAATTCATAATAAATCACTGAGTGTCACCAGCAAAGCACCCCCACACCATCACACCTCCTCCTCCGTGCTTCACGTAGGAACCACACATGTGGAGATCATCGGTTCACCTACTTTGCATCTCATCAAAGACAGAGCGGTTGGAACCAAAAATCTCAAATTTGGACTCATCAGACCAAAGGACAGATTTCCACCGGTCTAAATGTCCATTGCTGTTTCTTGGCCCAAGCAAGTCTCTTCTTCTTATTGGTGTCCTTAAGTAGTGGTTTCTTTGCAGCAATTCTACCATGATTCCCGTAGTCTCCTCTGAACAGTTGATGTTGAGATGTGTCTGTTACTTGAACTCTGAAGCATTTATTTGGGCTGCAATTTCTGAGGCTGAACTTATTCTCTGCAGCAGAGCTAACTCTGGGTCTTCCTATCCTGTGTCGGTCCTCATGAGAGTCAGTTTCATCATAGCGCTTGATGGATTTTGTGACTGCACTTGAAGGAAACTTTCAAAGTTCTTGAAATTTTACGGATTTACTGACCTTCATGTCTTAAAGTAATGATGGACTGTCGTTTTTCTTTGCTTATTTGAGCTGTTCTTGCCATAATATGGACTAGCGGGACAACTTCTGGTGAAACTGGAGGGCGAGCAATTCAAATATATAATCATAAAAATGATGGATATTAAACATTTAGTTATATACAAGTGTCTTATATCGGTTGAAAGCTTAAATTCTTGTAAATCTAACTGCACAGTTCGATGTACAGTAGCCATTACTGCGAAAGCATGCCATGCGATTGTTTGAGGACGGCGCCCTACATACAAATATTTTTCCACCGGCACAGGTTTCATAAATTCACAAACAGCGATTAAATATTCACTTACTTTTTTAAAATCTTCCTCTGATTTGTCATCCAAAGGGTCCCAGCTATAACATGTTATGTTGTTTTGTTAGATAAAATCCTTTTTATATCCCAAAACGTCTGTTTAGTTGGCACCATCGATTTGAGTAATCCACTTGTTCAACATGCAGAGAAAGGAATCCTAAAATCTACCGCTAAACTTTGTTAACCTGTAGTGAAGAACATCCCGTGAACGGGACCGTTGTCATCATCTGACACTAATTAGCATAACGCAACGGACATAAATCTTCCTAGAAAATGTTCCTATTCATGAAAATCACAAGTGAAATATATTGGAACACAGCTTAGCCTTTTGTTAATCACCCTGTCATCTCAGACTTTCAAAATATGCTTTACAGCCAACGCTAGACAAGCATTTGTGTAAGTTTATCATAGCCTAGCATAGCATTATGCCTTGCTAGCAGCAGGCAACCTTGTCACGGAAATCAGAAAAGCAATCAAATTACCTTTGATGAACTTCGGAAATTTTCACTCACGAGACTCCCAGGTGGACAGCCAAAGTTAATTTTTTCCCAAAATATTATTTTTGTAGGCGAAATAGCTCCGTTTGTTCTTCACGTTTGGCTGAGAAATCGCCTGGAAATTGCGGTCACCACAACGCCAAAAAATATTTCAAATTAGCTCCATAATATCGACAGAAACATGGCAAACGTTGTTTAGAATCCATCCTCAAGGTGTTTTTCTAATATCTATTCGATAATATATCCGTCGGGACAATTTGTTTTTCACTAGGACCGATTGGAGTAATGGCTACCTCTGTATTTTACACGAGAATCTCTCTCGGAGCCACCATGTGACCACTTACGCAATGTGGCCGCCTTACAGCTATTCTTCAACAGAAATGCGTAAAACTAAGTCAAAATGCTGTAGACACCTTGGGGAATACGTAGAAAGCGTAAGCTCGTTGATGGTACATTCACAGCTGAATAGGGAGTCATTGGAACGCAGCGCTTTCAAAACCTGGGGCACTTCCCGATTGGATTTTTCTCAGGCTTTCGCCTGCAACATCAGTTCTGTTATACTCACAGACAATATCTTTACCGTTTTGGAAACGTTAGAGTGTTTTCTATCCAAAGCTGTCAATTATATGCATATTCTAGCATATTTTCCTGACAAAATATCCCGTTGAAAACGGGAACGTTTTTTCCCAAAAATTAAAATACTGCCCCCTAACACCAAGAGGTTAACTTCTTCAGGCTAGGGTCCTTTTTTCTCAATTTCCGCCTGACTGACATGCCCAAAGTAAACTGCTTGTTGCTCAGGCCCTGAAGCATATATCATATAATTGGTACCATTGGAAAGAAAACACTTTGAAGTTTGTAGAAATATTAAAATAATATATGAGACTATAACACAATAGATATGGTAGGAGAAAATCCAAAGAAAAACCAACTGGAAATGTTTGTTTTTGAGAGACCAGCTCTTACAGCTATAATGGGAAATAATGAAATCTACCTACCAGTATGCAATTCCTATGGCTTCCACAGGGTGTCAGCACTCTATGTTCAAGGATTCAGGCTTGTTTCTTCCAAAATTAGTAAGAATAATTCGTTTTAGTACTGGGACACACTTTTGGAAATTCATGTATGCGCGCGATGAAGACAAGATGCACCTGCTAATATCGGTTTCCTATTGAACATAATTCTTTCCGTATGAAATAGTATAGTTTGATTACGTTGTAGGGTATCTGAGGAGTCAATGGAAATGTATTTTGACTTGTTTAAAAAAAAATTGTATCTGTTTGGGCTTCTTGCGGTCCATTTGCAGTCTGCAAATGATTTGTAATTAGGGGTGTATCTGAGCTCCATCAGCTAGGACTTGACATTGGTTAATCAAATCTCCCCATTCATTCTCAATTTTGCATTCCTTCCCAAACAGCTACAACTGTATATGCATTTCCACATCGTCTTCTCTTCAGTTGGGCTTGGGGATGGAACATCTGTTGAACATCTGAGCTTGTGGTCGTTTTGGGGGGAAGGGTGGGGAGTGTGTATGAGTGGTGTGTGTATCCCGCATCTGTTGCTATGGGGTAATGGTGTTTGGATATAGGATGAATCACAATAGTTGTTCGCCAAAATAATAATTGCTTTCCAAAATGTAATTTTTGTAATGGCAATCCTAGTTTTAGGTAACAACTCTTTCATATGAACTGTCTACATTATTATGAATAATTGTGTTAATTGTGGAAATAGATTAAGATATGCCAATTTTTTAAATATGTATAGCTGTATTTGTTAAATAACTGTATACAATACAATCGAGGAGGGCGTTGGAAATGATGTTGGCAGTTAATCTGCTTCTGTTCTGTGAGTGGCACTGTGTGCTCTTTTTAAAGGATGGGTCCCCATTTCTCAAAGGCCCTAGGATCCAGGTGGACAGGGGTGGTCTGCCTGTCCCTGGGACGACAACCCAACTTGGGATGGGGGGAGGTTTTAGCGGGTGAAATACTGGAGAACTTACTTAGTAGCAGTGCAAATATCATATAACAGCTATATGGACACTAAATCATCATGGTACTTTTTCATGGTAAGTTTATAAACAGATATTATAATAGAATTAAATATTGTATCTCATTATTCAGACCCTTTGACTCTTCCCACATTTTGTTATGTTATTTTATTCTAAAATTGATTAAATAGTTATTTTTCCCTCATCAATCTACACACAATACCCCATAATGACAAAGCAAAAACAGGTTTTAGATATGTTTGCCAATTTATATATATATATATACACAGTGGGGAGGACAAGTATTTGATACACTGCCGATTTTGCAGGTTTTTCTACTTACAAAGCATGTAGAGGTCTGTTATTTTTTATCATAGGTACACTTAAACTGTGAGAGGCGGAATCTAAAACAAAAATCCAGAAAATCACATTGTATGATTTTTAAGTAATTAATTTGCATTTTATTGCATGACATAAGTATTTGATCACCTACCAACCAGTAAGAATTCCGGCTCTCACAGACCTGTTAGTTTTTCTTTAAGAAGCCCTCCTGTTCTCCACTCATTACCTGTATTACCTGCACCTGTTTGAACTCGTTACCTGTATAAAAGACACCTGTCCACACACTCAATCAAACAGACTCCAACCTCTCCACAATGGCCAAGACCAGTGAGCTATGTAAGGACATCAGGGATAAAATTGTAGACCTGCACAAGGCTGGGATGGGCTACAGGACAATAGGCAAGCAGCTTGGTGAGAAGGCAACAACTGTTGGCGCAATTATTTGAAAATGGAAGAAGTTCAAGATGACGGTCAATCATCCTCGGTCTGGGGCTCCATGCAAGATCTCACCTCGTGGGGCATCAATGATCACGAGGAAGGTGAGGGATCAGCCCAGAACTACACGGCAGGACCTGGTCAATGACCTGAAGAGATCTGGGACCACAGTCTCAAAGAAAACCATTAGCAACACACTACGCCGCCATGGATTAAAATCCTGCAGCGCACACAAGGTCCCCCTGCTCAAGCCAGCGCATGTCCAGGCCCGTCTGAAGTTTGCCAATGACCATCTGGATGATCCAGAGGTGGAATGGGAGAAGGTCATGTGGTCTGATGAGACAAAAATAGAGCTTTTTGGTCTAAACTCCACTCGCTGTGTTTGGAGGAAGAAGAAGGATGAGTACAATCCCAAGAACACCATCCCAACAGTGATGCATGGAGGTGGAAACATCATTCTTTGGGGATGCTTTTCTGCAAAGGGGACAGGACGACTGCACAGTATTGAGGGGAGGATGGAGGGGGCCATGTATCACGAGATCTTGGTCAACAACCTCCTCCCCTCAGTAAGAGCATTGAAGATGGGTCGTGGCTGGGTCTTCCAGCATGACAACGATCCGAAACACACAGCCAGGGCAACTAAGGAGTGGCTCCGTAAGAAGCATCTCAAGGTCTCAAGTTGGCCTAGTCAGTCTCCAGACCTGAACCCAATAGAACATCTTTGGAGGGAGCTGAAAGTCTGTATTGCCCAGCGACAGCCCCAAAACCTGAAGGATCTGGAGAAGGTCTGTATGGAGGAGTGGGCCAAAATCCCTGCTGCAGTGTGTGCAAACCTGGTCAAGAACTACAGGAAACGTATGATCTCTGTAATTGCAAACAAAGGTTTCTGTACCAAATATTAAGTTCTGCTTTTCTGATGTATCAAATACTTATGTCATGCAAATAAATTACTTAAAAATTATACAATGTGATTTTCTGGATTTTTGTTTTAAATTCCATCTCTCACAGTTGAAGTGTACCTATGATATAAATTACAGACCTCTACATGCTTTGTAAGTAGGAAAACCTGCAAAATCGGTAGTGTATCAAATACTTGTTCTCCCCACTGTATAAAGAAAGAAATATCACATTTACATAAGTATTCAGACCCTTTACTCTGTACTTTGTTGAAGCACCTTGGCAGCGATTTCAGCCTCAAGTCTTCTTGGAAATGATGTTACTAGCTTGGCACACCTGTATTTTGGGTGTTTCTCCCATTCTTCTCTGCAGATCCTCTCAAGCTCGGTCAGGTTGGATGGGGAGCGTCAGCTGCACAGCTGTTTTCAAGTCTCTTCAGAGATGTTGATTGGTCTCTGGCTAGGCTACTCAAGGACATTCAGGACATTCAAGGCCATTCAAGGACATTTATTATCC
This sequence comes from Oncorhynchus mykiss, assembly GCF_013265735.2. Taxonomy (NCBI): domain Eukaryota; kingdom Metazoa; phylum Chordata; class Actinopteri; order Salmoniformes; family Salmonidae; genus Oncorhynchus; species Oncorhynchus mykiss. The sequence goes on from NC_048567.1 coordinate 39,807,948, forward strand.
CGAAGCCACTCCTGCATTGTCTTGGCTGTGTGCTTAGGGTCCTTTTGGAAGGTGAATCTTCACCCCAGTCTGAGGTCCTGAGTGCTCTGGAGAAGGTTTTCATCACGGACCTCTCTGTACTTTGCTCCGTTCACCTATCCCTTGATCTTGACTAGTCTCCCAGTCCCTACTGCTGAAAAACATCCCCACAGCATGATGCTGCCACCACCATGCTTCACTGTAGGGATGGTGCCAGTTTCCTCCAGATGTGAAGCTTGGCATTCAGGCCAAAGAGTTCAATCTGGATTCCAATCAAGTTGTAGAAATATCTCAAGGATGATCAATGAAAACAGGATGCACCTGAGCTCAATTTCGAGACTCATAGCAAAGGGTCTGAATACTTATGTAAATAAGTGTTTTTCATATTTAATACATTTGCAAAAATTTCTATAAACCTGTTTTTGCTTTGTATTGTGTGTAGATTGAAAATGATTTTTTTATTTAGTACATTTTAGAATAAGGCAATAATGTAGATTATTTTTTATAAGAGTTATGGAGTTTTTATATACTCCAAGATAGTGCCAAACAGCATCCGCCAGTGCAGAAGGAGGGTGATAAATCCCTGCTACAAACAAGTGCATACAAACAAGGCCTCTATAACCAAACATTCAAACCTGTTGGGAATAGTGACACTTAGGGAACATTATGCTACAAGTGTAGCACATATATAGAAAATGTTGCAATGTCCATTTCAATGTTGTTCTCCATGATTGAGCCGTTTAGCTAGGTCTCTGTGAGAACCAGAATGTCAGGGTTTGTTTCATGCACCCAGACATCCAGAAGGTCCATATTTGACATCAAGCGTTGTACGTTTATGTGTAACAACCCTTCAACATTGTTTTACTTAGTTACTTTACACCACTGCCACATCCACATGGTACGAGTGGTAACTGAATGGTTTAATGAGCATGAAAAAAAGCACACAGCTCTCTATAAAAGCACACACCCGATAAAAAACTAACTGTTTTTGCTTTGTCATTATGGGGTATTGTGTGTACATTGATGAGGGGAAAAACTATTTAATCAATTTTAGAATGAGGATGTAACTTAACAAAATGTGGAAAAAGTCAAGGGGTCTGAATACTTTCCAAAGGCACTGTATATGGCTTTCTTTACTTTTTTGCAAGCAATTATTTAATAACAACAATTGGGTGTGTTTTAATAATGTATTATAATATATGTTATGTCTCTATATGAAGGGCATTTTTGACTGATAAAAAATGGCTGCCATTTATCAGGATCATTACCAGATGACAATTAGACATTAGGGGGTCACACATGGTTATGACAAGTCTTACAATGCATAGCCAAACTACAGCATAATTACATAATAATGCATACATTTTTTCTCATATCCTAAATTAATATATTATTTATTACGGATCCTATCCATAACACTGGACTGTTGAGGCCTCTTCCAAACTGACAGGGTATTAAAGCTATTTGGGACCTTAACCTTTTTATATAACCCTAAAAGTGACCGACAACATTTTTTCCCCAGCTATAAACCCAAACAAAATTTGTTTGGACCTATCTGACAGCTCTGATGTTGTCTTTGTGTCGTGGAGGAACCCTAACCGTGTAGTAGGAGACCACTGCTATGAGAGCACACTACAATACAGGAACCACTGTGACACGGACTGGCAGGTAAGTTTCTACAGAGAGAAACTATTTTAGGACGCATGTTAGCTATAGTAGGATAATAGCTAATGAAAGTAAAATGGTTGCTACCATAGAAACAGAAGGTTGCTGTCTGCTCGTTTTTCTCAGTCCCTAATAAACGGTCAGTCACAGGTGCATAAGTTTCGAACAGAAAGATAAATACCCACACACTGCCAAAGGGTTTTTAAAAAATCCAATATAGAGGCTCAGATATCTTGCCATTGCCAGCTTATGTAAAGATGTGAAAATAGATTATATTGATACTAACAGATACTAGATATGAATTACAGTGCATTCGGAAAGTATTCAGACCCCTTGACTTTTTCCACATTTTGTTACGTTGCAACCTTATTCAAAAATAATCTGATAAATCTAAACACAATACCCCATAATGACAATGCAAAAACAGATTTTAAGAAATTTTCCCAAATGTATTAAACATAAAACTGAAAAACCTTATTTAAATAAGTATTCAGACTAAAAATTGAGCTCAAGTACATTCTGTTTCCATGATCGTCCTTGAGATGTTTCTACAACTTGATTGGAGTCCACCTGGGGTAAATTCAATTGATTGGACATGATTTGAAAAGGAACACACCTCTCAATATAAGGTCCCACAGTTGACAGTGCATGTCAGAGCAAAAACCAAGCCATGAGGTGAAAGGAATTATCTGTAGAGCTCGGAGACAGGATTGTGTCGAGACACAGATCTCGGAAAGGTTAGCAAAAAACGTCTGCAGTATTGAATATCCCAAAGAACACAGTGACCTCCATCATTTTTAAATGGAATAAGTTTGTAACCACAAAGACTCTTCCTAGAGCTGGCCGCCTGGCCAAACTGAGCCATCGGGGGTGAAGGGCCTTGGACAGGGGGCTGACCAAGAACCCAATGGTCACTCTGACAGAGATCCAGAGTTTCTCTGTGGATATGGGAGAACCTTCCAGAAGGACAACCATCTCTGCAGCACTCCACCGATCTGGCATTTATTGTAGAGTGGCCAGACGGAAGCCACTCCTCAGTAAAAGGCACATGACAGCCCGCTTGAAGTTTTCCAAAAGACACGTAAAGGACTTTCAGACCATGAGAAACAAGATTCTCTGGTCTGATGAAACCAATATTGAACTATTTTGCCTGAATGCCAAATGTCACGTCTGGAGGAAATCTGGCACCATCTTTACGGTGAAGCATGGTGGTGGCAGCATCATGCTGTGAGAATGTATTTCAGTGGCTGGGACTGGGAGACTAGTCAGGATTGAGGGAAAGATGAACAGAGCAAAGTTGAGAGAGATCCTTGATGAATACCTGCTCCAGTTCACTCAGGACCTCAGACTGGGGCAAATGTTCACATTCCAACAGGACAACGACCCTAAGCACACAGCCAAGATAATAGAAGAGTGGCTTCGGGAGAAGTCTCTGAATGTTCTTGAGTAGCCCAGCCAGAGCGCGGACTTGAACCAGATCGAACATCTTTGAAGAGACTTGAAAATAGCTGTGCAGCGACGCTCCCCATTCAAGCTGACAGAACTTGAGAGGATCTGCAAAGAAGAATGGGAGAAACTACATACACTCCCCAAATACAATGCCTTGCAAAAGTATTCACCCCCTTGGCATAATTCCTATTTTGTTGCCTTACAAACCAAAATTAAAATAGATTTTGATTGGTTGGTATCATTTAATTTACACAACATGCCTACCACTTAGAAGATGCTAAATATTTTTTATTGTCAAACAAACAAGAAATAAGACAAAAAAATAGAAAACTTGAGCCTGCAGAACCATCCACCACCGCAAAGTCAATATTTTGTAGAGACACCTTTTGCAGCAATTACAGCCGCAAGACTCTTGGGGTATGTCTCTATATGCTTGGCACATCTAGCCACTGGGGGTTTTTGCCCATTCTTCAAGTCAAAACTGCTCCAGCTCCTTCAAGTTGGATGGGTTCCGCTGGTGTACAGCAATCTTTATGTCATACCACAGATTTTCAATTGGATTGAGGTCTGGGCTTTGACTAGGCCATTCCAAGTCATTTAAATGTTTCCCCTTAAACCACTCGAGTGTTGCTTTAGCAGTATGCTTAGGGTCATTGTCCTGCTGGAAGGTGAACCTCCATCCCAGTCTCAAATCTCTGGAAGACTGAAACAGGTTTCCCTCAAGAATTTCCCTGTATTTAGCGCTGCCCAGTCCCTGCCCATGAAAAACATCACCACAGCATGATGCTGCCACCACCATGCTTCACTGTGGGGATGGTGTTCTCGGGGTGATGAGAGGTGTTGGGTTTGTGCCAGACATAGCATTTCCCTTATGTTTGGTCAGTCTCCCACATTTCTTTTGGCGAACACCAAATGTGTTTGCTTATTTTTTTCTTAAAGCAATGGCTTTTTCTGGCCACTCTTCCGTAAAGCCCAGCTCTGTGGAGTGTATGGCTTAAAGTGGTCCTATGAACAGACACTCCAATCTCTGCTGTGGAGCTTTGCAGCTCCTTCAGGGTTATCTTTGGTCTCTTTGTTGCCTCTCTGATTAATGACCTACTTGCCTGGTCCTTGAGTTTTTGTGGGTGGCCCTTCCTTGGCAGGTTTGTTGTGGTGCCATATTCTTTACATTTGTTATTAATGGGTTAAATGGTGCTCCGTGGGATGATCAAAGTTTTGGATATTTATTTATAACCCAACCCTAATCTGTACTTCTCCACTACTATGTCCCTGACCTGTTTGGAAAGCTCCTTGGTCTTCATAGTGCCGCTTGCTTGGTGGTGCCCCTTGCTTTGTGGTGTTGCAGACTCTTAGGACTTTCAGAACAGGTGTATATATACTAAGATCATGTGGCAGATCAGGTGACACAGATTGCACACAGGTGGACTTTATTTAATTTGTTTTGTGACTTCTGATGATAATTGGTTGCACCAGATCTTATTTAGGGGCTTCATAGCAAAGGGGGTGAATACATATGCACACACCTCTTTTCTCTTTTTTATTTTTAGAATTTTTTTAACCTGTCTACGATACTGGTTCCCAATTGGGAATCAACCCTCCCACGTTCAGCTGAAACGGTGGCGCATGGAACGCAAAAATATTCTTAAAAATATTTAACCTCCACACATTAACAAGTCCAATAGCTCAAATGAAAGATAAACATCTTGTTCATCTAGCCAGCAAGTCAGATTTCTAAAATGTTTTACGGCGAAAACATAGCACATATATATGTAAAACCACCACCAGACACAGCTCATTTCAATAGCCAAAACATGCAATCAACAAACGCAGGATTAAAAAATAAATCGCTCACTAACCTTTTGAAAATCTTCATCAGATGACAGTAATATGACATATTACACAGTACATATTTTTTTTTTTCAATAATATGCCATTTATATCCATAAATGTCCATTTACAGTGAGTTCACCTTCAGAAATTACTCAAAAATGCCCGCAGGAAATCTATGTAGCGCGGCAAGATAACGTAAATAGACATCATAAACTTTGACTAAATATACATGTTCTACATATAGTTAGAAAGATACACTGCTTCTTTATGCAACCGCTGTGTTAGATTTATTTTTAACGTTACAGAAATCGCACACTATTCCATATGCTGAGACAGCGCTCAGTTCCAAGCTACATTTCCACGTAATGTTGGAGTCAACAGAAACACAGATTTAAGCATAAATATTCCCTTACCTTCGATGGTCTTCGTTCAGAATGTTCTGGAAGGCTTCATACTTACCCAATACATCGTTTGGTTTCAAGTCTTGCGTCTTTGTATTAGCTACTGCTAATAACATCAGCTGAAATGCACCCAAAACGTCCTCTGGTCCGGATAAGTTGCGCATCAAAACTTCAAAATTACACATTATATGTCGACTAAACAGGTCAAACTAAGTGCAGAAGCAAGCTTTATGATGTTTTAGACATGCAAAACAAACTTCAATTCAATCGGCCATCGTCTGCCCTTCTCTTGAGTGCTGGAAACAAAGGAATGGCTGGGACCAATTCGCGCCCATACGCACAGCCTATTCTCTCGTGGCACGCACTAATTTCACTCCCATAGGGTCAATTCTCGCGGGATTTGAACGATTTGAAGCTCTAATGAAAGAGGACATCTAGCGGAAGAGATAGAAAGTGTCCCCAGAATCATAGCTGGTTGGGAAGGGTGGGGGCCATGACGTCAAAGTTGCTCCAACTTTCATGGCCACAAAAACTAGTTTGGAAGAATGCCTGCCCTGTGAGTTCTGCTATACTTACAGACATAATTCCAACGGTTTTAGAATCTTTAGAGTGTTTTCTATCCAATAATAATTTTTATTTGCATATATTAGCAATTTTTGACAGATTTTTTTTCCAGTTTACTAGGGGTACCCAATCTCTCCAAAGGGGGCGTATGTCTGCCATATCCTTAACAGGTTTTAAACAAGTTATTTTATTTTATTTCACTTCACCAATTTGGACTATTTTGTGTATGTCCATTACATGAAATCCAAATAAAAATCAATTTAAATTACAGGCTGTAATGCAACAAAATAGGAAAAATGCCAAGGGGGTGAATACTTTTGCAAGGCACTGTGTGCATGGCTGTAATTTAACAAAATTTGGAAAAAGTAATGGGGTCTGAATACTTTTCGAATGCACTGTATATTACTGTGTTTGATTCTGAACAGGTTGTTGTACTGAAGGAGTTCTCCTACCAGGTGGACAAGCCAGACAGGAAGAGGAGATATTACTTCAGGATACGGATGAGATACGACTGTCTGTTTGGTGACCTGAAGACTTGGAGTGGATGGACACCAACTAGATACTGGAGAAATGAGACCGAGACAGGTAGAGCGATTCTTTCTGCCTTTGGCTTTCTATGTTCCATTCCTTCTCCCCCTCACTTTCCTTTTATTTCTCACTCTCTCACATTTAACCATAGGTCAATTGTTTAGCCCATTAACAAAATAAGGGAACAGTAGTATATTTGATGAATGACTTTTTCAAATACTCATACTCTTTCTGTCAACAGGTCCCTGTGCCACAGAGATAAATGCCATTGTTTATGTTGTGACCATTTTACCTTTGTTGATCTGTTTCCTGCTGATAGTCACTTTCTCACAGAAAAGGCAAGTGGTCAAGTCTATTCTATTCTGCAATGATATGCTAACGATTAAAGAGCAATTTGGAATTGTGTAGATCCTGAGTAGGTCATACATACATATAATCATAATGCAATAATTGTTTGCCAACAGGGTCAGAAGACTCTTCCTACCTCACATCCCAGACCCCAAACACACCTGTGAAACTCTCTTCAGTATGGACCAGTTTCAGGTAACAGACTGAAGTTATATTCATAGTTGATAATATAGTTTGGTAAACACTTACCTTACCTTTACTTTGAGGGGTATACGTAAAGCAGTCATAAAACCTGTATGAACAAGGTATTCTTCACAATACATCTATTTAACACCATTCATATGGAGTTTAAGTTCTACAGAGTTGCACAAGAGTTGTAGCGACCTACAGTACCTCAATTAACCTCTTACCTTTCTATCTCTCTGTTGGCAGTGGCACAGTACTTTCATAGAGCCCAGTGTGGAATGTGAGACAGTTGACATAGAAATTGTCAGCACAGCAAAGACTGAGGAGGAAGAGGAAGAAGAAGCAGAGAGGGAAGATGGACAAGCTGAAGAAGAATCCACTCATATTGACCCGGTTTCTCATCTAACAGACCTAGGCCTCCAGAGCTACCCTAACTTGGAGGTCAATGGAACGTACGTGTTCTGGTGAGGGACGGACCAAGATCTTCATTTAATTTTTAATTAAATTAACATTACTGAAATTGTGCTGATGAGGTGCTTGTGACGATGATGGCCTTGGACCAATGATGTACTGTATATGACTGTATGTGACATGATTGAACCAAAGGACAAAGGACATTTTGCACACTGTTGTCTTTTTTGCACACTTGTATAGATTATTTGAAATCTTATTTATCTCTTTATTTCTGATAGATAAAACAACAGTAGTACAATAAATAATAATAAGGACAATTTATATTATATACTGAACAAAAATATAAGAGCTGGCAACAATTTACAAAGATTTTACTGAGTTACAGTTCATATAAGGAAATCAGTCAATTTAAATGAATTAATTAGGCCCTAATCTATGCATTTCACATGACTGGGAATACAGATATGCATCTGTTGGTCACATATACCTTTAAAAAAATGTGCCTCAGGATCTCATCACGGTATTTCTGTGCATTCAAATTGCCATTGATAAAATACAATTTTGTTAGTTGTCTGTAGCTTGTGCCTGCCCATACCATAAGTCCACCACCACCATGGGGCACTCTGTTCACAACATTGACATCAGCAAACTGCTTGCCCACACAACGCCATACACTTGGTCTGTGGTTGTGAAGCCGGTTGGATGTACTGCCAAATTCTAAAAACGATGTTGGAAGTGGCTTATGGTAGAGAAATGAGCATTCAATTCTCTGGTAACAGCTCTGGTGGATATTCCTGCAGTCAGCATGCCAACTGCACACTCTCCCTCAAAACTAGAGATATCTGTGGCATTGAGCTATGTGACAAAAAGTCACATTTTAGAGTGGCCTTTTATTGTCCCCCAGCACAAGGTACACCTGTGTAATGATCAGGCAATTTAATCCGTTGATATGCCACACCTGTCAGGTGGATGGATTATCTTACCATAGGAGATATGCTCACTAACAGGGACGTAAACAACTTTGTGCACACACTTTTAGAGAAGTAAGCTTTCAGTGCATATGGAACATTTCTGGGATCTTTTATTTCAGCTCATGAAACATGGGACCAAATCAAATCAAATTGTATTGGTCACATTCACATGTTTAGCAGATGTTATTGCGAGTATAGCGAAATGCTTGTAACCAACACTTAACATGTTGCGTTTATATTTTTGTTCAGTGTATATTGTTGTTTTGACATATTCTTACACATTTTGTACATTTTGCAGCGTTAGTTAATACATACAGTGCCTTGCGAAAGTATTCGGCCCCCTTGAACTTTGCGACCTTTTGCCACATTTCAGGCTTCAAACATAAAGATAAAAAACTGTATTTTTTTGTGAAGAATCATCAACAAGTGGGACACAATCATGAAGTGGAACGACATTTATTGGATATTTCAAACTTTTTTAACAAATCAAAAACTGAAAAATTGGGCGTGCAAAATTATTCAGCCCCTTTACTTTCAGTGCAGTTTTGAGCTCATGTAAGGGGTGCGTAACTGGTAGCAGTGAAGTCCCCCCTTGATGCGCGGCTTCAGCAGCGAGCTGACACCGGCCTCGGGGACGACCCGTAGGGCGAGGTGCACTGCGATCCAGACGGAGACGGTGGAAATCCCGCAGCATAGAAGGGTCCAACACATCCTCCTCCGGAACCCAGTATCTCTCCTCCGGACCGTACCCCTCCCAGTCCTCGAGGTACTGAAGGCCCCTCGCCCAACGTCTCGAATCCAGGATGGATCGAACGGAGTACGCCGGGGCCCCCTCGATGTCCATAGGGGGTGGAGGAACATCACGCACCTCAGCTTCCTGGAGCGGGCCAGCCACCACCGGCCTGAGGAGAGACACATGGAATGAAGGGTTAATGAGGTAATCGGGGGGAAGCTGTAACCTATAAAATACCTCGTTCACTCGCCTCAGGAATTTAAATGGCCCCACAAACCGCGGACCCAGCTTCCGACAGGGCAGGCGGAGGGGCAGGTTCTGGGTCGAGAGCCAGACCCGGTCCCCCGGTGCGAACACCGGGGCCTCACTGCGGTGACAGTCTGCACCAACTTTCTGGCGCAGCATGGTGCGCTGAAGATGGACATGGTCTCCTCCGCGCGCCGGAACCAGTCATCCACCGCAGGAGCTTCGGTCTGACTCTGAGGCCAAGGAGCCAGAACTGGCTGATACCCCAACACACACTGGAAGGGAGAAAGGTTAGTGGTGGAGCGAGTTCTGGGCCATCTCTGCCCAGGGCACTTATGCTGCCCACTCCCCCGGGCCGGTCCTGGCAATAAGACCTCAGAAACGTACCCACATCCTGGTTAACTCTCTCTACCTGCCTGTTACTCTCGGGGTGAAAACCTGAGGTAAGGCTGACCGAGACCCCCAGACGTTCCATGAACGCCATCCAGACCCTCGACGTGAACTGGGGACCCCGATCAGACACTATATCCTCAGGCACCCCACAGTGCCGGAAGAGTAAACAGGGCCTCCTAGGGAGACCGGGTAAAGGGAGGAGACAACAGGACTTAGAAAAACGATCCACAACGACCAGGATCGTGGTGTTACCCTGTGAAGGTGGAAGATCGGTTATGAAATCCACCGACAGGTGCGACCACGGCCGTTGTGGGTAAGGGTTGTAACTTACCTCTGGGCAGGTGCCTAGGAGCCCTTACACTGGGCGCACACCGAGCAGGAGGAAACATAAACCCCCACATACTTCCCACTAAGACAGTGCACTGTCCGACCGATCCCAGGATGACCAGAGGAGGGTGACGTGTGGGCCCAATCATCCGGTCACAGACAGCAGATGGAACGTACAGACGCCCAGCTGGACACTGAGGGGGAGCGGGCTCTGCACATAACGCCCGCTCAATGTCCGTGTCCAGCTCCCATACCAAGCAAGAGGCGGGTATGGGAGTGGGATCCATGGACCGCTCCTCTGTGTCATACTGCCGGGACAGTGCATCTGCCTTAACGTTTTGGGAACCTGGTCTGTACGAAAGGGCGAAAACAAAACGGGTGAAAAACATGGCCCACCTTGCGTGGCGAGGGTTCAGTCTCCTCGCTGCCCAGATGTACTCCAGATTGCAGTGGTCAGTCCAGATGAGAAAAGGGTGTTTAGCCCCTTCAAGCCAATGTCTCCACACCTTCAAGGCCTTGACTACAGCCAACCGGGAGCTCCCCCCACGTCATAGTTTTGCTCTGCCGGGCTGAGCTTCTTCAAGAAGAAGGCACAGGGGCGGAGCTTCGGTGGTGTACAGGAGAGCTGAGAGCACCGCTCCTATCCCAGCCTCGGACGCGTCCACCTCCACTATGAACGACAAAGTGGGATCAGGATGGGCCAGCACTGGCGCCAAGTTAAACAGAGCCATTAGTTGCCCAAAAGCCCTGTCCGCCTCAACTGACCACTGCAGACGTACAGGACCCCCCTTCAGCAGTGAGGTAAGGGGAGCAGCCACCTGACCAAAACCCTGGATAAATCTCTGGTAGTAATTGGCAAACCCTAAAAATCGCTGCACCTCCTTTACTGTGGTGGGAGTCGGCCAATTACGCACAGCTGAAATGCGGTCACTCTCCATCTCCACCCCTGATGTGGAAATGCGATACCCTAGGAGGGAGACGGCTTGCTGAAAGAACAGGCATTTCTCAGCCTTGATGTACAGGTCATGCTCCAACAGTCATCCAAGTACCTTGCGCACCAAGGACACATGCTCGGCGTGTGTAGCGGAGTATACCAGAATGTCATCAATATACACCACTACGCCCTGCACGTGCAGGTCCCTGAAAATCTTGTCTACAAAGGATTGGAAGACTGATGGAGCATTCATCAACCCGTACGGCATGACGAGGTACTCATAATGCCCTGAGGTGGAACATAAACGCCGCCTTCCACTCATCTCCCTCCCGGATACGAACCAGGTGGTATGTGCTCCTGAGATCCAGTTTTGTGAAGAAGCGCGCCCGTGCATTGACTCAATCGCCGTGGCGATAAGAGGTAACTGTACCTCACTGTAATTTGATTGAGACCTCGATAATCAATGCACGTGCGCAAACCTCCATCCTTCTTCTTCACAAAAAAGAAACTCGAGCAGACGGGTGAAGTGGATGACCGAATGTACCCCTGATGCAGGGATTCGGAGACATATGTCTTCATAGCCACCGTCTCTGCTTGCGACAGGGGATACACATGACTCCTGGGAAGTGCAGCGTCTACCAGGAGATTTATCGCACAATCCCCCCGTCAATGGGGTGGTAATTGAGCCGCCTTCTTTATACAGAAGGCGAGAGCCAAATCAGCATATTCAGGGGGGATGCGCACAGTGGAGACCTGGGCTGGACTTTCCACCGTTGACGGAAACCCCTACCTACCTCCCTGAGCTCTCACGACCACCCCGTGAGAGCCCTCTGTTGCCATGAAATAGTGGGGTTATGATGAGCTAACCAGGGAAGGCCCAGTACCACGGGAAACGCAGGAGAGTCAATAAGAAAGAGACTGATTCTCTCCTTGTGACTCCCCTGCATCACCATGGCCAGGGAGATAGTGGCTTCCCTGATTAGCCCGGACCCCAATGGTTGACTATCCAGAGCGTGCACTGGGAAAGGTCTAGCCACAGGGATAATTGGGATCATAAATCGACGAGAGCCTTATGATGGGAATGCAGGGGAAAATCAGGAAAACAAACAGGTACAAACAGTTGGACAACAGAGGACTCTGGATGAGAGTGGTGCAGACTCACCTTGGGTGACGCCAGAGTGCCCTGCCTGCTGCCTCGACCCCCAGAGGGACCAACCCGGACAATTTATTTTCTGTTTTATTCAAATAAGTTTATACAGTATCTTTAAAAAAAAAAACTAAGTATTTAATTCAGACACATTTCAGTAATGAGAATTTGGGTTGAAAATGTAAAAAATTCGGGCAAAAAAAGCAACAAGACATCTTAGTCCTCAGACTGATGCATCATGGTTTTGTAACTCAATTTGCTACAGATATTTTATAACTGATTTAATGTGAATCACTCGGTGAATCGCTGTGACACACAAAATATGAGTGATGGTGTAATCCATGTGTAATAACTACGTAAAAATGTAGGGAATTTGTTCAATTCTTATGTGACGTGCAATCATATTCAGTCCTGATTGGTCAACAAGCTTGTTTGAAAGTGTTATTTGACGTGTACTTCTTAGACTCTGAAAGACCCAAACAGCGTTCCATAAATTAATTGTAATAATTCATAGTTACATTAAACGAACAACATGTAATTGCAGTCTGTAATTAGCCCCTTGCTAAGCCCCGCCCACCTTGGTTACTGCTTCAATCTCAGACAACATTTTCCTGGCAAACCCAATTCCCCATTCAACCACTAGCGAAATCCCCTCTAATACACAATCCGCAGCAAGGCGACTTCTAGCGACAAATCAAGGAGCCAATAGCGGATCTCACTGAATAGTTAGCAACACTGGTGTGTTTATTAGTGCTGTCCAAGACAACCCAAAAATCCCAGTTGGACACGCTGTGTACATTTGTATTTTTTTATTTTACCGTAAGTGTCTGTGACTGGCACACATTGACTCTCCTCATTGTTGCAGCGAGCAGGCATCACAGGACAGCAAGTGTTTATCGCGCTGTCCATGCTGAAGTTGCAACATAATTCCTACCATTTTGTTTCTTGTTTCTCTGACTGAAAACCTGTTACAGAAATTGTATTTATTCACGTGTTTCGCATTCTGGCTCGCATCCACTCTTTCACTCAGCCAGGGAGGTACAGAACTGACTGATTAGGCGCTGCCAAACGTCACATCGATAGCTAAAATGCTGGGCAAATGTAGAGTCAATTGATGTTCATGAATGGGTTTTGCCAAAACCAACCAGGGATTTAGTGGAGGGTAAACGCACGTAAACACTGTTTACGCACCTTTTTATTTTTGAAATAGCGTTTACTCTCATTTTTATTTAGTTAATTATCGTTTACCCACTGATTGCGTTCTCAGCTTTGATCAACGCAAAGAAGGCTTCATGATCTGAGTTCTAATCGCGCCTACCTCTGCGAATGAGGGGAATCATGACTGATTCATGTACGCTCGTTATGTTCGCCTGCTCCACAGGATTTGCCTTGTTAACAGCGCATTCATTCACCACTCTGTCCAACGGGAAACTCCACCCACGACATAGGCAGAGAGGTGAAACAAACTACCTCAGCCCAGATTTACAGTGGCAAGTTGCAGAGATGCCGCTGACAATGGGAATTATTTTAACACCCCTCAATTCCTGTGGTGTCAACAGACATCCCCAAACAACCCCTCCACCCCCGACTCTCTGAAAATGAGTGTGCAACTGGTAGTCGCTGATATTTCAGTCAGATGTCTAGCGAGATATGTATCTCAAGGGCTCTGCCTATTAGACAGATAGCTAAAATGATTAAGTTAGAAGCTAACGTTGTACAGAGCCTGACCCCAGCAGGAGCAATTGACTGAAATTAGCTAGCTATAATCAAAAGATAGGCTGCTATAAATTCTCATAATGAACATTTTTTCTTTATAGAGAATAGTGAGACAGACAGTGGTGAGTCAGGCTGAAATGAAGGAGGCAAAGGAGACACAGAAAGGAAGCATTGGAGTAAGCGGGGAGACCCATGTGGGGTCCCCTAAAATGTAAATTGGGTCACCTGAGAGAGTCTTTAATCTTATCAAACACATTAATAACTTTTTTCTCTTCAAATGGGTATAGCACACAACATTTCACAGTCATCTGAAGGCCTTTTACACCACTGTCACAATTCACTTTCATGTAATTATGTGTTGGGACAGCCTGTGGGACCAAATATTTTGAAATAGAAAGACAATTTAAACATAAACACGATTTTATATAAACACAACATGCAACAATTTCAAACATTTTACTGAGTTACAGTTCATATAAGGAAACCAGTCAACATCATAAGTTCTGATTTACCACTCGTGTATGTAGTAATAAGTAGTGAAACTACTTTGCTGAGTAGAACTTTAAGGTAATGATGAGTAGTAAATTAGGTGGGTTTTTTCATGACGGTTGTGGCGATATACTGCCATCTAGTGGCGACTAGAAACAGTTGCATAATAGCAACAATTACACGTTGAATATTAGTGCTTGAAAAAGTACTTGAAAGTCGTTGAAATTGACTTTCCATTGTCTGTACAAACCCTTTTACAATTACATTTACACTATCATTCAGCATTAGACCAGGGATTTACAAACATGTTCATGGACAGCAACTGTCTTGTAGGTTTTCACTCCCAACGAGTGAGCTTGACTAGGTTTGGGTTAGATTGAAAACCCATTTTGGACGGTAGCTCTCCAGGTACAAGTTTTGAGAACTGTGGGGTAATAGAAACAGAATTGGCGGATTTGATTATGCTGAGCACCGACATGAACAGGTAAAAGCGGTAAGGAAGGAGCGGTCATATTGTCAACAAAGCAGCACCACTTGGTCATGTTGTTAACAAGGCAGCATGGTGCATCATCCAGAAACATACATCTATTACATAAATTATATGTTTGATTTTTCTAAATAGTTTTCATTGGGAACAAAGGTAGAGCATTTTTGTCAAAAGCAATCACTTTTGCATGTGAATCACAGGGAAGATCCCAATTGCATACTCTTCGCATCCTGGCTTGTCTTTCTCATCCAATGTGTTTTGAGAAAGGACACGTGGAGAGAAGTTGCAAGGAGTATGCAACTGAGATCTTCCCTCAGAATCTTACTCATTTCTCCACGGGCTATCAAACTTTTATCTGGTGCAAAACACGCTTACCCGGGCCAGATTAATCGAATCCCCTTGTTGAATAGAACGGGTGTTCCCATTCAAGACAATGATGGCATAATGAGTGTACTGACGGCCATTGTGAGTGTACCCAGAGGAGCAAAGCAGGGAGTGTACCCATCAATCTGTACTGTGATTTGTTGAATCAACTCAACTGACATTACAAAAAATACAATCCATTGCATAAGCCATATCAGTTAGCATGATTTGAATGAACATTCTACATGACTATGGAAATTATTGCATCATGCACGGCAAGCGATGCTGATGCACCAAGTCTGAAACCACCAGGAACCTTAACAGCTTTTCCCCCACAAGCCATAAGACCGCTAAATAGTTCAGCAAATAGCTACCCGGACTATCTGCACTGACCCTTTTTGCACAAACTTTTTCAATTATCACATGATTGGGGTGGCAGGTAGCCTAGTGGTTAGAGTGTTGAGCCAGTAACCGAAAGGTTGCTAGATTGAATCCCCTAGCTGACAAGGTAAAAATCTGTCATTCTGCCCCTGAACAAGGTGGTTAACCCACTGTTCCTAGGCCGTCATTGTGAATAAGAATTTGTTCTTAACTGATACGTTGTTATTGCTGTTTATTATCTGTCACTTTATTCCTAGTTATACATACATATCTACCTCAATTACCTCGTACCCCTGCACAACTCAGTACTGGTACACCGTGTATATAGCCAAGTTGTGTATTTACTATTTTAATTATTATGTGTTTTACTTTCTCTATTTTCTTTCTCTCTGCATTGTTGGGAAGGGCCCATAAGTAACCATTTCACTGTTAGTCTACACCTGTTGTTTACAAAGCATTTGCAACCAATAATATTTGATTTCAAGACAATACCAGGCACCATTGCAAATGTACCCATGAGTTTACCAGGGTTAGCGGTTCAAAGCCTGTTCTAGTCATTCTGATTTCTATTCCCATGAATTTACCAGATTGAATACACCCCATAGATGGAGAATAGTGCTGTTCCGGGTGGTCTACATAGCAGTCCTATTGCACACAACCCCAATGATTGCATGACATGCTTTTGATGACGTTCCACAACATCATTAGGCCAGTTAGTTACACAATTAGGGTGAAAAGTTATTCCACCAACTCCTCGTTGGTTACAGGAGTTTCAACAAGGTTAAAGTTGGTAGGTTGGTCTGGTGTGTCAAATTTGAAGACTGGGTCTTTGCATATGACTCCATTCATCTTCCCACCGCTTGACAAACTGCTGGACCAATCGGGTTCTAAAGTTGAATGTCTTCTCTTCAGGCGCTCTCTTCTCTTCCCAGTTCTTGGACTGTTTGGAATAACCCACAGGTCTTCTTGGATCACCTGAAAGAATAACAGAATAACAAAACAAAAAATAGATATTAGTCCTAATTCGTCTTTCCTCCTCCTAATAAATTATTGGAGGAGGCATGAGTAGAGTTGGGTCCCCTCTTTGAAAATTGTGTGAGAAGGATACAAAGATGTGAGAAAATTAACAAAGATACAATCAGAGACAGTACGGTTCATTGTCTTATCCTCATGTCTGTTCCACCAACCCTCTCATTCTTCCATTTCCTCCCTGGCAGGTATAAACAGAGAGTCATTGGTGATGTTGACTGGTAGAAAACAGAGTCAGTCATTACATGTCAATTCAGGGCATGAGCTGATATTCTAAATGTTTTAATTGACATCATGTAAAGGTTGGGCTAGTTTGCTCCTGCACTTAGCTAGGGCCAAAGCTATATATTTATCTATATGTGATCCGATTCAGAAAAATAGGCGTATGTCGGAAGTCACGACTTCACAGGAGAGCCGTTTGAATGTAAAAAATATATTTTCAAAATGCGTTTTTTTTGGCAGAAATGCCTTCTCGAACATGTGAACTTTAATTTGCCTTAATATCAAACTTGTATGCCATCTGTAAAGACGAATACAATTGTTAAATTACGAGCCTAGTTGGTTTAGCAACAGAAAAACGGGGCAACCTTCCCATTAGCCATGATTGGCTGAGATAATGAGTTGGCTGGACATGCCGAGAGATGAGTTTGGATTGGTCTGCGGTGTAGCATCTTGTGTCTATAAAATGAGCTGGTCGTAATGCGTAGATAATCCTTTCTATTGCAGTTTTTTCAAAAGATATAACGTTAGCCATGGAGAACTGAAAATATGTTCCTACTGCTCTCAATAACATTACTGCCCTGAATTTATGAGGCGGTATCAACAAAGGTCAGTGGGAAAAGTTTGTGATGGACTACTTTCTGTAGGACGATCGTGCCATGCTGACTCTCGCTGACAATGAAAATTAATCAGACGAGGAAATCCCTGATTTAGGTAAAAACATTTGAGTCTTCTGATGACAGTGATATAGAAGAAACGGCTACAATCAACAGTGTTGCTGTCATGGAAGAGTTTTGAAATCTGTGGAATGTCTGGTATGATTTAAAAAAAATATATATATTTGACCTTTATTTAACTAGGCAAGTCAGTTAAGAACAAATTATTATTTTCAATTAGGACCTAGGGACAGTGGGTTAACTGCCTTGATCTAGGGTAGAACGACAGATTTTTACCTTGTCAGCTCGGGGATTCGATCGTGCAACCTTTCGGTTACTCGTCCAACACTCTAACCACTAGGCTACCTGCCGCCCCAAATGATAAGGAGTTTGAAGACAAATGGGAGTCGAAAAGAGAACACAGAAGGCTGTTGTATAAAACACATGTCTCCTGATTACATCTTCAAACTAAAGGCAACCATGGCATTGGTGACAGAGAGGGAGAAAGATCTGATGATTCTTATGGCATTGCACAGGGTCAGTGTGAACCAGAGTGACTTGACACAACGGGCCAAACATACTGTTCAAGTTAAACTGAAACGACACAGGACATCTTATTTAATAATAGGGGCTGCAGTCTGCCGTGAAGCTTTCATCCATGTATATGGGTAAGAATCTAACATTGAACCTAATTTGGTTAACTTTAGCTAGCTATGACAATCGGTTTGTAATGCTAGTTAAAGCCTGCTGTTAGCTAGCCAGCTGGAGTTCGATGGTTACGTTACTCTATGGATAGGGATTTTAGTTCATTTTTTAACTAGCTAGCTAACGTTAACATTACATGTCTAAACAAAAGACCAAGTTAAAGCTTTCTGTTAGCTAGCTAATGTTAGCCGAGTTTAGATGGCTGGCTTGCTAGCTAACATTAACTTACATGTATGAGGTGTGTGTAACGTTAGTATCTGGAGTTTGTCTTTCAGCATCAGTAGAACACACCTGACTCTTCTCCACCAGTCATACAAGGAGAATGGTCTAATACCTCCAATGAGAAAGAGAGCTGCTGTGAATCAAGTAGTTGACAATAAGTCAACTACTTGATTGTTGAAGGCATGTCATCCAGCAAAGGCAGCAGCCGGAACTCCATTCCTTTTGTTCAACTGACCGATAATATTATCTCCAAGGGAAATCTCATCGGTAATGGTCACAGCCATGTATATCCTCACTCAAGGCGATACCACGACGGTCCTCAAGGAACTACACTGGACTTTTTGCAAATTGGAAATAATTATATCCTGAGGCTGCATTTATTGTAGCTGGGGATTTTAACAAAGCACATTTGAGATCAAGGTTACCTAAATTCGACCAGCATATTGATTGTAGCACTCGTGCGGGCAATACAATGGATCATTGTTACTCTAACGTCCGTAATGCATACAAGGCCCTCCCCCGCCCTCCCTTCGGCAAATCCGACCACGACTACATTTTGCTACTACCATCATAGAGACAGAAACTCAAACAAGATGTGCCCGTGACAAGAACTATTCAACGCTGGTCTGACATATCGGAATCCACACACACACAAGATTGATTTGATCACGCAGACTGGGAAATGATCTGGGCAGCCTCAGAGATTAACATCGATTTATACGCGGATTCTCGGTGAGTGAGTTCATAAGGAAGTGCATTGGAGATATTGTACCGACTGTGACTTAACCATGGAAAGATGACTGTGAATATGGCGGAATATAAACAGTGTAGTTATTCTCTCCGCAAGGCAATCAAATAAACTAAATGTCGGTATAGGTACAAAGTCGAGTCGCAATTCAACGGCTCAGACACGAGACGTACAGTATGTGGCAAGGTCTACAGGCAATCACTGACTACAAAAAGAAAAAGAGCCATGTCACGGCCACTGACGTCTTGCTTCCAGACAAACTAAACACATTCTTTGCCCACTTTGAGGAAACGGTGCCACCAACGTGGCCCGCTACCAAGGACTGCGGCCCCTTCCCCCTTCCTTCTCCGTGGCTGACGTGAGGAAGACATTTAAACGTGTTAACCCTCGCAAGGCTGGTTGATTTCCCTAGGCACATCCTCAGAGCATGCGCAGACCAGCTGGCTGGTGTGTTTACAAACATATTCAATCTCTCCCTAACCCGGTCTGTTGTCCCCACATGCTTGAAGATGGCCACCATTGTCTCAGTACCCAAGAAGGCAAAGATAACTGAACTAAATTACTATCGCCTCGTAGCACTCACTTCTGTCATGAAGTGCTTTGAGAGACTAGTCTTACCTGCCACCCTAGACCAACTTCAATTTGCATATCGCTCCAATAGGTCCACAGAAGATGCAATCGCCATCACACTGCACACTGCCCTATCCCATCTGTACAAGAGGAATACCTATGTAAGAAAGCTGTTCATTGACTACAGCTATAACCATAGTACCCTACAAGCTCATCATTAAGCTTGAGGCCTTGGGTCTCAACCCCACCCTGTGCAATTGGGTCCTGGACTTTCTGACGGGCTGCCCCCAGGGGGTGAAGGTAGGAAACATCTCCACTTCACTGATGCTCAACACTGGGGCCCCACAAGGGTGCATGCTCAGCCCCCTCCTGTTCACCCTAGACTGCGTGGTCATGCACACCTCCAACTCAATCATCTCCAACTCAATCAACTCAATCAAGTTTTCAGATGACACAACAGTAGTAGTCTTGATTACCAACAACAAGGAGACAGCCTACAGGGAGGAGGTGAGGGCCCTCGGAGTGTGGTGTCAGGAAACAACCTCTCACCCCAGGTCAACAAAACAAAACAAAGGACATGATCATGGACTTCAGGAAACAGCAGAGGGAGCACCCCCCTATCCACATTGAAAGGAAAGGGAGTGGAGAAGGTGGAAAGTTTTTAAGTTCTTCGGCGTACACATCACAGACAAACTGAAATGGTCCACCCACACAGACAGTGTGGTGAAGAAGGCGCAAAGATATTTGGCCTATCACCTAAAACCCTCACAAACTTTTAGAGATGCACAACTGGGAGCATCCTGTCGGGCTGTATCACCGCCTGGTACGGCAACTGCACCGCAAGTGCGGTCTGAACAACGCATCACCGGGGGAAAACTACCTGCCCCCCAGGACACCTACAGCACCTGATATCACAGGAAGGCCAAAACGATCATCAAGGACAACAACCACCCGAGCCACTGCCTGTTCATCTCGTTAACATCCAGGAGGCGAGGTCAGCACAGGTGCGTCAAAGCTGGGAGCGAGAGACTGAAAAACAGCTTCTATCTCAATGCCGAAGCCAGACTGTTAAACAGCCATCACTAACACAGAGAAGCTGCTGACTACATACACAGACTGGAAATAATTGGCCACTTTAATAAATGCATCACTAGTCACTTTAATAATTGTGGTAACCCTTGGGGTGTTGGGTTGAGCTTGCAGAGATTAACACTGAGACAGGGAGGTTTTTGTCAGCAAACACAACTTTACTAGACCATAAAATAAACATAACAAAGAAAATCACATAGGTTTGGCTCAGTCCTTCTTCTCAGCTTTGGCTCTGTGTCGGTCCCTCACGGTTTTCTCTCACGGTGTGCCACAGTGCTCCATTTATGTGGCCTCCACGGCTGGTTGGCACTTTCTCCTAATTACCTCCACTTTGAGCCATCCGTGTTGGGGGTGCCCAGCTCGTGTACTCCCAGCAGAGGGAGACAACGTTGCATCACGTACCTCCCCTCTACCCAGGTTAGACCTCCTGGGATACCACATCATGTTTGCATATCTTACATACTCATCTCATATGTATATACTGTATTTTATACCATCTATTGCATTTTGCCTGTGCCGCTCGGTCATCGCTCATCCATATATTTATATGTTCATATTCCATCCCTTTAGATTTGTGTGTATTAGGAAATTGTTGTGGAATTGTTAGATGTTACTTGTTAGATATTACTGCACTGTCGGAACTAGAAGCACAAGCATTTCGCTACAGTCGCATTAACATCTGCTAACCATGTGTATGTGACTAATTAAATTGGATTTGATTTTGATCAAGGGTTGGAGCCCGTTCTGCCACGCTCATTGCCCCGGGACGTCTTCCTTCGGCCCTATGACTGTGCCATCGACCTTCTCCCCGGCACTACACTGCCTCGGGGGTGACTTTATTCCCTGTCTGTTCCGGAGACCAAGGCGATGGAGACAAACATTGAGGACTCTCTGGCTGCAGGGGGTATCTGTCCTTCCAGACGGGTTATTCTTTGTGGAGAAGAAGGACAAAGCCCTACGCCCGTGTATTGACTACCGGGCCTGAAAGACATCACTGTTCCTAAACGTTAACCATTTCCACTCATCACCTCGGCTTTCGAGCCTCTCCAGGGGGCTACCATCTTCTCCAAGTTGGACCTGCGGAATGCCTACCATCTGGTACAGATACGAAAAAGGGATCCAAAAATTACTGCATCCATAATACTGCAATCTTTTTTTGTAAGGGGAATCCTGACAATGTCTGGAATTCTACAATGCCGGAACTCTGTAACTGAGGAATTGGAGCAATAGGAAAATAGACACAGGAAATTGAGGGATAGGACCAATGATTTATCTATACACTAAATGACCGATGGGGTGCATTGTGTTGAAGCCACCGTGCCTCAATCTTAGCACAACCCCACTGTTGGAAGCAATATAAATTAATTTATATAGTTTTTGCCACATTTTGTATTACATGTTAATGCATACTTTTCAATTATAATTAAATTATTTGAGCTAAACATACAAATAAAAATGGAAAAAATGAACTTATAAGGCTTCCTTCAAGTATAATTTTATAGATTGCTAATTTTACTTTCCCCACCACAACAACAAATAATTGTTATAATTTTGTCCTTGAAAAATATAGTTGAAATACTGTAGGATTCCATTAATTTCAATTTGGCCATGTACTGTTATAATCTCAATCCGGCACACCCAGAAGAGTACTTGGCCACCCCTCAGCCTGGTTCCTCTCTAGGTTTCTAACTAGGTTCCTGCCTTTCAGGGAGTTGTCCTTGCCACTGTGAATCTACATCTGCGTTGCTTGCTGTCTGGGGTTTTAGGCTGGGTTTCTGTATCGCGCTTTGTGACATCGGCTGATGTACAAGGGCTTTATAAATACATTTGATTGATTGATATGGAGGACTGCTCATAAGGGGGAGTGCCAATATGGCCAACCGGGGGCTTCAAAGCCTCTTAAAGGTCAATACATAGCATCACCAGGGTTTATATACATCATTGGGTAGGACACAGCAGCACACAGGTTATAGAAAGAGCCTGGCTGAATACTCTAGTGCGTATTGCCACATTGACAAACCAATGAACAAATTCTTTGATCATCTTATTACTATATTTCCACTATATTTCTTATTACTATATTTCCACTATTAAGCCACACACACTCAGTGTACAGCATATATATGTATATGTATATATATATATTTTTTAATTAGTGTCTGGAAAAATCAAGCTCCAGAAATGATTTGAATGGAAAAATTACCATTGACATAGTACTTGTAATGTATTAATGAATACACAACTAAATAATTAACATCCATAACATCATCATCAAACCTAATTTTGCTAACACCAGCCTCTCTACGTTCTTGACTCACTGTGTAGTCACTCACTCACTCACGTGTCACGAGTCATCCAGGCTAAATCAAACCGTCTGTCACAGTGTGTTTTTCCTGTGCGCCTGCGTTTTCTATTCCCTTTTTGGTAGTCCTCCCGGTTTTGACCCTTGCTTGTTTCTGGACTGTACCTGCCTATCTAGATGTCTTGTAGACCGTGACCATTCTACCTGCCTTGACCTCAAGACTGCCTGCCACTCTGTACCTCCTGGACTCTGAACTGGTTTTGACCTTTTGCCTGTCCACGACCATTCTCTTGCCTACCCTTTTGGATTATAATAAATATCAAAGACTCAAACCATCTGCCTCCCATGTCTGCATCTGGGTCTCGCCTTGTGCCCTTATACCATCACCTCATCAAATGTAACTAATTTGAGCTTCTCACAACTACAACCATGCATCTGGAAAAATAGTTCTATATTTTTTCTCCCTTTTTTTCCCTCAATGTTTCATCTTTTTTTTTTACAACCAACTAGTAATATCTCTTGAGTCAACATCTCTCGAGTCAACCTGCAGGCACCTAAGCTCTAACCTTACATTGGGGGACCACTCACAACCTGACTATTACAATCAGGGGAAAACAGAGGTCTATTTTTTTTCTAAAGGGCAGAAGGGACTGACCAGTTGCTAATTTGTTTGTCTCTATGATAATCAAAGTGGAGAGCATCATGGGATTTCACTTTAAATGTTTCATTATCAGTGATTGTGAATGTGTTCTAGTCGAATTCATCGTCCTTCAACAAAATTGAGGCTCTCTAAATGTCTTCACCAAACTTTTAACATGATTAAGCGGGTTGGTTACATCTATTGGGCCTGGTCTGCAGGACAGCCTTCAGCTGCTTTCACACAACACAATATTCACCATGAATGACTAGGAATTCCCAATATTCTTCGGGACTTCTGGGCATCTTATTATTCGGACTACCCATACACATCGCTCCAGCCAAACGCCATGCCCACTAGCGTTTTCTTCCACAATGAGTCTGGATTTGCTTTCCTCCCCCATGTCTTGTAGACAGTAAACCTATTCTGACCATTCTGATTGGTTCCACATATACTTGTCACGCCCTGACCTGAGTATTCTTTGTTTTCTTCATTGTTTTGGTTAGGTCAGGGTGTGACATGGGTGATGTATGTGTTTTTGTACTGTCTAGGGGTTTTGTAGGTTTATGGGGTTGTTTATCATCTAGGTGTTTATATATGTCTATAGTTGCCTAGATTGGTTCTCAATTAGAGGCAGGTGTTTATCGTTGTCTCGGATTGGGAACCATATTTAGGCAGCCATCTTCTTTGGGTATTTCGTGGGTTATTATCTATATCTATGTCTAGTTCCCTGTGGCTGCACATTTAGATTATATAGTGGCACGGTTGTTGTTTTGTAAGTTTGTTTGTTTTCTTTCTTCATTAAATATAGAGCATGTATTCATATCACGCTGCGCCTTGGTCTCGTCTTTACGACGATCGTGACAATACTGATGGGTTGGGCCAGAACCGTCCTACACGAATCATGAATCACATAATTGCCTTTGATACTCTGATTGGTTAGAGAAGATCCAATCGCTGATTAACTTATTTTGTACAATGCCCCTCATTTTGACATCAACACAAATAAATGACAGGATGGCAGTTTCAGACTGAATGCATGGAGCGATCGATAGAGCAGAGGACTTAAATTCAGGATGAGTCGTCAGGCAAGCATCCCATGGAAATAATGGGGCACAATTTGTGTAATGTGAAATGAGCTGTCTACAGGCTTTGATGGACAGGTTCCCAAACAAAATTTGGTTGATAATTATTGGTTGATAATTATTGCCCACATGCATATTCCATAAAGCTTTGCTGTTCTATTGGAAAGTCACATTTTATGATTTTGAAATTAGAACTACTGTAGTGTGAAAGGTAGCAAGACTATAAGAGATTGAGAATTGTGTACAGTCTGAAATATGTATTTGTTTTGTATGTGCATTCAATCATTTATTTTTATGGCAACTCAACAACCAGGAAAGGTGGCACAGACTTCCATAAAAACTGCAGATAACAATAATATGAATAAATTCTGGTTTAATGGTATAATGACTTATTGCCATAAAAAACCTGAGTACGGGATAAATTGTATATCAGTGACTCTCAAAATATTTGGCAAGATAGGATAATGGTTAATAAATATAATGGTGTGTGTTAAAGGACCATTGTCTGAGTAAATGCTCTTCACACACAGTTTATAAAGTCGGAGTGCATGTATCACTGTCAGTGCACCCCTATCTTACAGTACTGAACTGAGAGCCTTCTAGCTAATGTGTTACTTTGTTTCTCCACACTGCAGTGAGAGAGAATTGTTGAACTCAGTCGATGTTTAACGGTAAGTTCATTTGTCACGTGCACAGGATAGAGCAGGTGTAAAACAGTGCAGTAAAACGCTTAGTTACATTACCATTAATTTTCAGTAAGAGGAGCTCGGTAAACAGAGCATGCATAAAGTTGGGGAAGCTGAACTATATGCAAATTCCGGGCAAAATCGCATGTGTAATTGACCAATCGAGGCTTGATAGCTTCCAGCCTGTGATGGATAGACTGTTGATACTTGGTTCTACCTAGCATTCTGTGTGTATGCTGCTCAGAAAAAAACACCTGCATGGCAATTAACTCTCAGCAAATCATGCATTTAAATAAAAAATCACTGTTATCTCTGAAGCTTTTGGGGGAACCCCCTATTCTGCACCACTGTACTGTTTGTATGTTTCTCCCTAACGCAACAGTATAACCAAGCTAATACCTCTACTACTGTATCTCTTGTGTGCTCGAACAAATAGCTGCTGATTAATAAATGAACCCATGTAAATATGTCTCACGGTCATGTTTCTTTAAAAGCTACTTCATAATGGTAATCAGGATAATCAACAACCCAGATGATTACATCTTTACACGACTCTCTAAATTATCCTCCCTTTGCCCCGGAAAAGCAACCTTCTTCTTGCTCTTAGGTGGCTTAGGATAGTGAATGCGTATCAAAGCTCAACTTCGCTGTCTTAAAGTGAAAGTAAGCTCTTCCGCTTCTCTTGTCGTTCCAATGATGTTGGTGGATCAACCGGGGGCTGCAATGTTTCATGTATTATTGAACTCTTTTAGTGTGGGAAGACCTAACCTACCGCCTGGCTCATGCACTCATTATCATAAGACCCCTCAGACATTCAGTCAGTCGCACAAACGAGTTAGTCAAGTCACACACTTTTACAAGCTGCCAAAGACAGCACAGAACACACAAGTGGTGCGGGAATGAATTGTGTATGGCTTTGCTGTAACAATGACTGTAACTCTCAACCCATCTGCTGCATCAGTGACAGAAGCTGACAGTGTCAAAGTCTTTGTCTTTCTCACATAAGCTGTCCCCGAAGCTGTCGTGTGAGGGAGATGTAGAACACAGGCAGCTTTAAAAGGGGAAGTTGTTTTTGTTCCAGTCCTCTGTTTTTAATATGTCATATCTCTCCTGTCAGGGCTCTGGGGCGTGGGTGTCTAGTGGTAGAGGAGGAGTGTTACTGCTGGCCAAACCCAGCAGAGTCTTACCACGTCGTACCTGTATGCTAGTGTTAATCTTTTTCGCCTTGTCAAAAAGCTAAAAGAAATTGAAGCACAGACAGGCACTTTGTCACCTGGTGTATGCAGAGATGTGTGTGTGTAGAGACAAGTGGGTGAAACAGATGTGGGTGAAACTGTAAAATTCAATATACTGTAAACCCTGCAGAGGCCTTCCTCTCTCTGTTCAATTATTTTGAGTCAAAGAAAAGAGGCAACAGTATCAACATATTTCCTCTTAAGCCTTTGCGTTCATATCTATCTAGTCTCGTCTTTGCCAAATAGCTGGACATGGAAACAAATACCTTCAATTGGATTCTTGGCACTGGTGTTTCGCTGTGCCTTCTTCACTTGTACCTAGTGAGTCAAATTGAACAAATCCTGAGGACCAACATCTATCGAAGTCCTGATTGGAAATGTTTTCCGTGCTATCTAGATGTATTCCTAGCTGTTCCACAATGTTTTTACTTTCTGCCATATTCGAGAGAGAGAGGGAGGGGTGGGCAAAAGAGGGATTCTCTCCTGGCATGTCTTAACTCTCCGCACTCTGACACTTGATTGTAGAAAGGGTTGTCACGGTGAGGCGCCACAGTAACGCCTCTAATTACTTAGAAGCCAAATAAAGACATTTGATTTTCTCTGTGAGGGTGACAGGTTTGCCAACATCCCTGACAAATGGAAGAATATCTTGCAAACAGTGTGTGTGGTGTGTGCATAGAGTGAGACACTCCTAAAAGTGAAACTTAGACAGGGTGAAAGCTTGACAGCTACAGTATTTTAATTTTTTTTCTATGCTAATGCACCCACCCAAATACACAGAATATAGAGTTTCTCCAGATTTATAGTGCCGAGGCTGATCTCCCTTTTATTCGTTGGTTATTGGTTGTAACCTCATCTGTTCACCAACACTGTCATTCCCAAGCGTGTATCTCCAACTGTTCTACCATGGTCATAAAAGGAGACACCCAGACAAACTTGTTACACAAATCCAAAGGAAGTCTAATGTGTGTTGTGTTTGGGTTTAGCTCCTTGACTTAGGATCCTGTTTGAATTCAAAAACACAAAGTTTAATGTCTCGGTTTTGTGGGAGGCTTTTTTTTTATGGGGGATTTGCCACTAGTGCAGATGAAAGGCTTTCTCTGTGGATCACTGGTGAGCTGTACGGCAATATAGGTCGGGCCTAGCTGGACTTTGCTTGTAATCCGGCCTAGCTGGACTTGGCTTGTAGGTCGAGCCTATCTGAATTTGGCTTGTAGGTCGAGCTGGGGGAGCTGTTGTTGTGGAGGGTTAACTGTTTTGATCAAGGGCAGAACACTAGATTTTTCACCTTGTCACCCCTGGGTTTCGAACTAGCAACCTTTCGGTTACTGGCCGCCAACGCGCTAACCGCTAGGCTTCCTGCCGCCCTCTACTCCAGTGCAGCAGCGGCTGTGCAGGATGCACTTTTTCATCATTATTAAGAACACTTACAAACTAGCCCTGTTTTCCAATGAAGCCTTACCTTATAAATTACCTGTATAGATGCTGAAACAATACTGAAACATGTTCATTAAAGACAATGCTTTCTTAAAAAGAAAAGCATCTCATAAATATTTATATCAAGCAAATCTCGATACAAAAACTCCCTCTCTCTCTTTCTCCCTCTCTTCCTCGACAACTTGTACATGTGATGTGAGAGAGGCATTGCCTCAGCCGCCGTGGCTATAGACGAATAGGAGATACATGCGTGACTGTAGAGTCTGTGTCATCTGTGACAGTTGCTAGCTTCTTTTCTCCAGGAGCAGAGCTGCTTGTCTAGCAACGTACTATTACCACGCCGTGGAAGAGATGTTTGTGAGAGAGGATGACACACTATTATCCTTTAATCTGAGTCTCAGCTTGTTGAGCACCAAATTGAAATATCCTGAACAGATGTAAAGACACATGTGAGCCCGAGTGCGCAAGCTGTATCACTCTTTGTTTCATCTGCTGATGATGGAAGCCTTAAGGAGAACATTTTTTAAATGTCATCACTATTCAAACAGATAATTAATCTGTACCCCCAGGCTTTGATTATGCGATACCCAGTGTGTACTGCTGGTGTTGCCTTAATGAGACACTCATCAGCGCTCTGCCTGTGCTTTCCCCAACAAACACACAGTTTGCATAAGGTACTTAAGATTCTGCAAAGGTACTGACTGTGTGTGTGTGTGTGTGTGTGTGTGTGTGTGTGTGTGTGTGTGTGTGTGTGTGTGTGTGTGTGTGTGTGTGTGTGTGTGTGTGTGTGTGTGTGTGTGTGTGTGTGTGTGTGTGTGTGTGTGATAAGAGACAGACAGAGGATTCAATCTAATTCTAATTCAAAGCACAATGCTGTGGGTAAGATCAGATCATGGTAGTTGTTGAGGTTTGTTTACAAGGGGAACCTTGTCAGACTGTCAGCCAACAGGCCCATTTTATGCACACAAAGACATGCAGGCAAACACACAAGAAGATATCAGACAGGTAAGTTAATTACACACACATACACTCCTGCTATGGCTCTGAGCTGTGTCTGGTGAAGAGAGGTGTGATGTGATACAGTGCAAGTAGATGGACACGCAGGTTTGGACTGAGAGTGTACAAGATGGGAGAAAGACAAGAGAATTGGGGGTGTATGAGAAACTTGAATCCTGTCAATTTGAATGCCAACCAACCAGGCAGGCAGATAGCTGAGGCAGCCATTTAAATCAGGAAAGATTTTCAGGATAATCCCTCACCCTTGACCAATCCCTAAACAGCTCTGTTACCACGGCAATTACTAGGCTCTTCCATGGATGTTAGCGGTGTGCACTGACCTGTGGCAGGCGTTACAAAGTGTGACAGAAAACGACAGCCACCGCATCCACACACACTCAGTGGGGTTTCTATCGGCACACAGTAATTACAGCACCCGTATGCTTCGTGTAAATGCAGGTGGAAGGATACAGATCACAGGACAGTAGCGGTAACACACATACAGAGTCAACAAACACACACAACAGACAAACATACTGTAGACATCCTTCTACCACACAGCAACTACCTGCCAATCTGTCTCTTTAACGACATGAGGTAGGGGCAAGAAGCAAAAGCATCCGTCAATTATTACCAATAATATGTGCAAACATCCCCAATGAGATGCACCTAATCATGTGTTTTCAGAGTGGAGTGAGCTAGGGGGAATACAGCAGCAGGTGTAGATTATTCCTTAGTGAGGCCTGTATTATACACTATTTTATTTAGGGCATGTGTTGTACAGTGCTTTAGCGACTGGCACCCTGAGGGGGAATAGGATACCCACAAATCACTGGCTTAAATCTGGTAGGCCCTTAAATACAGCTATGACAAGAAAGCCATACACTTAGAGTTTCAATGGGTTGCTTTGTACTGATTTTGCTATATTCGAACATTGTGATTTTTTTGTGTGGATTTGGTGGTGTGGTTGTGTGTGGTTATTATTTCCCTTTGAATTTTTGTCGTCAGCGACCCCACGCACAAACACATGCGCAACACACTTCTGTGTGTGTTCATGTTTGTGTGTCTTTGATTATCTAGCCTGAAAATGGAAGCCCTCTGATTGAACGATTGATAAATGGATACATGAATCATAGAGAAACACTCCATTCTCTTAAATTATGTTTGAACTGTAGCTTAGCTACATGTAAAACAAAAACACCCAAATCCTACCCTTGGCCACGTCGCTGACTTCTCCCAAGATGCTTTTATATTATCCTCCATACAGGAAGTATATGCGGCCATGTCAGATTTCAAACCTTCATGAGGGACCATTTTTAACACGACACCCGCCTGATCCCAGACGTCTGTGATGGATACACATGTAGAGACTTGACAACACAGTGCTCTCTCTCTCCTTTCTCTCCTTGACAGATAATAGCACGTCACTTGTCACTGAGGACCTAAGATGCTCCGTGCTAGGAATTTAGCATGTTAGCGCTCTCTAGAAGTGACATTGAATGTCTTGTGATAGCGGTTCAGCTAGCCTTCTTCCAGAAGTGACATCTAAGTAGGGGCACCGGGACCTGCTGACAGTAGACCGACCCACGCATCTCCAGTGCCTTTAAATCCAATTCTATGCTTGACACTGGCAGGAATTTGCTTTAGACAGGTGAGTGATAAGGTCCTGGGCTGCATCCCAAATGGTACCTTATTCCCTATCTAGTGCAATACTTTTCACCAGGCCCATAATGTTTTGATAAAAAGTAGTGCACTACATAGGGAACAGGGTGCCATTTGGGACAGAGCACTACTTTCACCAGGATCAGAGAAGACCAGAGTGTTGCTGTAGCGAGACAGATTAGGTCGTGCCTGAAGAGAGAGATTGAACAGTAAAAGGATATGATAATGACCCATTTAAAAACGGTCAATGATAGATATCATCTCTTGAGATCGGCAGACAGAGATTTGCGTCTCTTTAAAGACAAGCGTATCAATTATTTGTCTGATCAAGAGTTTTCCTGCATTTTATGGAGGATGATATATGCCTCACTCCCCATAGAGCATTGTCATAAGCTGTCAGGGTTACACTTTTATTGACGTTTGCTAACTGATAGCTGACATGGGATACATAGGATACAAATATGGGTACTTGGTAGGACCCTTTTGTAGGGTTCTTCATAGAACCCTCTGTAAATGGTTCTACCTACAACCCTCTATGAAGGGTTCCTTCCTAGAACCCCTTTTGAATGGCTTCTACCTAGAACCATTATTTGAAGGGTTCTACCTAGAATCCTCTATGAACGGTTCCACCAGACTTATTAGCTTTTAAATTCAACTCTTTATGACAATACACTGTACATGACATTTATCATTATCATTTATCTTTCTTTGATGGCCTAGTTATACCCTAACACAGTGGTGCAAGATCTACAAGTCACATTATGCTGGCTTGCAAAGTGATATGTAATTCCTATTGGAATCCAGTGCTAGGATATCCAACAATTCAAACTTTTAATCACTCGCAACATACATTCAGAATGACTGCCAGGGTAGGGAAGATTGATAAATGACACTACCATCTAAACCATCTAAACTGGAAAAATCACCTCAGTAATGGGTGCAATAAGTCCAACTACTAACAGATTTTATTAGTGTAGAAAAAAAGGATGTTGTGTATCTTTGTGTAGCACAAGCTGAATCAATCGATGCAAAGACAACAGATTTTGAAATAAAAATCGACTTGCTGTGGAGTATGCTAATATGATAATATGCTAATATGCTAATATGATAAGGATGGGCATGGTTTTGAATGTTTCACTCTACACAGAGTAAAACTTACAAATCACACTCACCTCTGGTTATTAACACCAGCACTGGGGTTATTTTATACAACTGAATGTTAATTTACCTCTTTACAGTGTTAATTTACCTCCTGAATCAACTCTAGAAATGTTACACAGAAAAGTCTACACTTGGTAACACTGGCCAGTTTGCTGTGTACAAATATTCCCATATAATGTAGGTACAGTTAAAAAATCCTTACAGCAATTTGTTTTTATTTCTAGAGGGTTAAAGTTCAAACACTAAGGTAAACACTAATGTTCAAGGCACTATTTAAAAGAAAAAGAAAAAATACATTTATAAAAGCTTATTCAGATTCAGCAGGGTTCTATGTATATGTAAGGGTTTTCTTCTGTGGATGAAGGATCGGACCAAAGCGCAGCGTGGTTAGTTCAACATGTTTAATAAAGACCATAAACGTGAACACTACAAAATACCAAAACAACAAATGTGCAAAAAACCGAAACAGTCCTATCTGGTGCATAGACACAAAGACAGAAGACAGGAAACAACCACCCACAAAACCCAACACAAAACAGGCTACCTAAATATGGTTCCCAATCAGAGACAATGACTAACACCTGCCTCTGATTGAGAACCATTTCAGGCCAAACATAGAAATAGACAAACTAGACACACAACATAGAATGCCCAATCAGCTCACGTCCTGACCAACACTAAAACAAAGAAAACACAAAAGAACTATGGTCAGAATGTGACAGTATAACCCTTCCTGTCTTCCAAAGAATGCTCCTTGTTTTCTTTCATAAACAGTTCTTACAATAAAAAAGGTTCTTTGCCTTACAAATAACCCTTGTCTTCCAAAAAGGGTTCTTGAGATGAAAATGGTTCTTGGTAGAACCCTATCCCTCTGCAAAGAACCCTTTTGAAACACTTGTGAAATGAAACACATGTCAAATTAATAATAATGTTACGTATGGATAATTATACGGCAAAGTTACAGCACAAGAGGGTTTCCTGAAAGACAAAGCTGATCGTGGACTACAGCAAATTGAGGGCCGAATTCACCCCCATTCACATCGATGGGGCTGTAGTGGAGCAGGCTAAGAGCTTCCAAGTTTCCACATCACTAAGGATCTACCATGGTCCACACACACCAATACAGTTGTGAAGAGGGCAAGATAATATCTTGGGAGGCTGTAACCATTTGGCATGGGCCTTGAGATTCCCCAAAAGTTCTACAGCTCCACCATTGAGAGCATCTTGACTGGCTACATCACCGATTGGTATGGCAACAGAGAGTAGTGCGTATAGCCCAGTACATCACTGGGGCCGAGCTGAGCTGCCTGCCATCCAGGACCTCTATACCAGACAGTGACAGAGGAAGGCCCTACAAATGGTCAAAGACTCCAGCCACCCAAGTCATAGACTGTTCTCTCGGCTACCGCACGGCTAGCGATTCCGATGCACCAAGTCTGAAACCAACAGGACCCTGAACAGCTTCTTCCCCCATGCCATAACATTGCTAAATAGCTCGTTAAATGGTTAACCAAATAGCTACCTGGACTATCTGCATTGACCCTTTTTTATTTCTCTATTTTCTTACTCTTTGCATAGTTGGGAAGAGCCCATAAGTAAGCATTTCACTGTTCGTCTCCACACCTGGTGTTCACAAATACATGTGACGAATACAATTTGATTTGAATACCTCCCTCTCGTCTCCCCTCCATTCCCTCTCCTATCATCCATTCTGAGTGACACAAGCTGTGATAAACATATCCCCTGCTTTCTCCTCTGTCTTTCCTTCTTTACCTTTTCCCCACTCCCTCTTTTCTCCTCTAACTTTCCCCCCACTTTACCCTTTCTCATCTCCTCTCTCTGAATGAAAAATGCTGTGATACTCGAGGCAAAATTGTCTGCAGCACCATAGGCATTCCCCTTCCCTTCCATCTCCCCAGATCTCTCCGGTCAATCAGAGCCTCAGCCCAGCGTGCAGATTGGCAATAACTCTCTGCATCCCTCACAAAACAATTATTGGGGCTGTTGTGGAGATGGGATACCTGGACCGCTTATACCTCCTCTCCGCTCTTCATCAGGCCCTGCCATAGGAAGAAATTATTGCTGGTTGCCAGCTGACAGGCCTATTCCACCACTAGCACCGACTGGCCTGAATCCTCAGGCGTTCTCTAGGCAAATAGCATCATACACCACTCCACGCACTCATCTCAAATATCTTACCAACTGTTGGTTTCTATCACACACATGTTGTTCCCTTTGCTCCACCTTGAGATGTGTTGGGGGAGCGAGATAGACACACAGGAGAACAATAAGGTGGTGCTTTAATTTGAATGTGCTGTAGTGTTATGTAGGCTGGGGTGGTGTGTGTGTACACAAACATAACGGGACCACAGTGGTTCCTCCATTGTCCTATCCCAGACCCTCCAGGAAAGAGGAAAGTAAGAGAGGATAGGGGGAGATGGCTTCTCCATCTGTCAAGGAGCAATGAAGTACCAAGGGTCTTTCTACACTTTTGTGTTGATGCGTTTTTGTTTGACCTGCAACCTTTATTTTGTGTTGCTCTGAATTTCGAAGAGCACCGATTCTTCACTGTTCGTGGATAATGGGGTCATAATTAACTATTTTCTCTCAGTAATATGTACTGATATTCATACATTTTTAATAGGATGTTAGCACTGCATAGCACTGATGAATTGTACTCACTTTTGGTTTAAATCAGGGACGGTGACCTCTCCTCCTGGAGTGCAACTATAGGTGTGCAGGTTCCTGCTCCAACCCTGTTGAAGCACACCTCATTCATGTCTGTATGTGCCCTAATGTGTCATATGTTCAAACCAGTGTAAATACACAGGCTATAACCTGAGCAGCATGTTCCGTAGAAAGCCATATAAGGATAGAGACCCTGGTGGAGAAGTGTAGGAGCTGGAAAATGGATACGGATTCACCAAAATAGATCAGAGTAAATTACAATGAGGAAACCAAAGACTCATCTGTAAATTGACTTACTAATTTAATAAGCATATTCAAGTTCAATGAATGCTATGATCACTATAATTAATGTATGGGGTCTCCCTGTCTTTCTTACACACTATCCCTCTCACTGCGGTTGTGAAATAATAAATGAATTAGAATAGATATTGCCATCAACTAATTATCATGCAAATAACGCCGCAACAAAGGATTGGGGGACTGGTATTCTCTGCCAGGAATTCCCCAACGTGCTTGAAGATGTCTACAGTGCAATTAGAAAAGGAAGAGAGTGAGCGATGCATTAAACGACAGGAATGGCTGGCACTTACTCATAGTCAAATTAATTCCGTATTTTTTCCCTCTTGCCCTTGTCTGAGGCAGGGACCGTTTCATGTCACACGCTCCTCTCCTGGAGGAGCTATTTTCCTACCTCTCTCCGGGAATTCCGTGCCTATAATAGTAACAAAATAAATAAAAGGGATTGCTGGTGATGCAGCGGTAGCAAAACACCAACTTTCTGATAATTACCTGACCTGTTGATCTGCATCAGGCCTCGTCTCAGGCCTTGTAGCGAGGCAGCTAAGATTTAATGTCCCTCCGCTGAGCAGGCGATATAACCTTTGATCAGGGCCGGGTGTTGCAGATGTCAGCATCACTTAATTGACTTCAGGGGGAGAGGTTTCAAAAGGAAAATACCTCACTCTGTTGCTGTCTGACTTCTGCTGGATAGGCCACACAGCCCTTTGTCTGTTGACACAAGGCCCAGGGATGGTCTCTTGGTAAATACTGTTGTAGTGATTAAAAGGGAACAGACAAAGCAGGTCTTGAACCATCAATCATGTGAAAGCAGGACAAGCACACAACCTCCTGTGGCACACAGTAAAAGTCCAAACCTCTTGGTAGAGGCCCTGGTACATTATAGAGATACATACAGAGGTAAATACAGAGACACAACAATGTTCTTTGCTTCCTTCTCCAGGTGCCCCATTAGAAACAAAAATATACAAGCAAGAAAAAAAAATGAAAAAAATGAAAAAAATGGTGCCTTCAATTCCAGTTGACTGTCAATCTGCTCTGTTAGACATGCAATGGCACCTCACCCAAGGTGCGTCTATGAAGTTATAAGCATAAGTAATCATTTTTATGAGCAAAACTCATAACATTGACAAGGTGCATCTCCCATATGGATCGTCATATTCGTATTTTCCTAATTCGCTGTTTGCAGCCATTTGTGGCTGTTGAATAAATGTCAAAAACTGTAACGAGCTGTAACAGTTTATTTGGATAGT
This sequence comes from Oncorhynchus mykiss, assembly GCF_013265735.2. Lineage (NCBI taxonomy): Eukaryota > Metazoa > Chordata > Actinopteri > Salmoniformes > Salmonidae > Oncorhynchus > Oncorhynchus mykiss. The sequence continues at coordinate 39,844,215 of NC_048567.1, forward strand.
CCATCTCTAGATCCTCTCTACACACTATCTACTGACTATCGTAACATTTCTACTATCTACTAACCCTAGCTTTAAACATAACCTTAACCCTTACCCTAATGCTTATTCTAAACCAAACCCTATATAAGCAGTTGCTTATCAACAGATAGTTTGTTGATAGTATGACCATCTGTTTACTTATTTGCCTTCTACAGGGAATATTGGCACATAATGAAGAGTTTAGAAAATGTCTCAAGTTTACTCTACCAAACCAATTGAGTTCTGAGGACTTTTCAATACAACCAAACTTTGACCGGTGGTAACCTACTTTAGACTTAACTAGCCCAGGTAATGATTTCCTATAGAGGAGCCTAATACAAAGAGGAATATCATCTCATAAAACAAGCTCAGAGGAGGGCCTTGTTTAAATATTCAAACCCCATCTAGATTCATCCCTAGTGAATTCAAAGCACACGTACCCATCCTCCGCTCCCAGAACCAAAATCAAAGACATGGATGCAATCAAATGGACTGTGCTTTTGTTCATCAGTGTAATATAATGTAAATATGTCCAAACTAGAAAACAAACAAGCAGGAAGTGCCTTATTATTAGCGTTTCTATTAACAAAATGACTTTATTTGGCAAAATATTGTCATTATTAGGGGCCAGAAAACATTGTATTTCCCATGGCGGTAATGAGGGGCCTGGGTGCTTCTTCACTTCAAACCTCTGACAAGTCTTTTATTACTGTTACACTAAATGGAGGAAATGATGATACTTCAGCCTGGCGATTACTCTCTGTGCACCCTTGATGCCAAAGTTAAACGTAGTGTACACTCTTAATATTTTATTGTTTTTTCAATGTCATTTGGTCCAATTAATCATTTTGTTCCTTTAATTTACTGGCTCCTGTGGCATCACTTTGATCTAGATGTCCTGATTAACCGGACTCTATGAGATCGGGTTATCTTTTGATGTTCCATATTTGTCTTTTTTTGGCATCATTTATTGGCCACTGTGGGGACCGAAAACTTTTCTCCCTCTCTGTTGCTCCTTTCTCTAACTCTTAGGATGAGCAGATTCCATCGCCAACAAAACAGGATTATTATTCATAAATGCTTCATTATTTTGATAGTCTGGGTTCTTAACATAACAAAATGTTTGTTTTTCAGAAGGTCCTGATTACTGTGTGTTTTTACATAGTTGAATTATATACTAAGCCAGTTTGACTGGGTGCGACAAGATAGATAAAAACAGGCTGACACTAAAAGAGGCAGAGCTGTAACAGATGGATATAGCTTAATGATTAAATACAACCAGAATGGTTTTCCATGGAAGAACACATTGGTTTCATTGTGCATTGCCCATGTATTAATAAGTTGGTTGTCAAGGGCCACCATGTTCGGTGTATAACAGGTGTTTCGCAGATGGGAACATCAATCTCGTTAAAAACGCAAGGGACCCAAAAAATATTAGTATGTAAAATGTCAGGAAACAATGGTTTTATCTAGCCTACTCAACATGCAGAGGGAGAAAGGAACCACATCTGATGATCTGCTGTCTGTGTCTGCGCTTGTTATTATTTGCAATGAACAAAAAGAAGAGGCATCAATTACGTGTTAAAATCTGAAGGGAGCGCACTCATTATTTTCATTATGTGCACCCACCAAATTGCATCAAGCTTATGAAATATTTCTTCCACTCCTTCAAAGGCTTGTTAGAGCTTCCATGAAATTACGTCTCCAGCTGTAACACGCTGTCAGGTCTCTTTAGCCAGTCATTAGTGAGGATTTGTTCCTGGGTATAGATAGCGAGCGGAGCTGGCAAGCGGAGTTCGATCTACAGTGAGCGCCCGACAGGCCTAATTGTTGCACGGCAGCTAAAGGTTGGCTAATGAAGCAGTGGCTGATGGGGGCTGGGGGGACGGGAGCCAGCTCAAGACCGGAGAATTTCCCAAAGTTTCTCCAGATCAAAGAAGAGCCAAGATTGAGCGTTTGGTGAATTTTCAGCTTCAGATTAATAAACTGAGACCTCGCCTTTACATTCTAGAGAGAGAGAGTCGGAAAGATGGATAGAGAAAGTGAGAAAATAGTAGTCAGAGAGAAGAGAAAGAGATGGGTTTAGAAAGAGAGAAAGATGGTGTTATTTCAAAACCTTATTACAGAGTGATGAACTTTAAACACTATGTGATGTTTTGATATTTTCGAAAGACATGTCTCAAAAGACTCAAAGAAAAAATGATGTATTGTATTGGAACTATTTTATAATGGCACAAGTATATTTATGACGACATAAGGTGATTTGGCAAGTCGGTCCGCGTACACCCGTCGTACACTGTTACTTATTGTTTCATTAAAGTTAACCAAAGTGATATTCGCCTTCGGATTCTTCATATAAAGCATAACACTACAGAAGGAAAATAGTGTGAAAGGAAGTTAGATGGAGAAGGAAGAAAGAGAGAGAGAAATAGAGAAGGGGAGAAAGATGGGGAAGAGTAAGACTTGTTTAAAATGCATTATGGATGCACTTACTGCACCTATTATCACCCCATAGTGCATTATAAGATTTGCTATAAGCATTCACAACCAACTCATTCATCAGGGTCATTGATGATGAGCAACAGCAATCATCACCTTCATCAAGACTAGATATACACAGGTTTTAGTGACATGCTAAGGCTTTAAATAGTCAAGGCCTATCAGTCTAGCTCTGGACCTCCTGAAAAAAAAGCTATAACACTTATAGAGCATGATAGAGTATAATGAGCATAGGTTAAAACTAGTCATGTCAAGTGTACAGTGCCTTGCGAAAGTATTCGGCCCCCTTGAACTTTGCGACCTTTTGCCACATTTCAGGCTTCAAACATAAAGATATAAAACTGTATTTTTTTGTGAAGAATCAACAACAAGTGGGACACAATCATGAAGTGGAACGACATTTATTGGATATTTCAAACTTTTTTAACAAATCAAAAACTGAAAAATTGGGCGTGCAAAATTATTCAGCCCCCTTAAGTTAATACTTTGTAGCGCCACCTTTTGCTGCGATTACAGCTGTAAGTCGCTTGGGGTATGTCTCTATCAGTTTTGCACATTGAGAGACTGAAATGTTTTCCCATTCCTCCTTGCAAAACAGCTTGAGCTCAGTGAGGTTGGATGGAGAGCATTGTGAACAGCAGTTTTCAGTTCTTTCCACAGATTCTCGATTGGATTCAGGTCTGGACTTTGGCTTGGCCATTCTAACACCTGGATATGTTTATTTTTGAACCATTCCATTGTAGATTTTGCTTTATGTTTTGGATCATTGTCTTGTTGGAAGACAAATCTCCGTCCCAGTCTCAGGTCTTTTGCAGACTCCATCAGGTTTTCTTCCAGAATGGTCCTGTATTTGGCTCCATCCATCTTCCCATCAATTTTAACCATCTTCCCTGTCCCTGCTGAAGAAAAGCAGGCCCAAACCATGATGCTGCCACCACCATGTTTGACAGTGGGGATGGTGTGTTCAGCTGTGTTGCTTTTACGCCAAACATAACGTTTTGCATTGTTGCCAAAAAGTTCAATTTTGGTTTCATCTGACCAGAGTACCTTCTTCCATATGTTTGGTGTGTCTCCCAGGTGGCTTGTGGCAAACTTTAAACAACACTTTTTATGGATATCTTTAAGAAATGGCTTTCTTCTTGCCACTCTTCCATAAAGGCCAGATTTGTGCAATATACGACTGATTGCTGTCCTATGGACAGAGTCTCCCACCTCAGCTGTAGATCTCTGCAGTTCATCCAGAGTGATCATGGGCCTCTTGGCTGCATCTCTGATCAGTCTTCTCCTTGTATGAGCTGAAAGTTTAGAGGGACGGCCAGGTCTTGGTAGATTTGCAGTGGTCTGATACTCCTTCCATTTCAATATTATCGCTTGCACAGTGCTCCTTGGGATGTTTAAAGCTTGGGAAATCTTTTTGTATCCAAATCCGGCTTTAAACTTCTTCACAACAGTATCTCGGACCTGCCTGGTGTGTTCCTTGTTCTTCATGATGCTCTCTACGCTTTTAACGGACCTCTGAGACTATCACAGTGCAGGTGCATTTATACGGAGACTTGATTACACACAGGTGGATTGTATTCATCATCATTAGTCATTTAGGTCATCATTGGATCATTCAGAGATCCTCACTGAACTTCTTGAGAGAGTTTGCTGCACTGAAAGTAAAGGGGCTGAATAATTTTGCACGCCCAATTTTTCAGTTTTTGATTTGTTAAAAAAGTTTGAAATATCCAATAAATGTCGTTCCACTTCATGATTGTGTCCCACTTGTTGTTGATTCTTCACAAAAAAAAATACAGTTTTATATCTTTATGTTTGAAGCCTGAAATGTGGCAAAAGGTCGCAAAGTTCAAGGGGGCCGAATACTTTCGCAAGGCACTGTATTTGTCATGTGCACAGGATACAGCAGATGTTAAACAGTACTGTGAAATGCATACTTGCAAGCTCTTTCACTCCCCCAAAAAATGTCACAAAAATGTTTCTTACAATATCAAGGTAAAGTAAAACACAGACGAAAAATAAGAAAAACATGAGAATTTAAGCTATATACAGGGTTAGTGCCAGTACCATAAAAGAGGCATGGTGGTAAACAACGGTAATTCCTAGGCTTCATAGATTTAACATAAACTATCCTCCTCAACAGGAGTGGCATGTTGTGAGAACCTGCCACAGGTTCTTAGAGATGATGGTGCAGAACTAGTCTGATCCCAGATCTGTTTGTGCTGTCACAAACAGATTTGGGGTCAGGTTAGGGTAGCACTACTGCAACTGGTATTTTACACACTGCTGTCACAAACAGATCTGGGATCAGGCTAGGGTAGAACTACTACAACTGGTATTTTACATACTGCATGTATGTACAGTGCATTCAGAAAGTATTCAGACCCCTTGACTTTTTCCACATTTTGTTACGTTACAGTCTTATTCTAAAATTGATTGTAAAACACATTTTCCTCATCAATCTACACAATACCCCATAATGACAAAGTAAAAACAGGTTTTTAGATTTTTTTTGCTAATTCATACAAAATATTAATACAAAAATACCTTACTTACATAAGTATTCAGACCCTTTTCTATGAAATTGAGCTCAGGTGCATCCTGATTCCATTGATCATCCTTGAGCTGTTTCTACAACTTGATTGGAGTCAACCTGTTGTAATTTCAATTGGTTGGACATGATTTGGAAAGGACTGGGAGACTAGTCAGTATCAAGGGAAAGATGAATGGAGCAAAGTACAGAGAGATCCTTGATGAAAACTTGCTCCAGAGCACTCAGAACCTCAGACTGGGCGAAGGTTCACCTTCCAACAGGACAACGACCCTAAGCACACAGCCAAGACAACGCAGGAGTGGCTTCGAGACAAGTCTCTGAATGTCCTTGAGTGGACCAGCCAGAGCCCGGACTTGAATCCGATCAAATATCTCTGGAGAGACCTGAAAATAGCTTTGCAGCGACACTTCCCATCCAACCTGACAGAGCTTGAGAGGATCTGCAGAGAAGAATGAATGAAACTCCCCAAATCAGGTGTGCCAAGTTGGGGAAGTGTACCCAAGAAGACTCGAGGCTATAATCACTGCCAAAGGTGCTTCAACAACGTACTAAGTAAAGGGTTTGAATACTTATGTCAATGTGATATTTAAGTTTCATATTTTTAATACTTTTACAAAAATGTCTAAAAAACAGTTTTTGCTTCATCATTATGGTGTACTGTGTGTAGACTGATGAGGGAAAAAAGCTATTTAGTCAATTTTAAAATAAGGCTGTCACATATCAAAATGTGGAAAAAGTGAAGTGGTCTGAATACTTTCCAAATGCACTGTATGCACAGTACCAGCCAAAAGATTGGACACACCTACTCATTCCAGGATTTTCTACATTGTAGAATAAAAGTGAAGACATAACAACTATGAAATAACACACATGGAATTATGTCGTAACCAAAAAAGTTAAATATGTTTCCAACAAATCAAAATATATTTTATATTTGAGATTCTTCAAAGTAGCCACCCTTTGCCTTGACGACAGCTTTGCACACTCTTTGCACTCTCTCAACCAGCTTCATGAGGTAGTCACCTGGAATGCATTTCAATGAATTAATTGTTCAGAGTTCATTTTTAAATGTCTTTACTTCTTAATGTGTTTGAGACAATAAGATGTGTTGTGACAATGTAGGGTTGGTATACAGAAGATAGCTCTGTTTGGTAAAAGACCAAGTTGCATATTATGGAAAGAACAGCTCAAATAATCAAAGAGAAACGACAGTCCATCATTACTTTAAGACATGAAGGTCAGTCAACCCGAAAAATGTCAAAAACGTGGAAAGTTTCTTTGAGTGCTCTGATGGAACTGGCTCTCATGAGGACCACCACAGGAAAGGAATACCCAGTTACATCTGCATCTGCTGCTTCATTAGAGTTATCAGCCTCAGATATTGCAGCCCAAAAGTGCTTCACAGAGTTCAAGTAACAGACACAACTCAACATCAACTGTTCAGAGAAGAATGCGTGAATCAGGCCTTCATGGTCGAAATGCTGCATAGAAACCAGTACTAAAGGACACCAATAAGAATTTGAGACTTGCTTGGGTCAAGAAACACGAGCAATGAACATTAGACTGGAGGAATTCTGTCCTTTGGTCTGATGAGTCTACATTTGAGATTTTCGGTTCCAACTGTCGTGTCTTTGTGAGACACAGAGTAGGTGAACGGATGATCTTCCCATGTGTGGTTCCCACCGTGAAACATGGAGGAGGAGGTGGAATGGTGTGGGGGTGCTTTGCTAGTGACACTGTCTGTTATTTATTTAGTATTCAAGGCACACTTAACCAGCATGGCTACCACAGCATACTGCAGAGATACGCCATCGCATTTGGTTTGCACTTAGTGGGACAATCATTTGTTTTTCAAAAGGACAATGACCCAACACACCTCCAGGCTGTGTAAAAGCTATTTGACTGAGAAGGAGATTGATTGAGTGCTGCATCAGATGACTTGGCCTCCACAATCACCCGACCTCAATCCAATTGAGATGGTTTGCAATGAATTGGACCGCAGATTGAAGGGATAGCATCCAACAAGTGCTCAGCATATGTGGGAACTCCTTCAAGACTGTTGGAAAAGCATTCCATGTGAAGCTGGTTGAGAGAATGCCAAGAGTGTGCAAAGCTGTCATCAAGGCAGTGTGGCTACTTTGAAGAAACTCAAATATAAAATATTTTGATTTGTTTAACACCTTTTTGGTTACTACATGATTCCATACGTGTTATTTCATCGTGTTGATGTCTTTCACTATTATTGTACAATGTAGAAAATAATAAAAAATAAAGTAAAACCCTGAAATGAGTAGGTACTGTATGTCCAAACATTTGACTGGTACTGTATGTCATGGTGATTGTATATTATGAGAGAGACTGTATTCATACTGGGGAGGTATTAACTATGATATGCTGAGTAAGATTGTAGTTGGATTAACTGTGTATTCATCAAATTGCAGCGGACGTAATTTTTAGTTGATTTACCACTTGAAAAATGTGGGTCTTCGACCAAATGTTAACGACCAGCTCGATTCGGTCTTATGTCGCAAAATATGACCCGATTGAGGAAACTAGGCACATGTCACGACTTCACAGGAGAGCCTTTTGAACATAAAAATATATTTTTTATTAAAATGTATTTTTTGGCAGAAATGCCATCTCAAACATGTGAACTTTCATGTGCCTTAATATCAAACTTGCATTTCATCTGTAAATACCAATAAAATTGGTAGCCTAGTTGGTTTAGCCACAGAAAAGCCAGCAACCTTCACGCTAGCCATGATTGGCTGAGATAATGAGTGGACTGATTATGACGAGAGATGAGTTTGGATTGGTCGGTGTTGCATCTTGTGCCTACAAAATGAACTGCTCGTACTGCAAAATAATATATATTGTTAGCCATTGAGAACTGCAAATATGTTGCTACTGCTCTCAATAACATTGCTGCCCCGAAGATATCATGTGCTATCGTCAAAGCTCAGTGGGAAAAAGTTGTGATGGACTACTTTCTGGATGACGATTGTGCCTTGCATTGCTTACTCTTCCATTTCATAACACGTTTTGAAATCAGTGGAACACAATGGGCCAAACAAGCTGTGTTAACTAAACGGAAACAACACAATGTGTCTTTTATAAAAGGGGTTGCAGTCTGCCGTGAAGCTTTCATTCATTAATACAGGTAAGAATCTAGCTACAGATTCAGATATTATACACTTCTACTTTTGTCGGAAAGTTGTTTTCATTGCTAAAGCTAAAGCTAACGTAAACTCACGTACATCGCCTTGGCCCGTACGATTGCCCTTATTTTAGCGCCCCAAAAACATAATACTTCCAGATCAACTGTAATGTCAATACCATTGTAAAGCACAATTTCTCCCCTTTCCAACAGAATCAATTACATGACCTAAACGCTGCCCATTTCTGCATAATTTAAGCAGGCAATGAGCCCCGTGAGGTCTTTTTAAAAATGGCGGGTGGGGAAGCGAAACTAATGCGTGATAGTGAGAAGGAGAGATGCTTATTTTGCTTATTTTTCACTCGATCTGTCCAACTTATCACCTTATTGCCTCTAAAATGTAAATTCTATAATATAATGTGTCATTGCATACCTATTTGAAGGTTTGTTGAATTTGAATTGGGTTTTTAGGGCGGTGCTAAAGTGATCTTAGAAGTAAACAGCGGCTTTGAGAATGATGATCGCATGCAATGATGACGAAAAAAATGACTAGGTATCCCCCTTACCCCCGTCACTGTCCATTTCTTGTTTTTAAAGGATGATAGAAGTGCTACACCTTGTGGAGAAAGATTGTAAGACAGAAATAGTTGCTTTATGCGTGCTGTACGTTACGACATGACACGTCAAGATGTAATGGAGGGTCAGTTTTTTCAACTTTTCTCCAATACTATAGAGCCATTACCATGTCGATCAACGCTTGAATAGAAACCTAGTTCACCTCCCCGATTTTGATGTTAACACAGTCGCTACAGTCCCATTAGTTTTCTTTGTAGCCTCGTTTGAATGTTGCAGTTGCGCACATTTGTACGGAATGGTGTGAGTTTACGTTAGATGTTAGCTAGCCAGCTGGAGTTCGATGGCTGGCTTGCTAACTAACAATGAACGCAACGTGAAGCTTTCATCCATGTATACAGGTAAGAATCTGGCTACAGATTCAGATATTATACGTTTCAAATTTTGTCATGAAGTTGTTTTCATTGCAAGCTAAAGCTTGCAGTTAGCTAGCCAGCTGGAGTTTGATTGATGGCTTGCTAACTAACAGACTAACTAACAATGAACCTAACGTGAAGCTTTCATCCACGTATAGAGGTAAGAATCTAGCTACAGATTCAGATATTATAGGTTTCTAATTTTGTCAGAAAGTTGTTTTCATTGAAGGCTAAAGCTGCAGCGCGATGGCTGGCTTGCTAACTAACGATGAACCTACAGTTATTTGGGTAACTTTAGCTTGCTATGACAATCGGTTTGTATTGCTAGTAACGTTACTCTATGGATTGGGATTATAGTTAATTTAGCTATCTAGCTAACGTTAACGTGACATGCCTAAACAAAAGATCCTAAGTTAAAGCTTGCTGTTAGCTATCTAACGTTAGCTGAGGTTAGGTGGCTGGCTTGCTAGCTAACATTAACTGGAGGATGGTACGGTGCTGGTGGATAGCTATGGTTGGCAACAACAGCTGACTTTGTACATCAGGCCACTGCAACAGATCAAGCAGTACAGTTCTTCAGGTAAAACATAATTTTCTTTGTATGAAGGTGATTCTTATCTGAACTTGGGAGGTGAATTGATGTTGTGCAGGGCTGTAAAGTCTTCAACATTTTTGTTATTCCCTGTTTTACAGCTTCGATGCTCTGGAGCCTGGTGTTGTCGCCAAGGAGCATTCGGACTGTCGGGACCAGGTTTCAGCTGCTGCGCAACGCTGACATTCTTCCTCCTGTAGTATCTGGGATCTACATCGGTTTATATTAGTTACTGTGCTGTTACTAAGCAGTAATGCATTACGGCAGTGTTACGTTACTACACCTAATAGGAAATGCACATGCGCACTGGGGTGCCGGGAACTGTAGAGCACGAGGGGTTTTGACTAAACGAAAACTAACTGTACTGAACTCTCCTGCCTGGTCATTTCTCAACAAACACACAACAAACACACAAATATTACAGTGGCGATGAGGTGATTAAACTACATAAACGGACATTGCTTGAAGGGAAGAATGTTGCGTGAGTAATGAAACTCAAAATAATTATGTAATTCGTCAGTTATTTTTTATTTTCTTTCGCCAGTAGAGAAGGCTAAGCACTGCTAGCACTGCTAGTACAGTATTCAGGAGCTGCCAAGTTGCAAGACTATTGGAGTCCAGAATAGCGACACTGCCCTCTGGTGGTTAAATGAAAAAACTCTCATTGAACCCATTGAAATTAGGCGATCACAGTGGAGAAATATTGGCAAGAAGAAAAAGGAAGAAGGAACGTAACACGGTGTGTACATTATTACAAATGGGTGCATTGAATGAAGTAATTGCAGAAACTTCTGAAGTGAAGAATTAGATGAAAATTAAGGAATACAAGGAATAAGGAAACTGAACAATTAACTGTGAAAATGGCAACCATTGGTCGAGTACCAGAGTTTGAGGCTACAAAAAAGGATTTTGAATCCTATTTGGAGCGTTTTGAGCGTTGGCTGGCTGCAAATGAAATCAAAGATGGAAAGAAAGCAGACGTGTTTCTCAGTGTTTTGGGTCCAACTGAGTATGGATTGCTGAAAGGTCTCATTGAACCAATGAAAGCAGTGGAGTTGAACTATGCAGAACTGACTGAAACTCTTTCAAGTTATTTCAAGCCTAAGCCAATTCTCATTGCAGAACGTTTCAGATTTTACCAACGTCACCAGAGTCAAGGGGAAACCGTGGCTGACTACATCCTTGCTTTGAAAAGGCAGGCAAGTACATGTGAGTTTGCACGATTTCTTGATGATGCTCTACGAGACAAGTTTGTATGTGGTCTCACAGGTGAAGCATATCACAGAAGGCTCCTGTCAGAGAAGGACCTGATCTTTAAGAAAGCCTGTGATATAGCACTTGGACTCGAGCTTGCCCACAGGGATACTATTGAGCTATCGGGACATGCAGAACGTCAGAAAGGTGTTCACAAGGTCAGTGATGCACGTGGTGGAAAAAGCTCACAAAAGTCACACTTTTTTCAGTCCCGTCCTCAAGGTTACACAAGAACAAAGCAGCCCACATCTCAAAGGTCTAAGCCAAGTTGCTACAGATGTGGGGGAGATAATCATCAGCACAGTGAATGTCGATTCCAAAATGAAAAGTGCCACAATTGTGGAAAGGTTGGACATTTACAGAGTGTGTAAAGCCTCGAAACGCACAGCAAAAGCGCACAAAGTGTCAGACGCAGCACAAGACGAGGAAGGTACAACTGGAACTGTTCATAGTGTACACAGCTCAACAACTAAAAGATGGAATCTATCTCAACATGGAGTTAGCGGGAAAACCAATAAAAATGCAACTGGACACCGGAGCGTCTGCATCCCTGGTTCCAGAGAGACTCTACAAAGAAAAACTGAAAGAGTGCCCTCTTCAGCCCGCGTCCATCCACCTTTCTTCATACACTGGTGACACTATTCCTGTGTTAGGGCAGATCCAGGTACCAGTGAGGGGAAGGAGTGGACGCTACCGCTTGTCATTGTTAAAGGAGAAAAATCAGCCTTGCTAGGCAGAAACTGGCTACAATAGATCAAGTTGAACTGGGGAGAAATCTTCAGTCTGAGAAATGACAAACCAGTGAGTCAGGCTACACTCACTAACATGCTGGAGAAGCACAACAAACTTTTCAAGGATGGCTACGGTGAAATACAAGACTTCACAGCAAAAGTCAGAGTGCAAGAAGGAACCAAGCCTATCTTTCACAAACCACGTCCAGTTCCCTATGCTCTTAAAGAAGCAGTAGAGAAGGAACTGGACCGCCTACAGAAGAATAACATAATCACGAAAGTAGCGAGAAGCGACTGGGCCGCTCCGATTGTTGTAGTCCCAAAGAAAGACAAGACCGTCAGAATGTGCGGTGACTACAAGGTCACAGTAAATCGCTGTATACTACCAGAGGAATATCCACTACCAAACGCTGAAGATCTCTGTTTGCCACTCTAGCTGGTGGGAAGGTTTTCAGTAAGCTGGACCTGGCATTCGCTTATCAGCAACTGAAGCTGGATCCGGAGTCAGAACAGTATCTGACCATCAATACACACAAGGCCTATTCAGATTTAATCGCTTGGTCTATGGAATCTCGACAGCTCCAGCGATATTCCAACACACAATGGATCAGATCTTGGACGGTATAGAAAATGTTGTGTGCTTCATGGATGACATCCTCGTGTCAGCACCAAACATTGCAGAGCACCTTGTAGTGCTGGACTAAGTGATGTCAAGACTGGAGAAATACGGAGTGAGAATGAAACGCAGCAAGTGTGAGTTCCTCCAGGACTCAGTGGATTATCTCGGATGTCCTAGATAAAAGGAAAGAAAAAGGACATTACCTGGGTTAGTTATTAGGACACAAACTCCATCTTCGGGGCAGAATAATCCCCTGGATTTGTGCTGGGCTCTGAAAAGTCTGCTTCAACCCAGTAGTTGAAAAATGTTTAAGAATGCATTGTTCAGATATTGCATTAGTAGTTACCTAACATATTTACCTTGTTCTCTGGGAGTTAAACACTATGGGGGAGGAGTGTAGTATCTGGGATCTACATCGGTTTATATTAGTTACTGTGCTGTTACTAAGCAGTAATGCATTACGGCAGTGTTACGTTACTACACCTAATAGGAAATGCACATGCGCACGCACTGGGGTGCCGGGAACTGTAGAGCACGAGGGGTTTTGACTAAACGAAAACTAACTGTACTCCCGTCTCCTGCCTGGTCATTTCTCCACAACACAAATATTACACCTCCCATAGATGTTCTGCCTGTAAAAGCACCACTTGGACTGGACAAAGCTAGACAAACTATATTTTTGCGACGATGTGTCCCTGCACCAAAGTCAAGGGCAGGATAGAAACAGGCACTCCGAATATAGATTCCCTTGTTCATACCTGGTTTGGACGGACCAGTCATCAGCGCTATCTGCAGTGCCTCTATTTACATGACTCCTAACACACGTTAGGAACATACGTTGCTGCTATTTATTTTTTATCCTTTCCTGCTGCTCAGCCACTTTATCCCTGATTGTATGCATATAACTACCTCGTCTATCACTGATATCGTTATTGTTCTGGTTTAATATAAGGAAGCACAAATGGTTTATATTTTTACTTTTGATACCTAGGTACATTGTACCCCTTGCTATTTAAAAATAAATACAATTGTGCCATGTGGTTTGACGTAAGGAATTTGAAATGATTTATACTTTTACTCAAGTATGACAATTTAGTCTGTTTTCCACCACAGGATGTGGCTGGGGGGTTATACCATTTTTTTCACATGACCCATCAATTTAGACAAGTGTATCTGGGTAAGCGTCATCTATTTCTAAAATATTTGTATCTGGACAGTTTCTGTTGACCTGGAAATGTTCCTTATTGTAGGCTACTACCACTTTTAGTCATTAGCACATGACTTCATGTGAATCCTTAAATAGTTGGGTGGGGCTGGCTTAAGAGGGTGTGAACAATGCTGAATGGGTGTAGACAAACAAGAGCTGGAGTAGGTACCAAAACATTCAAGGCCATTTTCTCAAAAGTGAGTTTACAAGTGTATCAACTTTCAAAGTAGAATTACTTTCCCATTGTTCCTCAAAAATGCTGTGTATGACATACCATTTTGTAGCTCTGAGTCTCTACTTTTATCCAATGTAAAAATATAAAGTTCAAATTTTGCTACATATGACCGAATCCAAGTGGTGAGTCACAAATTTGAAATTGTGTTGTTTATATCATACACTACAGTTGAGGAATAATGGGAAAGTAATTCTGCGTTAAACTTGTAACCTCACTTGGTACTGATATGTTTTGGTAAACCTACTGGAGAGCTCTTCTATGCCTATACCCATTCAGCATCATTCACACCCTCTTAAGCCTAAAGATCTACCCATCTCTTTAAGGATTCACATGTGAGGCCATGTACTAAACAAAGTTTAAGACTAAAAGCTGGTTTATACTAAGTCTAGCGACAGTTAGACTTGAACATTCTAGCGTCGTCCGACATCAAACTTGTCGTTTGTGTATTTTAGTGTATTTTCACACCAATAAATCTACCTGTTTAAAAATGTATTTAATGTATGTCAATCTAGCAAACCAGTCAACTTAAACCAAAATTCTAAGCAATGTTTTGGTTCATTTCTAGTTGTGTCCACAGACACAACCATATTAGTTTATCCACTTCTGATAAATGCATTTATTTTCTGTTTTCTGAGAGAGCAGCCCAAAGCCACACAGGTAACTCTGGGGCTTCCTCCTCGTGTGTGTCGCTGTGTTTCATTAGAATACCCCAGACTCACTATTAGTCTCTACCAGTTACCAAATAACTCTACTCACTCTCATCAGCCAAAGTGTCAGCAATGCCGCTACAATGCCAGGCCTAATAAGCACATGCTAAGCTTGCTACAGTAAGCTGCTTTGTAGCCTTTCTTTCTTTTTAAAAATTCTTCCACCCTGGTTATTTTTTCACTGCTATACAATCTGTGCTCTAGCTTCAGTATGTACACACATGTGCACCCACACACCACCACCAGAGCGGTGCAAATAGATGTCACTCTTAACTGGTCCCAGGGTGTCACAACGGAAAGACACTTGGACAGAAATTGGGGTGAAAAAAGGGGTCTTATGTTGGTAATGCTAAATGTGTTAAATGACATTGCACTCTGAGGGGTAATAGTTTAGAATGTTTAAGAGGCCCTGTAGCAGGAACAGACTCCAGGTTGCCAAGTCTTCAGCGCAGAGCGGAGTAGAGAGGAGCCGGTCATGAAAATTAATTCAGAAGTATCTGTGAGCAGAGGTCCAGCCAAACTTTTAATTGTTTCCAAAATATTTCATGCCGAGAAGCCCATTCAAGTGTCAGAGAAATGTTCCATTGGGTTCAAACTTGAATCAAAGGTATCGAGCAAAGAATGAAAAAAGTAAGTTTTTCTGTAATCCAAACATACTTCTGTATGAATACCTTACTGTTGTCAGTTGTTCTCTAAAAACTGAGCAGTGTTTCATAAGAAATAGCAGGACCCACACATCTGTAGTAGTGGTGTTTTAACTTTCATGTTTGAAGAACTGAAGTTGTTACTCCAATTCGACAGACAGGTGACGGCGGTGTGTGTGTGTCTGTGTGTGCGCGTGCATGCAAGTGTTTATGTACAGGATACTGTTTGTGTGCGTGTGTATGTTTGTGTGAGTGTGTGTATGTACGGTATGTATGTGTGTATGTACAGTTTACACTGTCTGTGCGTGTGTATATTTGTGTGTTTGTATGTGCGTGCATGTGTGTGTCCATAAGCATAAGGACAATAAATAACTTAGAACAGCATCACACCAGCAACTCTCTCTCTCCACCATGGGCCCTTTTAACCAGCTGGCAGACTGCACAGTCGAAGAGATGAAAAGCAACACTGTGCAGCCCGCCAGAGTGACACTGATGGAACCTTTTAAGAGCAAAAAAACAAGTGAAAACAAAGACCACTGGCTGGTGTCATATCACAGCTGTTAGCTCAATCAAAAAACAGGGTCCCACAACGACAAAAGGAGGGTACCCCATTCAGTGTAAGACAACTTCTGATCTGTGAAATATTGAGCGGAGTGGCCACTGAAGTGCCATGTTTTCACAAGTACCAAGTGACCAGCCATAGCCAAGTAGGGCTTTTCTGCTTTAAAGAAGCGCAGAACTCACTCAGTTTTCCCTTGTATCGGCGTTCAATTTTGCTCCATTGGCATGCTTCTCAAAGACAGTCCTTATCTGTCTTTCATTATTTTTATATATACAGTGCCTTCAGAAAGTATTCATACCCCTTGGCTTAATCCACATTTTGTTTTGTTAGAGAATTAGAGATTAAACATACATTTGTCTCACCCATCTACACACAATACCCCATGATGACAAAGTGAAAACGTTTTTATAGAAATGATGGCACATTATTGAAAATGAAACACAGAAATATCTCATTTACATAAGTACTTTGTAGAAGCACCTTTGGCGGCGATTACAGCTTTGAGTTGTATTGGGTTTCTGTATCAGCTTTGCACATCTGGAATTGGGGATTTTCGCCCTTTCTTCCTTGCAGATTTTCTCAAGCTCTGTTTAGATCAATGGGGAGCGGCAGTGAACAGCAATCTTCAAGTCTTTCCACAGATCTAGGCTTTGGCTGGACCACTTAAGGACTTCACATTCTTGTTCCAGTCTAAGGCCAAATAGTATAATTTTATATCTCCCCCTCTTCTACGCTGCTGCTAATCTCTGTTATTATCTACGCATAGTCACTTTAATAACTCTACCTACATGTACATATTACCTCAATTACCTCAACACCGGTGCCCCCGCACATTGACTCTACCCTTTGCATTTAGCCCCAATATTGTTATTTACTGATGCTCTTTAATTATTTGTTATTCTTATCTCTTACTTTTTTATGTATTTTCTTAAAACTGCATTGTTGGTTAAGGGCTTGTATTCAGCGCATGTGACAAATAACATTTGATTTGATCTTTTGTTTATGCTCTCAGAGTTTTTTTGCGCAGCTTTGCAAACTTCAGGTCTGCTGTGGTGTGCCTTTTTTCTCAGTGGCTTCTGTGGCTTCTGTCTGTTGTCTTTCTGGCAGGTTCTTTCATCTCAGCCTAGGAACTCTGTTCAATCAGAGTGGTTAATTTGTTCTTTGTCGCCTCCCTGACCAAGGTTCTTCTTGGCCGGTTGCTCAACTTGGTTGGATGGCCAGCTCTAGGCAGAGTCTGGGTAGTTCCATATTCTTTCCATTTTCCAATGATGTAGACAACTTGTGCTCTTGGAAATATTCAACACTCTAGAAATTGTTTTATGTCCTTCCCCAGAGATATGCCTCATCTTAATTCTATCTCAGAAGTCTATGGACAGTTCCTTGGACATCATGGTATAGTTTCTAAATCATGTCCAAACGATTGAATTGGTGACAGGTGGACTCCAAGTTGTAGTGTCATCTCAAGTATGATAAAAGGTAATTAGATGCACCAGAGCTCAATTTGGAGTGTCATAGTGAAGTGGTGTGAATATGTATGTACAGTGCATGAGATATCTATCTGCATTTCATTTTCAATAAATTTGGTCAAATTTCTAAAAATATGTTTTCAATTTTTCATTATGGGGTATTGTGTTTAGATGGGTGAGAAAAAAATATATTGAATCCATTTTTAATTCAGGCTGTAACACAACAGCATGTGGAATAAGTCAAGGTGTATGAATACTTTCTGAAGGCACTGAACATGACATCAGCAGTACAACTGAATTTGAATGATACTTAACAGTCCCTTCATGTCTGTGAAGCGAGGAAACAGCACATCAGAGGACTCCATGATCATGTACCATCTGCTGCCGATATTTGAAGGTCATTTTCATCTTCTGCTTGATTGTGCCCTGGTCTGAAAGAAGTTTCATTAGGGATATGGCCTCTCTCTCTCTTCACTCTCAATGACGATCTCAAATCAAATGTTATTTGTCACAAGATTCGTAAACAACAGGTGTAGACTAATAGTGAAATATTTGCTTACGTGTCCTTTTCTAACAATGCAGAGATAAAGATAAAGATTAAAAATATACATTTTGTTGGTGATCTCTAGCCTGGATGAAGGCTTTCTATCAGTGGCGGTTGTTGATGTGGGCAATTATTTTTTATGAGCATGTCCTTATTTCTATTAAAGCATATTGGATGACTATCATTCAAATTCCATTGTAAGATCAGCGACAGACTGTGACCCATTCAATACCACCTTGCACACTCTTGTCTGCATCTAGCTGATCTACGGTATAATCATTAGTCCAAGAGTTTCTATTGAACAAATTCAGGTATGTTTATCCCCATGCCATGACTTTCCCTCTTGGGTGAGGACCAAAGAGAGCCCCCCCACCTCTCTCCCCCCAGAGATGAAGGGGGGGAAGTGGGGCCGGTTCTAGGACATTAACGACCGGTCGTAAACTTTCTCTCTCGTGGACGGCAGTATGGCGAAGTCAAAAATCCTTAGTGTGTAGGGAGAGAATCTGCCACCAAAACACCAACATCCAAAAGTGGATAATGAAACAATAATTCTTCATAAAGAATGTGGGAAATGGTTGGTGGGGATCCAAACAATAATCATGTCAAATCAGTTGTTTTGTGATGTCATTATGGACATTATTACTAAATAACAGTATCTCTGAAAGTGTACGCATTCAAGGGGTCAGGTTTACATCTAAATGTTGTAAAACATATATGATTAAATATGAAACTATTTGTGAGAAGATAAGGAGATAATTGTTTTTATATACGTAAACTTTTGCCAAGTCAGTTACCACGCCCATGTGACCACAGACATTGTGGCAACATGATGGAACCGCCCTCCAAGGCAAGGGTATAAAAGGAATGCTAACGAAATTTACATTAGACCGGGTTGCAGGGTTGCTGCCGGTGTGTAGAGTGATTCTAGCTGTACCCAGAATAATCAATAATTGAGACCAGACAGCGTGGAGCGGTGGCTACACAGCTGACAAATGGTTTAAAACTAGGAGACCAGTACATTGCCAGGTTGCTACTGCCGTGTAAAATGGTTTAACCTCACTAGGGAACGTGGAACGCTAGTGTCCCACCTGACCAACATCCAGTGAAATTGCAGAGTGCCAAATTCAAAAACAGAAATACTCATTATAAAAATTCATATAACATACAAGTGTTATAAATTGTTTTAAAGATTAACTTCTTATTGACCTGTTGAATCTATGGGGGCGCTATTTCATTATTGGATAAAAAAACGTGCCCGTTTTAAGCGCAATATTTTGTCACGAAAAGATGCTCGACTATGCATATAATTGACAGCTTTGGAAAGAAAACAGTCTAACGTTTCAAAAACTGCAAAGATATTATCTGTGAGTGTCACAGAACTCATGCTACAGGCGAAACCAAGATGAAACTTCAAACAGGAAATGAGCAGAATTTCTGAAGCTCTGTTTTCCAATGTCTCCCTATATGGCTGTGAATGCACCAGGAACGAGCCTGCGCTTTCTTTCGTTTCTTCAAGATGTCTGCAGCATTGTGACGTATTTGTAGGCATATCATTGGAAGATTGGCCATAAGAGACTACATTTTCCAGGGGTCCGCCCGGTGTCCTTTGTCTAAATTGGTGCGTAATCTTCAGTTGCGGGCATTTTCTCCTGGGATTCAGGACAGAAAGCACACTTCCACGAACTATATATCATCGAAGAGATATGTGAAAAACACCTTGAGGATTGGTTCTAAACAACGTTTGCCATGTTTCAGTCGATATTATGGAGTTAATTTGGAAAAAAGTTAGGCGTTTTGATGACTGGATTTTCGGGTTTTTTTGGTAGCCAAACGTGATGCACCAAACGGAGCGATTTCTCCTAAACAAATAATCTTTCAGGAAAAACTGAACATTTGCTATCTAACAGAGTCTCATTATTGAAAACATCTGAAGTTCTTCAACGGTAAATTATTTTATTTGAATGCTTTTCTGGTTTTTGTGAAAATGTTGCCTGCTGAATGCTAATGCTAATGCTAAATGCTACGCTAGCTAGCTACTGTTACACAAATGATTGTTTTCCTATGGTTGAGAAGCATATTTTGAAAATCTGAGATGACAGTGTTGTTAACAAAAGGCTAAGCTTGAGAGCTAGCATATTTATTTCATTTCATTTGCGATTTTCATGAATAGTTAACGTTGCGTTATGGTAATGAGCTTGAGGCTGTATTCATGATCCCGGATCCGGGATGGCTAGACGCTAGAGGTTAATCCAACCACGGTGTCAGATTTCAAAAAGGCTTTAAGGTGAAAGCATACCGTGCGATTATCTGAGAACAGCATCCAGCTGAGAAACCATTACAAACAGTAACCAGCCAAGTAGAGTTACACAAGTCAGAAACAGCAATACAATTAATCACTTACCTTTGATGATCTTCATATGGTTGCACTCACAAGACTCCCATTTACTCAATAAATGTTTTTTTTGTTCGATAAAGTCCATGTTTATATACAAAAACCTATTTTTTGTTCACACGTTTTGTTCAGTAATCCACAGGCTCAAACGCAGTCACAACAGGCAGAAGAAAAATCCAAATAGTATCCATAAAGTTTGTAGATACATATCAAACAATGTTTATAATCATCCTCAGGATGTTTTTAGCCTAAATAATCGATACATTTCAACAATAACGTTGTCAACATAAAAGGAAAACAAGAAAGGCGCACTCTCGGTCGTGCGCATGAAAAACCTCTGGGACTTCCCACTATCCACTTATTCAGAGAGCTCTCTCTCTCTCATTTTTCAGAATACAAGCCTGAAACAATTTCTAAAGACTGTTGACATCTAGTGGAAGCCATAGGAAGTGCAATTTGAGTCAATGGATACTGTAATGGCATTCAATAGAAAACTACAAACAAACATAAAATTCCTCTTACTGGATGGGTTTTTCACAGGTTTTCGCCAACCAAATCAGTCAGACATTATTTTAACAGTTTTGGAAACTTTAGAGTGTGTTCTATTCAAATCTACCAATTATATGCATATCCTAGCTTCTGGGCCTGAGTAGCAGGCAGTTTACTTTGGGCACGCTTTTCATCCGGAGGTGAAAATAGTGCCCCCTATCCTAGTGAAGAACAGTATACATGTAGTGCGAGCTGAATACGTGACAAATGGTCTAAAACTACAAGACCCTCTGAAACTCGACGAGTGAAGAAAGATGAAGACTACCAAACATTATCAGTCTGCAACTGGGTAATGTAAAGTAGTCTAGAACTTTGACCAAAGACACAAGTAAGATCTCAGAAAATTACATTTTATGCATCCATTCTTACAAACACTTCAAGAACAAAGAAGTCCTACTACCTCAACTACAAAGGACATGTTGACCTCTAGTGGACAAACCAGAGACTTCTGTCGAATGCCTCCCAATATGGACTGGGACTGGGCAATTTCAACAGAGAGAGACGACAAAGACACACAAGCGTAAATATACACTGCTCAAAAAAATAAAGGGAACACTAAAATAACACATCCTAGATCTGAATGAATGAAATATTCTTATTAAATACTTTTTTCTTTACATAGTTGAATGTGCTGACAACAAAATCACACAAAAATTATCAAAGGAAATCAAATGTATCAACCCATGGAGGTCTGGATTTGGAGTCACACTCAAAATTAAAGTGGAAAACCACACTACAGGCTGATCCAACTTTGATTTAATGTCCTTAAAACAAGTCAAAATGAGGGATCTCCTGAGGGATCTCCTCCCAGACCTGGACTAAAGCATCCGCCAACTCCTGGACAGTCTGTGGTGCAACGTGGCGTTGGTGGATGGAGCGAGACATGATGTCCCAGATGTGCTCAATTGGATTCAGGTCTGGGGAACGGGCGGGCCAGTCCATAGCATCAATGCCTTCCTCTTGCAGGAACTGCTGACACACTCCAGCCACAAGGTCTATCATTGTCTTGCATTAGGAGGAACCCAGGGCCAACCGCACCAGCATATGGTCTCACAAGGGGTCTGAGGATCTCATCTCGGTACCTCTGGCGAGCACATGGAGGGCACATGGAGGGCTGTGCGGCCCCCCAAATAAATGGCACCCCACACCATGACTGACCCACCGCCAAACCGGTCATGCTGGAGGATGTTGCAGGGAGCAGAACGTTCTCCATGGCGTCTCCAGACTCTGTCACGTCTGTCATGTGCTCAGTGTGAACCTGCTTTCATCTGTGAAGAGCACAGGGCGCCAGTGGCGAATACAGGGCGCCAGTGGCGAATTTGCCAATTTTGGTGTTCTCTGGCAAATGCCAAACGTCCTGCACAGTGTTGGGCTGTAAGCACAACCCCCACCTGTGGACGTCGGGCCCTCATACCACCCTCATGGAGTCTGTTTCTGACCGTTTGAGCAGACACATGCACATTTGTGGCCTGCTGGAGGTCATTTTGCAGGGCTCTGGCAGTGCTCCTCCTGCTCCTCCTTGCACAAAGGCGGAGGTAGCGGTCCTGCTGCTGGGTTGTTGCCCTCCTACAGCCTCCTCCACGTCTCCTGATGTACTGGCCTGTCTCCTGGTAGCGCCTCCATGCTCTGGACACTACGCTGACAGACACAGCAAACCTTCTTGCCACAGCTCGCATTGATGTGCCATCCTGGATGAGCTGCACTACCTGAGCCACTTGTGTGGGTTGTAGACTCCATCTCATGCTACCACTAGTGTGAAAGCACCGCAAGCATTCAAAAGTGACCAAAACATCAGCCAGGAAGCATAGGAACTGAGAAGTGGTCTGTGTCACCACCTGCAGAACCACTCCTTTATTGGGGGTGTCTTGCTAATTCCATTTGCACAACAGCATGTGAAATGTATTGTCAATCAGTGTTGCTTCCTCAGTGGACAGTTTGATTTCACAGAAGTGTAATTGACTTGGAGTTACATTGTGTTGTTTAAGTGTTCCCTTTATTTTTTGAGCAGTGTATATACATTGCAGTTCTTTCGATTGCGTGGTTGTTCATGTGCAAAGTATTCATATTTCCATGAGCAGAGACTGATATAACGTAATAATAAGTAATGGATGGCTACTATATTAAAACGATACATACTGATATTCTTGAGTTAATTCAGGAACAAACTTTTTCCGTGGTGCCCCAAGATTGCTAATGAATCATAAAACACGGGACGAGATGTTAAAAACTGTCCATTGTGCCAATAGATGGAATGCACTCGCATGAGATTTGCCGTGATGTTGACAGAGTGGCATGGGAGGTTTATTTCTTAGACTGGGTTAAGATGTCAATTTTGGGACACATCCTCAGTAGGGTAACTTCGAATCAGTGGGTGTTTTGGCCTTTAATCACTAAACACCATCATCAAATGTGGCCAGCTAAAGGGTGATCAAGCCTTAGCTTGTGTCCCATGCCCAATTAAGATGTCCCACGGGACTATGCAAGGCAGGGGCGTCCTCTTCAATGAGCCAGCCCTACAGCTGACCGCATACCTCATATGCCCTCCTCAAGTTGGAGGGATCTGAATTGGGTTCTCAGGTGGGGGTGGGGGGTCATGAAGTTATAGCCCAGCAAGGGTCCTTCCGTTTGATCCAGATCCACTGGCTGCCTCTTGAGAAACTGCTCTGACGGTCTGCCGCAGAGCCTGTCCATGGATTCCAAGTTCTTTCAGCAACCTGATGGTGGAAGAAGCCACAAATCCTATGCATTCACCTTCAACTGGCCAGACTTTTGCATTCCAGCCACGCTGAGTTGCGTCTGATGCCAACTCTGTGTAAAGCAGTTTCTTACGCTCGTAGGCCTCTTCAATAGAGTTTTCCCAAGGGACTGTGAGCTCTATGATGTACACATCCTTTCGTGAAGGGGACCAGAGTACCATGTCTGGCCTAAGGTTGGTAGAAGCAATCTCAGGTGGAAAAATTAGTTGCTGGCCAATATCGACAAGCATCTTCCAGTCCCGGGCCATGGCTAGGTGTCCAGTTTCTGGCTTCGTAGGAGGATACTTGGGCCTTTTCTGTCCCTCCTGGATGAATGTAGTTGTTTTGACGGGATTGCTTGTTTTTGGAGGTAATGAATTGGTTGCACTCCTCTTGGTCTCAAGTGCTGCACACAGGCTCTTGAGGACCTGATTGTGCCTCCAGGTGTAGCGGCCTTGTGAGAGGCTGGTCTTGCAACCTGTCATTATATGCCTGAGGGTCGCTGGAGCTGGGCAGAGGGGGCAGGTCGAGTCCTCGCCATACCATTGATGTAGATTTTTTTGGTGATGGAAGCACATCATAAACAGCTCTTATGATGAAGCTGATGTTGCTTGCCTCCATTTGCCAAAGCTCGCTCCAGTTGATCTTTCTCCTCTCCAGGCCTTCCCACCGCGTCCATTTCCCTTGTTTAGCAAGAGAGACAGCCTTTGCACTTCTTGCAGTCTCCTCCTGTCTGCGCACCTCCTCGACCACCAGCTTCCTGCGTTCAGATGTTGTTGCCTTATGGAACGTTGGTTTGCTTGCTGCCAGGCCAAAGCCTCCTCTTCCATGCTGGATATTCCCCACAATGTCTTGGTGTCTCAGGGCTGATGTTGCTTGCTGCACAGCCTTGGATGATGTCCATTTCCGTCCAGTTTGTAGGGGAGGTGCAGCCTTGCTAGTGGTCTGGTCTTTGGAGTCCTTCAATGTCATCTGAAGTCTTACTTTAGAGCACTTGTACTCCTCCGTTAGACTTGTAAGAGGTAGTTCAAGGACCCCTTTGCCATAGAGGCCGATGTTACTCAGGCATCGTGGGACACCCAGCCATTTCTTCACGTATGAGGTAATGGTTTGCTCCATCTTCTCCACTGTTGTTATTGGGACCTCATAGACGGTGAGTGGCCACATTACCCGGGGGAGAAGTCCAAACTGTAGGCACCAAAGCTTGAGCCTCCCAGGCAGTAGGGTCTTGTTGATGTTCTCAAGACCGTCGGCGATGTCCTGCCTTACTTGCTGCACTTGATTTTTATCCCGGAGGCTTTCGTTGTACCATCTACCCAGGCTCTTGATGGGTTGCTCAGACACCGTTGGTATCGGGTCATCTCCAATGCAGAACCTCACATCTTTAAGCTGTCCCTTGACTATGGAGATGCTTCGAGATTTGCTTGGCTTGATTTTCATCCGGGCCCACTTGATGTTATCCTGCAGTTTTGCAAGTAGCCGCCTGGTGCATGCTGCAGTGGTGGTCAGTGTAGTCATGTCATCCATGTATGCTCGGATAGGTGGGAGACGGAGCCCTTCCTTAGTTCTCTCACCGCCGACCACCCATCTCGATGCCCTGATGATGACTTCCATGGCCATAGTGAAGGCCAGAGAAGAAATTGTACAGCCTGCCATTATGCCTACTTCCAAGCGCTGCCATGTTGTTGTGAAGTCAGGTGTTGTGAAACACAATTGCAGGTCTTGGAAAAAGGCCTTTACCAGTGTAGTGATGGGTTCTGGTACGTGGAAAATGTTGAAGGATTCCCAGAGGAATTCATGGGGAACTGAGCCAAAGGCATTGGCCAGGTCGAGGAAGATGACATAGAGGTCTCTCTTGTCCTTCTTAGCTGTTTGGATCTGGTGCCAAATCATACTAATATGTTCCAGGCAACCAGAGAAACCAGGAATGCCTGCTTTCTGTACAGATGTATCAGTGAGTTAATTGTTACATGATTCATTTAATCACGTAATAATTAAACATAGTTAATTATTTTGTTAAAATAACCATCATCACATTAAGAGTAATCAGAAACAGGGACCCTTTAAAACCTGTCTGGGATATGTGGGAAGCCAGAGAAAATGCAGAGCGCCAAATTCAAATAAATTCCTATAAAAAATCTAACTTTCATGAAATCACACATGTAAGATACCAAATTAAAGCTACACGTGTTGTGAATCCTGCCAACATCTCAGATTTCAAAAAGGCTTCTCGGCGAAAGCAAACGATGCTATTATCTGAGGATAGCGCCATAGTAAACAAAAGAGATAAAACATTTCAATCCTGCAGGCGGCGACACAAAACGCAGAATTTTAAAAAAAATCACCTTTGACGAGCTTCTTCTGTTGGCACTCCAATATGTCTCATAAACATCACAAATGGTCCAAATGATCTAGCAAAACACTGGTTCCAACTTGCGCAACGTGACAACAAAAAATCTCAAAAGTTACCTGTAAACTTTGCCAAAACAATTCAAGCTACTTTTGTAATACAATTTTAGGTATTTTTTAAAGTAAATAATCGATAAATTGAAGACGGGATGATCTGTGTTCAATACAGGAAGAAAACAAACTCAAGCATGCTTTCTGGTCATGCGCCTCTATCAAACAGTACACATGAAGTGACCCTCGTTCAAGATGGCCGTACTTCTTCATTACACAAAGGAATAACCTCAACCAATTTCTAAAGACTGGTGACATCCAGTGGAAGCGGAAGGAACTGCAAGCAAGTCCCTTAGAAATCTGGATTCCAAATGAAAACTATCTGTATGGTTTGTCCTCCGGGTTTCGCCTGCTACATAAGTTCTGTTATACTCACAGACGTGATTCAAACAGTTTTAGAAACGTCAGAGTGTTTTCTATCCAAATCTACTAATAATATGCATATCTTATCTTCTGGGGATGAGTAGCAGGCAGTTGAAATTGGGAATGCTTTTCATCCAAAATTCCTATTAAACTTCTTTGGAGTATTTTTTATGTTTTTGTGGCATCTGGTAGACCTTGGTGTGACATCACTTTGAAGGTGAACCTGTTGCTGCTTCCATCATTTTGAGACCTCATCCCTTGTGCTTGTGTGAGAGAAGGTATGTGTTTTTCTGCTCTGCTTATTGACATAGCTAATGTAATAATAATAAATGTACAATGCCTTTGGAAAGTTTCAGACCCCTTGACCTCTTCCACATTTTGTTATGTTACAGCCTTATTCTAAAATTGATTGTACAAATGTTTTTCCTCATCAATCTACACACAATACACCATAATGAATAAGCGGAAACAGAAATACCTTATTTACATAAGTATTCAGACCCTTTGCTATGAGAATCAAAATTGAGCTCAGGTGCATCCTATTTCCTTGAGATGTTTCTACAACTTGATTGGAGTCCACCAGAAGTACATTCCATTGATTGGACACGAAAAGGCACACTCTTGTCTATATATAAGGTTCCACAGTTGACAGTGCATGTTAGCGCAAAGACCAAGCAATGAGGTTGAAGGAATTGTCCGTAGAGCTCTGAGCCTGGGTTGTGTGTATGCACAAATCTGGAGAAAGGTGCCAATACATATCTGCAGCAAGGACCCCAAGAACACAGTGGCCTCCGTCAATCTTAAATGGAAGAAGTTTGGAACCACCAAGACTCTTCCAAACTGAGCAATCGGGGGAGAAGGGCCTTGGTCAGTGAGGTGACCAAGAACCTGATGGTCACTCTGACAGAGCCCGAAAGTTCCTCTGTGAGATGGGAGAACCTTCCAGAAGGACAAACATCACCGCAGAACTCCACCAATCAGGCCTTTATGGTAGAGTGGCCAGACGGAAGCCAATCCTTAGTAAAAGGCACAACAGCCCGCTTGGAGTTTGCCAAAGGGTACCTAAAGGACCCTCAGACCATGAGAAACAAGATTCTCGTCTGATGAAACCATAGAATGAACTGTTTCGCCTGAATGCCAAGTGTCACGTCTGGAGGAAACCTGGCACCATCCCTATGGTGAAGCATGGTGGTGGCAGCATCACGCTGTGGGGATGTTTTTCAGTGGCAAGGACTGGGAAACTAGTCAGGATTGAGGGAAAGATGAACGGAGCAAAGTACACTCAGATCCTTGATGAAAACCTGCTCCAGAGCGCTTGGACCTCAGACTGGGGCGAAGGTTCACCTTCCAACAGGACAATGACCCGAAGCACACAGCCAAGACAATGTAGGAGTGGCTTCAAACTCCGCAAATACAGGTGTGCCAAGCTTGTAACATCATACCCAATACGACTCGTGGCTATAATCACTGCCAAATGTGCTTCAACAAAGTACTGAGTAAAGGGTCTGAATACTTATGTACATGTGATATTTCCATTTTTTGCTTTGTCATTATGAGATTATGTTTGTAGATTGATGTGGAAGGCCTCCCGAGTGGCACAGTGGTCTAAGGCACTGCATCACAGTGCTAGCTGTGTCACTAGATATTCTGTGTTCAAGTCCAGGCTCTGTCGCAGTCGGCTGCGACCAGGAGACCCATGGGGTGGCACACAATCTGCCCAGCGTTGTGCGAGTCAGGGGAGGGTTTGGCCGGCAGGGTTTGTCCTTGCCCCATCGCACACTAGCAACTCCTGTGGCGGGCCAGGCGCTGTGCACGCTGACACGGTCGCCAGGTGTACGGTGTTTCCTCTGACACATTGGTCTGGCTGGCTTCCGGGTTAAGTGGTCATTGTGTCAAGAAGCAGTGTGGCTTGGTTGGGATGTGTTTCGTGTGGTTAAATGTTTGAGGTAGTCAACTGTACAGTAAACATTTTAATTCATGTAATGTTAGGTAAGTGAAAATATAAATTAGCTAGCCTATCTAATGCTACTAGCTATGCCTTGTTTTATCCATGTGCTATCTGGGACTCGTTAGACTGGCCAGGTAAGTAGCTAACGATAGCTAGCTAGCTACGTTTTTTTTGTTTCCGGTGAAGTAAGCTTGTCAATTTCATGCCAGATTTTTTTTCTGATTGTTGGGGGTAGGATAACTTTATATTGTTTTGCACAATCTAGAAAGGGTCCTTTCTTTATAAGTCAAAGATAACGCTAACAGTCGGTTAACAGTTAGATAGCTAGCTAACATTAACCACGAGGTGTGCACGTGTACTTACTAGCTACAATACACTGAGTGTTCAAAACATCGTCTTTCCATGACAGACTGACCAGGTGAAAGGTATGATCCCTTATTGATGTCACTTTTTAAATCCATGTCAACCAGTGTAATGGGTAGGAGACAGGTTAATAAAGAAGGATTTTCAAGCCTTGAGACAGTTGAGTCATGGATTGTGTATGTGTGCCATTCAGAGGGTGAATGGGCAAAATAAAAGGTTTAAGTGTCTTTGAACGGGGTATGGTAGTACTGTAGGTGCCAGGTGCACCGGTTTGAGTGTGTCCAGAATTACAACGCTGCTGGGACTTTCATGTTCAACAGTTTCCTGTGAGTATCAAGAATGGTCCACCACTAAGGACATCTAGCCAACTTGACACAACTGTGGGAAGCATTGGTGTCAACACGGGCCAGCATCCCTGTGGAACGCTTTCTACACCTTGTAGAGTCCATGCCCTGACGAATTGCGGTTGTTCTGAAGGCAAAAGTGGTGCTACTCCATATTAGGAAGGTGTTCCTAATGTTTTATTCACTCTGTGTCTATTTTGTGACCTATCAATTTGTTTGAATTGCATATACCTTCGTTACTTTTGCCAGGACTATGTCATCTCGTCATAATTAAGAAATGTATGCAAAAGGAAATGTTTCTCTATTCCCTGATCTCAAAGACCCCAGCACAGAGAGAAGATATGTGAGTATGAATGCATGATTTACTTTTTGTTAACTGGCTACATTGTAGTAGGGTTTCAATCTGACGATGGGATGTGATTTCCTGATTAATTAGGCATTTCTGACATGATCCTCTTCATATATTGTTGAAACACTCCAAACCAGTACCTTAATTCCTGTTATGTTATACTGATCAAATCACTGTATGGTTACCTCGAATAATTGTCTGCTAAACACATGAGCACTAAATTAATTAACAATTAAATATCACTTGTTTCGTATGTCACTATAAGCTATTTAAGCTTTGAGTGGCCATGTTCTCTAGCTTTTTTATTAAGGAACACGGAATGTGCCAGTAGAGGACAGCTGTGGAGGCTCATCAGAGGGTGAAAGGGAGGGCCATCTTCCTCAGTGAATTTCATAAAAATTAAATATCGAAAAATAAGGTTATCCTTTTTAGATAAAACTAAACTAAATATATTGACATCATCAAAAATTAACACTGTTTGGCAATGAAGGTCTGCAGTAGCCTCAACATCACTCATGATGTAGCCAGAGGACAACTATTTTCAGTCTTCCTCTGTGTACATTGACTAAAATACAAAACCTAGGAGGCTCATTGTTCTCACGCCCTTCTATGGACTTGCACAGTAATTATGGCAACTTCCGGAAGAAGTCTTCCAACCTATCAGAGCTCTTGCAGCATGAACTGACATGTTGTTCACCCAATCAAAGGGTCAGAGAATGAATCTGAAGAGAATGAATCTTATACAGAAAGTATAAGCTACAGCTACAGTGACTCTCGAAAGTATTCACCCCCTTGCATTTTTCCATTTTTTTTTTGCCTTACAACCTGGAATTAAAATAGATTTTGGGGGGGGGGGGGGGGGGGGGGGGTTGTATCATTTGATATACACAACATGCCTACCACATTGAAGATGCTAAATATTTTTTATTGTGAAGAAATAAGAAGAAATAAGACAAAAAAAAAACTGAAAACTTGAGTGTGCATAACTATTCACTCCCCCCCCAAAGTCAATACTTTGTAGAGCCACCTTATGCAGCAATTACAGCTGCAAGCCTCTTGGGGTATGTCTCTATATGCTTGGCACATCTAGCCACTGGGATTTTTGCTCATTCTTCAAGGCAAAACTGTTCCAGCTCCTTCCAGTTGGATGGTTTCCGGCTGGTGTACAGCAGTATTTAAGTCATACCACAGATTCTCAATTGGATTGAGGTCTGGGCTTGGACTAGGCCATTCCAAGACATTTCCATGTTTCCCCTTAAACCACACGAGCTTTAGCAGTATGCTTAGGGTCATTGTCCTGCTGGGAGGTGAACCGCTGTTCCAGTCTCAAAATCTCTGGAAGACTGGTATAGGTTTCCTTCAAGAATTTCCCTGTATTTAGTGCCATTCTTCAATTCTGACCAGTTTCCCAGTCCCCGCTGATGAAAAACATCCCCACAGCATGATGCTGCCACCACCATGCTTCACTGTGGAAATGGTGTTCTTGGGGTGATGAGAAGTGTTGGGTTTGTGCCAGACATAGCATTTTCCTTGATGGCCAAAAGGTCATTTTTTGTCTCATCTGACCAGAGTACCTTCTTCCGTTTGTTTGGGGAGTCTCCCACATGCCTTTTGGCGAACACCAAACGTATTTGCTTACTTTTTTCTTCAACAATGGCTTTTTTTCTGGCCACTCTTCCATAAAGCCCAGCTCTGTGGAGTGTACGGCTTAAAGTGGTCCTATGGACAGATACTCCAATCTCCGCTGTGGAGCTTTGCAGCTCCTTCAGAGTTATCTTCGGTCTCTTTGTTGCCTCTTTGATTAATGCCCTCCTTGCCTGGTCCGTGAGTTTTCGTGGGCGGCCCTCTCTTGGCAGGTTTGTTGTGGTGCCATATTCTTTCCATTTTTTTAATAATGGAATTAGTGGTGCTCTGTGGGATGTTCAAAGTTTTGTATATTTTTATAACCCAACCCTGATCTGAACTTCTCCATAACTTTGTCCCTGACCTGTTTGGAGAGCTCCTTGGTCTTCATGGTGCTGCTTGCTTAGTGGTGTTGCAGACTCTGCGGCCATTCAGAACAGGTGTATATATACTGAGATCATGTGACACTTAAATAAAGTCCACCTGTGTGCAATCTACCTAATTATGTGACTTCTGAAGGTAATTGTTTGCACCAGATCTTATTTGGGGGCTTCATAGCAAAGCGGGTAAATACATATGCACGTACCACTTTTCCTTTTTTTACAAGTATTAAAAAATAAAAATAAAATCCGTTTTTTTTTTTCCCGTTTTTTTTCTTCATTTCACTTCACCGATTTGGACTATTTTGTTTATGTCCATTACATGAATTCCAAATAAAAATCCATTTAAATTGCAGGATGTAATGCAACAAAATAGGAAAAACGCCAAGGGTCATGAATACTTTTGCATGCCATTGTAGCTAGTAATTTAGTGCATTCAATTTGGAGAGAGACAAGAGAGAGAATATTTGAACAGTTCAGTTTTGAACAAATGTATTTATTTTAAAAATGAAGGAGAAGCAAGAGAGAGATAGGGAGAGAGCTTGCTATTTTGTTGTATTTAATTTTTGCCTTTCACTTAGCTTGCGAATGCGGCTAGCTAGTTTAGCCTACTGAAACACCTGGCTCAAATAGAAAGGGATGCTATGTTAGCTAGCTGGCTATGGCTATCCAACTCTGGAACTCTTCCAAGTCAAGGTAAGCATTTGTTTTTATTAATTTATTCCCACCAGGGCCCGCCAGTGTAACTGCTAAACTGCTTGCTAACTGTGCACTCTACTGCGTGATTGTATTGGGTTAACTCACAAGTTAGTTTTATGTTTACTATGAAAAGGCAAGAGGAAGAGAGTGCGTAGATGCATAGACATGTGTGGCTGTTATGAAAGTGAACTGTATTTGCGTGTGATCAGGTGTGTATTAATTCCGACGATTCTGTTGAAAAACATTTATCAAATGGAAGCAAACAGAACAAAATGGGTGTCGTGACGTGACTATCATTAAAACCCAATATCTTTGTGTCCTTCATGATGGTGCCCTTCTTAGAAGAGAGTATAAAATAGTGGCCGACAAAGAGTCTGTGCTCAATAATTTATTTGTGGCTGTTATGCCACATTTGATTCACAATAACATATTTTGTCAGTATATACCCACTGGGCATACACTGGTTGAATCAACATTGTTTCCACGTCATGTCAATGTAATTATGTTGCACCAACGTGGAACATATGTTGAATTGAATTCTGGGCCCAGTGGGTAGCTGCTTAATCAATACACTTTAATGATCTACACAGTAAATCAAACAGAGATGGAATCATAGTGTTACATGGGAGATTAAATGGACACTACTGCAGTTATCTTAATTTAACAAACAAAAGAGTGTTGCACCCCATAGAGTTAGTGTTGATAACTGGTGTTTATTGTGACGCTAGTGTCCCACCTGGCCAACATCCAGTGAAATTGCTGAGTGCCAAATTCAAAATACAGAAATACACATAATAAGCAGTCATAAAATATACAAGTGTTATACATCGGTTTAACCTCTAGTGACACCCCATCCCGTGAATGGGACCGTTGTCATCATCTGACACTAATTAGCATAACGCTACAGACATAAATCTTCCTAGAAAACATTCCTATTCATGAAAATCACAAGTGAAATATATTGGAACACAGCTTAGCCTTTTGTTAATCACCCTGTCGTCTCAGATTTTCAAAATATGCTTTACAGCCAAAGCTAGACAAGCATTTGTGTAAGTTTATCGATAGCCTAGCATAGCATTATGCCTTGCTAGCAGCAGGCAACCTTGTCACGAAAATCAGAAAAGCAATCAAATTAAATCGCTTACCTTAGATGAACTTCGGATGTTTTCACTCACGAGACTCCCAGGTAGATAGCCAAAGTTCATTTTTCCCAAAAGATTATTTTTGTAGGCGAAATAGTTCCGTTTGTTCTTCACGCTTGGCTGAGAAATCGACCGGTCACGACAACGCAGAAAAATATTCCAAATTAGCTCCATAATATCGACAGAAACATGGCGAACGTTGTTTATAATCAATCCTCAAGGTGTTTTTCAAATATCGATTTGATATTTCAATCAACCGGGACAATTGGTTTCTCAGTAGAAGCGATTGGAATAATGGCTACCTATGTATTTTACGCGATAATTTCTCTGGGAGCATCAGGTGACCACTTGCGCAATGAAGCCGCCTACGGGTATTCTTCAACATAAATGTGTACAACTACGTCACAATGCTGTAGACACCTTGGGGAATACGTAGAAAGCGTAATCTGGTTGATAGGGCATTCACAGCTCAATAGGGACGCATCGGAACGCAACACTTTCAAAAGATGAGTCACTGATGAGTTATTTTTCCAAAAATGAAAATACTGCCCCCTAGTACCAACAGGTTAAAGATGAACTTCTTGTTAATCCAGCCGCTGTGTCAGATTTCAAAAAGGCTTTACGGCGAAAGCATACCATGCGATTATCTGAGGACAGCGCCCCGCGTAAAAAAAGCATACAAACATTTACCAGCCAAGTAGAGGAGTCACGAAAGTTAGAAATAGCAATAAGATTAATCACTTACCTTTGATGATCTTCATATGGTTGCACTCACAAGACTCCCAGTTACACAGTAAATGTTCATTTTGGTCGATAAAGTCCCTCTTTATTTCCCAAAAACTCAGTTTTGTTGCCGCGTTTTGTTCAGTAATCCACTGGCTCCAAAGCGGTCACAACAGGCAGACGAATACATCCTAAAAGTACCAGTAAAGTTTGTCGAAACATGCCAAACGATGTTTATAATTAATCCTCAGGTTTTTTATTGTCTTTATAATCAATAATATTTCAACCGGACAATACCGTTTTCAAACAAAAGGAAAAATAACAAATGGTGCGACAAATCAGGTCTGCATTCTCCCTCTGTCCTCTGACCAAAATGGCTTTTTACTCGTCGTTTTTCAAAATAAAAGTCTGAAACCATGTCTAAAGACGGTTGACATCTAGTGGAAGCCATAGGAACTGCAATCTGATTCCTAACCCATTGGATTCTCTTTAGGCATTCAGTTGAACAACAGCCACATGAAAATAATTCCACTTCCTGGATGGATTTTTTCTCAGATTTTTGCCTGCCATATCAGTTCAGTTGTACTCACAGACATTGTTTTAACAGTTTTGGAAACTTTAGAGTGTTTTCTATCCAATACTACCAATTATATGCATAGCCTAGCTTCTGGGCCTGAGGAACAGGCAATTTACTTTGGGAACGCTTTTCATCCGGAGGTGAAAATACTGCCCCCTACCCAAGAGAGGTTAACATTCTGCTACCCTGCAGGCCCAGACCAGGCACCTTGGGCCAACCAGCCAGAGAAAAGGAAGGCAGAGTAGATGCGTGACAGGTCCAGGACAGTCAACCTCAATCTGGGTCAAAGCAAAGGGGACAGGAGGCTAGGGTAAACAGGCAAAGGATGGATGAACAGGCAAATAAAGGTAACCGTGTGGGCTGTCTGTGTGTGTTTGTCTATGAGTAACTCAGAAGTAGGAATGTATGGTGGAGTCTGGCATTGTAATGTTATTACTGTTGTATTTGATAACGCTGTGTCATCAGGCATACAGAATTGACACTGAATAGAATGTCAGGTCTGTGATGAGAGAAAGAGAGAGTGTAGTATGGCCCAGCCCAAAAGTGACTTATCAACACTATGCAAAAGGTTTTATTGTCTTCACAGGAATTCAGCATGATCTGTGTTGCTCTTGCCAACACTCATTGTCACACCTCTGAGAAGCAGAGGTTCTGTTGTCTTTACAGATATATAGTCTGATATCTGATTGGAGGTTAACTTTACATTAATACTATTGGTCAAAATCTCAGATTATGAATCCAAACAACTCAGATGCTTAAAGGGTCGTAGGTTCATTGTCTCTTTCTTTTTTTATTCCTGACCTGCGCTGGTGAGATACTCTGTATTTCTTCCTCTCTCCACCCCTGGAACTTTGGTGCATGGCCCTTCAGGCTATGACTTCTCTCTCCCTATCTGATCATTCTTAGAATAATGCCTCTTACTGGTTGTTAATGTTTTGTAAATGAAGCTTTATGCCTTGTATGTGAATGCATTCATTTTATAAAGCAATTAAATACACAATTATTTAGAAATTCCATTCTCAGACTTGATTGCCTATACTGTAACTTAACCATGGTCTTTTGCATATGTCTGTATTATCTTTATGGAGTCAGATTAACATTTTAATAAGCTAATTGCATAGTCTAATCATAGGTTGCATGTGAGGTATATACAGTTGAAGTCGGAAGTTTACAAACACCAAATATATTTAAGATCAGTTTTTCACATTCCTGACATTTAATCCTAGCAAAAATTCCCTGTCTTAGGTCAGTTAGGATCACCACTTTATTTTAAGAATGTGAAATGTCAGAATAATAGTAGAGAGAATGATTTATTTCAGCTTTTATTTCTTTCATCACATTCCCAGTGGGTCAGAAGTTTACATACACTCAATTAGTATTTGTTAGCATTGCCTTAAAATTGTTTAACTTGGGTCAAACGGTTCGGGTAGCCTTCCACAAGCATCCCACAATAAGTTGGGTGAATTTTGGCCCATTCCTGACAGAGCTGGTGTAACTGAGTCAGATTTGAAGGCCTCATTGCTCGCACACGCTTTTTCAGTTCTGCCCACAAATGTTCTATTGGATTGAGGTGAGGGCTTTGTGATTACCACTCCAATACCTTGACTTTGTTGTCCTTAAGCCATTTTGCCACAACTTTGGAAGCATGCTTGGGGTCATTGTCCATTTGGAATACCCATTTGCCACCAAGCTTTAACTTCCTGACTGATGTCTTGAGATGCTGCTTCAATATATCACATACTTTTCCCCCCTCATGATGCCATCTATTTTGTGAAGTGGACCCTCCTGCAGCAAAGCACCCCACAACATGATGCTGCCACCCCTGTGCTCCACGGTTGGGATGGTGTTCTTCGGCTTGCAAGCCTCAACCATTTTCCTCCAAACATAATTATGGTCATTATGGCCAAACAGTTCTATTTTTGTTTCATCAGACCAGAGTAAAATTCTCCAAAAAGTACCATCTTTGTCCACATGTGCAGTTGCAAACCGTAGTAAAATAATCTGCCTGTTGGAAACAGTTGTCCAACAATTGTTGGAAACATTTCTTGTGTCCTGCACAAAGTAGACGTCCTAACTGACTTGCCAAAACTATAGTTTCTTATCAAGAAATTTGTGAAGTGGTTGAAAAACGTTTTAATGACTCCAACCTAAGTGTATGTAAACTTACAACTTCAACTGTATACAGTATAATATAGTGATGTATGAAATAGTACCTCACTAGGAGAGCTGTGAACTCACTGTTAGCATTGACTTCATTCTAGAGTGTAGCCCATTTAGCCAGGGTTTAGTTAATGCTGTACACCAACAGTCCAACTGTGAGAACAGATGCTGGGAGAAGAGAAGCAAGTACAGGGAATGAACGTTTAATAAATAACCGTCATGAAACAGAACACAGACAGTGTCTGGACAGGGGACACAAAATTACCTTAATTCTGACACAGGGAACAAACTGAGTCGCAGACCGATATAGAGCGGGCAATCAACAAAGTGAAGGAGTCCAGGTGAGACCAGTGAAGCGCTGATACGCGTAATGATTGCGACAGGTGTCTGTAATGATTGGCAGCCTGGAGCCCTCGAGCTCCAGAGAGAGCATGCGTGACACTAAAATTCCCTCCAAATTCCTCCAACCTAATCAAATGCAACCGTGAGGAATTAACCGTGGCAACTGAGCCCCCAAACAAGAGGAGACTTTATTATATTATTTTAATTATGCTCTTTTTGTTTTATTTCCCATGGCTTGCTGCGAGACAGAGGTGAAAGAAGGCAGGAATGTTAGAGAGAGAAAATTTAGGAAAAAAACAGTCGGGTGTTAGGATCCCCCCCAGTGATTCCGAAGCAGGTAGAAAAACTGGCATGTAGGAACTAACTATTATTCAAGTCAATACATATGCATATTCCTGATGCATAATTTATATCATCTTCTTGTAGCATTATGATTTCTTCCACATTTCTTCCGTTTAGAATTTTCTTCCAATAATTTAATGCAGAGCACAATAATGCAAAACAATGAGAGGGGGGGGGGGGGGGGGGGGGTTTGTGGGGATAATCTAAAATGTTACGCTTAAAGCGTCCCATCTGGTTGCGCAGCAGACAAAAGTTTTCTTTCACATTAGCTGTTTATTGTTCTGTTAGATTGATGCTGTTAATATCAGCCTTTCAGAATGACAGATTAGCATCACTAGCAAATCAGCGCTATTAGGAGATAAATATTGGTAATTTAATCACTACAGTCATTCCTTTTACAATAATACGATTTACAAATGTAAGTGATTAAGTAATTAGCTCACATATCCGTAGATGACAATCCCTTGGTGTTTGGTGCGTCTGGCTTTCTGAAGATTAAGTTCTTTAATTTAAGTCGCCCCTTCTTTTTTTTGTAAATGAGAATCGTCTGTTCTTGGCCAAAACTTAAAGTAGTTTACCAATGACCCCCACATCCTTGCAAAGACAATTCTTCTATTTTTTATTTATTTCTCAAGTGCACTATTTCCCCCCACTGTGAGTGGACATGTTGCACAAGTGGTGCACACCAGGGAAATGAATGCCTTATACATTGAATTCAATTGAAAAATGATGTGCACTTGATGAAATAAAGCCAGGCATATCTAAAAAGCTATCAAGGATTCCTTTGTTGCTGGGAGAACACTGGCCCTTAGGCTACTCCTTGTTTCAAAATTCTAAAGCTATACCCCCTTTATTTACAAAGTAATTTGTCGGTTAGTGTTAATTTCCTTAATGCGACATAAAAGGAGTGCAGTACGGAGAGAGAACATTTTTTTAAGGGGAAAATCATTAAAACAGCAGAGAATCAGGGAAAATTGCTTCCATCTGTTGGGGGATGCCAGAACAGAGTGGAGGAGAGCGCAGCCTAACTGCCTTGGACCTGCCCAGACTGGGCCAATTCAGTTTGAAAGGCCCGGTTTCTCTTATGAAGGTTTAATTTTTATTGCCACTTCTTTGACTTCAAAGCCGTTCAGGTTGTCAAACATAATTTCACAGGAGGTATTTTCAAGTGCACTGCAAATAGTTCATAAATTATTTCCCCATTAGTATACTTCTCCCACTCTGAGCCATGCATGCTGCAAACTCTCTGGGTTGAATGTTTCATCTCTTACACCCTCCACTTCTAACCCTTTCTCCTCCCCCCTAACCCACTCCAACCCTCCCGACAACCCTCACCTTCATCCTTCAGGAACTTAAAGAGTCAAATGCCACTTAGCGGCTATGCAACTTCTCCAGAGAGGCTGAGAGAGACAGGCTGGGCATGGGCCAGACCCTGTCAATCTCAGCGCAAAGAAGCACAGTCACAGAGAAAGAGAGAAGAACTTTGCCATTACAGGATTAGTGAATTCAAATAAATCCAACCCTAGGAGGCCCTTTCACGGATTCCCTGTTGCTCATGACCAGGCTGCCACTATGAATGGCTACTTGCTATTATGCAAGGAGCAGGGTATGAGCTGCAACATCATACACCCATCAGCTGGTATTTCACAGGCAGGCCACTTCGACAGTACTTTGATTGACTGTTGTTAAGCTATTGTCCACCATGATACCACAGTTCTCCAATTTATATTGGAGAATTTGTATTTGTATTTGACTCCACCAAGTAACTCTTTCTCGTTAAAGGGCAGTCTTGTGCATTCTTTAATAAAAAAAGGTGTAAGAGGAAAGATACCAACTACCTACCTCATCCCCATATTTGTTTTTGTTCATCTGCTCTTTTGCACACCAGTACTTCTACATGCACATCGTCATCTGCATATACAGTTGAAGTTGGAAGTTTACATGCACTTAGTTTGGAGTCATTAGTTTTTCAATCCATTCATTTGTGGTTAACAAACTATAGTTTTGGCAAGTCGGTAGGACATCTACTTTGTGCACAACACAAGTAATTTTTCCAACAATTGTTTACAGACAGATTATTTCACTTATAATTCACAGTATCACAATTCCAGTGGGTCAGAAGTTAATATACACGAAATTGACTGTGCCTTTTAAACAGCCTGAAAAATTCAAGAAAATTATGTCATGGCTTTAGAAGCTCCTGATAGGCTAATTGATGTCATTTGAGTCAATTGGAGGTGTACCTGTGGATGTATTTCATGGCCGAGCTTCAAACTCAGTGCCTCTTTACTTGACATCATGGGAAAATCTAAAGAAGTCAGCCCAGACCTCTGAAAAAAATGGTAGACCTCCACATGTCTGGTTCATCCTTGGGAGCATTTTCTAAATGCACCGTGATCATCTGTACAAACAATAGTACGCAAGTAATAACACCATGGGACCACGTAGCCGTCATACCGCTCAGGAAGGAGACGTGTTCTGTCTCCTAGAGATGAAAGTTCTTTGGTGTGAAAAGTGCAAATCAATCCCAGAACAACAGCAAAGGACCTTGTGAAGATGCTGAAGGAAACTATATCCACAGTAAAACGAGTCATATATCGACTTAACCTGAAAGGCCACTCAGCAAGTAAGAAGTCACTGCTCCAAAATTGCCATA
Source organism: Oncorhynchus mykiss (assembly GCF_013265735.2). Classification (NCBI taxonomy): domain Eukaryota; kingdom Metazoa; phylum Chordata; class Actinopteri; order Salmoniformes; family Salmonidae; genus Oncorhynchus; species Oncorhynchus mykiss. The sequence goes on from NC_048567.1 coordinate 39,884,140, forward strand.
AAAAAGCCAGACTACGGTTTGCAACTGCACATGGGGACAAAGATCATAGTTTTTGGAGAAATGTTCTCTGGTCTGATGAAACAAAAATGGAACTGTTTGGCCATAATGACCATCGTTATGTTTGGAGGAAAAAGGCAGAGGCTTGCAAGCCGAAGAACACCATCCCAACTGAAGCACGGGGGTGGCAGCATCATGTTGTGGGGGTGCTTTGCTGCAGGAGGGACTGGTGCACTAAACAAAATAGATGGCATCATGAGGGGGGAAAATTACGTGGATATATTGAAGCAACATCTCAAGACATCAGTCAGGAAGTTAAATCTTGGTCGCAAATGGGTCTTCCAAATGGACAATGACCCCAAGCATGCTTCCAAAGTTGTGGCAAAATGGCTTAAGGACAATAAAATCAAGGTATTGGAGTGGCATCACAAAGCCCTGACCTCAATCCTATAGAACATTTGTGGGCAGAACTGAAAAAGCGTGTGCGAGCAAAGGGGCCTTTTAACCTGACTCAGTTACGCCAGCTCTGTCAGGAGGAATGGACCGAAATTTACCCAACTTATTGTAGGAAGCTTGTGGAAGGCTACCCAAAACGTTTGACCCAAGTTAAACAATTTAAAGGCAATGCTAACAAATACTAATTGAGTATATGTGAACTTCTGACCCACTGGGAATGTGATGAAAGCAATAAAAGCTTAAATAAAACATTATATCTACTATTATTCTGACATTTCACATTCTTAAAATAAAGTGGTGATCCTAACTGATGTCTGGAATTGTGAGTTTAAATGTAGTTGGCTAAAGGTGTATGTAAACTTCGACTTCAACTGAATATCACTGTAGTGTTGGCCAATTTATTGCCTTACCTCCTAACTTCATTTGCACACAGTGTATACCGATTTTTCTATTGTGTTATTGACTGTACTTTTATTTGTGTTGTTGTTTTTGTCGCACTGCTTTGATTTTATCTTGGTCAGGTTGCAGTTGTAAATGAGAACTTGTTCTCAACTGGCCTACTTTGTTAAATAAAGGTCATATATATATATTTAAATTCCATTTATTTTTTATATTGAAAAACTCCTCCATCCTTAAAGATTCCAAGTACCTTGATGCAGCCGCCACTATGGTTGAAAATATGGAGTGGTACTCAGTAATGTGTTGTATTGGATTTGCCCCAAACGTAAAACCTTGTATTCAGGACAAAAAGTTAATTGCTTTGCCACATTTTTTTCAAACAGTGCCTAGTTGCAAACAGGATACGTTTTTGAATAATTTGAATTCTCTACAGGCCTCTTTCTTTTCACTCTGTCAATTACTTTAGTATTGTGGAGTAACTACAATGGTGTTAATACATCCTCAGTTATGTTTTCTATCACAACCATTAAACTCTGTCACACCCTGCTCTTTTTCACCTGTCCTTGTGATTGTCTCCACCCCCCTCCAGGTGTCGCCCATCTTCCCCTTTATCCCCTGTGTATTTATACCTGTGTTCTCTGTTTGTCTGTTTCCAGTTCCTCTTGTTTGTCAAGTCAACAAGCATTTTTGTTATCAGCTCCTGCTTTTCCCCGTCTCTCTTTTTCTAGACCTCTTGGTTTTGACCCTTGCCTGTCCTACATCTGAGCCCGCCTGCCTGACAACTCTGCCTGAGCCTTTCTGATGACCTGTCCCTTTGCCCCACCTTTGGATTGTTGACCTCTGCCTACCCTGAGCCTCCCTACCATCCGGTACCATTGCCCCACCTCTATTTTACTGACCCCTGCCTGCCTTGACCTGTCTGTTGCCTGCCCCTGTTGGAATATTAAACCATTGTCAATTTGACGTGTCTGCACCTTGACTCCTGATACAATAACTGTTTTAAAGTCACCATTGGCATCATGGTGAAATCCCTAAAGCGGTTTCCTTCCTCTCTGGAAACTGTGTAAGGAAGCACGCCTGTATCGTTGTAGTGATGGGTGTACACCCTCCATGATACAGCATCCATATTGTAATTAATAACTTCACCATGCTCCAAGGGATATTCAATGTAGGGCTGTCCCCCGACTAAAAAAAATCTTGGTCGACTGAAAGTCATCTGTTCTTTCGACCAATCGATTGGCCTATACTTTTAACTTGTATTTTTCCATATAAATATACACCCCTTTAATAAAATCAACTATATGCATTGAGGTTGTCTGATGCTTAAAGCTTACAATTTGATGAAATAATAAAAATGCCTCAAGAGGGCGAAAGAGATCTAGATAACAAGAAGAGAAAAACCTGACCGAACTATTCTCCTCCCACTCCGGTTGGCTTTCGCAGATTCTGTCATTACTCTCCTGAATTTGCCAGTAATAGGCTACAAGAGGAGTCAGCAACCATTCTCATGTGGAATGACAATTTACACTAGGTTAACAAAAAACATCTCCTTTAAAACATGTTTTAGCAGGCAGCACATGAACAACATTATTTTCCCCCATTGTAAGTTTGATTGAATTACAACCCACAGCCAGTGTGGCTCCTGATTGGTCGTGATGGTGTGGTGTCCAAGCCAGGGCAGTGTTTAGTAGGCACGAAATAGAAGAAAATGGTCTGAAACAGGGAGTAACTTTCTGAACTACAATAAGAAAAGCTCATTTACACTTTCTGTTGCAAAATGTTTTTCTACAGTATGCCCTTAAGAACATGACCCGTGTCTCTCAGCCTTTGCCAAAGCCTGGTCTGCCAAGAGTGCCCCGCAGCCAATTCCATAGCCCCACCACAGGAAATGAGGGCTTATGGGTCTGTTGAGCTCCGTTGTCACAGGCAGAGGGGTGAGAAATAGACCATGATCTACAAAAAGAGATACAAAAACCCAGTGGAATGATTTAAGTGAGATCAATGAAATGCAATTTAATGACACAGTAATTGTATTTGATCGTTTTCTTGTCACTCCATTATTGTCACTCCAATTACATTTTTTACAGTGACTCCTCCCCTTTATGTACTCTGCATGTTCCACAACTCTAGGTCCAATAAAATGTATATCCATATTATTCTCATACATGGGCAAATGAGGATGTAAGGTAAATATTTTGTTTTGAGTTGGTACTGTAAATGCTACTAATGCTCCAGTGTCCCACTGGTGGTAGAGGGGAGTATTTTCAATAAGCAGAATATGGAGGGACTTCTGTTGTCACAGACAGAAGGGTGCGGAAGAGACCATGTCTGGGCCATATCGCTAGCTACTAAAACCCAGTGGAATGACTTAAGTCAATCAATCAATTAATCAAATGTATTTATAAAGCCCTTCTTACATCAGCTGATGTAACAAAGTGCTGTACAGAAGTCCAGCCTAAAACCCCAAACAGCAAGCAATGCAGGTGTAGAAGCAGAGTGGCTTGGAAAAACTCCCTAGAAAGGCCAGAACTGAAGAAAGAACCTAGAGAGGAACCAGGCTATGAGAGGTGTGCCAGGCGGAGATTATAACAGAACATAGTCAAGATGTTAAAATGTTCATACATGACCAGCAGGGTCAAATAATAATAATCACAGTGGTTGTCGAGGGTGCAACAGGTCAGCACCTGGACAGGAAGACCACGTCAGTGACTCAACCCACTCAAGTGACGCACCCCTCCTCGGGATGGCATGGAAGAGCATCAGTAAGCCAGTGACTCAGCCCTTGTAATAGGGTTTGAGGCAGAGAATTCCAGTGAAGAGAGGGGAACCGGCCAGGCAGAGACAGCAAGGGCAGTTAATTGCTCCAGTGCCTTTCCGTTCATCTTTACACTCCTGGGCCAGACTACACTCAATCATAGGACCTACTGAAGAGATGAGTCTTCAGTAAAGACTTAAAGGTTGAGACCGAGTCTGCGTCTGTCACATGGATAGGCAGACAATTCCATAAAAATTGAGCTCTATAGGAGAAAGCCCTGCCTCCAGCTGTTTGCTTAGAATTTCTAGGGACAGTAAGGAGGCCTGCGTCTTGTGACCGTAGCGTACGTGTAGGTATGTACGGCAGGACCAAATCGGAAAAATAGGTAGGAGCAAGCCCATGTAATGCTTTGTAGGTTTAGCAGTAAAACCTTGAAATGATCCCTTCCCTTACCAGGAAGCCAGTATAGAGAGGCTAGCACTGGAGTAATATGATTAAAACAATTGGGTTTGTGAGATCGATGAAGTGTAATTTTAGGGCACAGTAATTATAAAGATAATTTTCTTGTCACTCCATTATTGCCACTCCATTTTTATTTACTGTGTTCTGCATATTTTCACAACTCTAGGACCAATACAATGTATTCAATATACCTTTATATTATACTCAAATGAGGATGTTTTTTTTTGTAAATGCTATTTTAAGCTCCTGGTAGGGCAGTTTATATTCAATAAGCGGAATATGGAGGAATATACCATAGCTTTTCTGATTAAAAGTTGTATTTTTCGATTGAAAAAAATATATCATACGCCCATTTATTGTGTACTTCATGTGTTGGATCACATTTTGAACTTTCCTTTTTCACTCTGGAAATTGTCGCTAATTGTCTTGGCTTTTTCACAGGCCCTAGTTACAGTAAGTGAAGCAACACACCATCTTTCACACTCAGAAATTATTAATCACTCCAACTTCATAAATCCAAACTCAATTCATCCATCAAAGAAATGTGTAAAAGTTTGGGGGCCTTTTTCCTTCAAAACGGAATCTTCCCAAACGAAATGCGGCCCATTAGACGTTCCGGACATAATTAATTAGTGGGATCACTGTGACACTGATCTGCATCAAACACTTCCCCTTTCCAAGATATCTCCTCCAGATTTCTTAACGCTTTCTAATCATAAATAATCACGCACAAAAAAAAGACTCAATTAGATTCATCTCCAAAGTCCTGGCATTATGGTGGAAAACAGATTCCTCTTTTATTAACTATTCAGACTAAATCCTAATTGCTCTCTGGTGACTTTGATACCCTTTGGAAGCTGGGAGTTTAAGTTGCCTTAATTAAAGGATTTCCAGAAGAGCACAGATGGAGTGAAGCATCACTGGATGCGCTTTAAGTCCAGCTCATATGAAAGAGGAGATTGAAGTAATCTATACAGTGCCTTCGGAAAGTTTTCAGACCTTTTGACATTTTCGACAATTTGTTACGTTACAGCCTTATTCCAAAATGGATTAAATAAATAACAATTCTAAGCAATCTACACACAATACTCCATAATGACAAAGCAAAAATATTTTGCATACTTTGCATATAAAAAAAATATATATACCTTTATTTAAATAAGTATTCCAGACACTGAATACGTTGAGACTCGAAATTGAGCTCAGGTGCATTTTGTTTCTATTGATTATCCTATGTTTCTACAACTCTATTGGAGTCAACAATTCAATTGATTGGACATGATTTGGAAAGGCACAAACCTGTCTATACAAGGTCACACAGTTGCCAGTGCATGACAAAGCAGAAACCATGCCATGAGGTCGAAGGAATTGTCCGAGGAGCTCCAAGACAAGGTTGTGCCGAGGCACAGATCTGGGGAAGGGTACCAAAAAATGTCTGCAGCATTGAAGATCCCCAAGAACCCAGTGGCCTCCATCATTCTTAAATGACAAAACCACCAAGACTCTTCCTTGAGCTGGCCACCCAGCCAAACTGAGCAATCGGAGTCTTGATCAAGGAGGTGACCAAGCTGATGGTCAATCTGACAGAACTCTAGAGTTCCTCTTTGGAGATGGAAGAACCTTCCAGAAGGACAACCATCTCTGCAGCACAACAGGTGTGGACAAACAGTGGAATGCTTACTTACAGTACCTTCCCAACAATGCAGAGATAAAGTAAAACACATAATAATTTAAGTAATAATAAATACACAATGAGTAATAATAACTGAGTCGATGTGCAGAGGTATGAGGTAATTGAGGTACATATGTACATAGAACTAGATATAAAGTCACATATAGTAAACATAAACAGTAGCAGCAGTGTATGTGATGAGCATAAAAAAGTTAGTGCAAAAAGGGTCAATGCAGATAGTTAAATAGTTAACCAAACAGCTACCCAGATGAACTATTTAGCAGTCTTATGGCTTGGGGGTAGAAGCTGTTCAGGTTCCTGTTGGTTCCAGACTTGATGCATCGGTTTTGCTTGCAGAGGTAGCAGAGAGAACAGTCTATGACTTGTGTCGTGGAAATTATAACCAGAAAGGAAGAGAGAGACTGTAGATTCTTCAAACAACTTTATTATAAGAATTGCAATTCTGGAGCGGTTAACAATTCACTCAATGGTGCAGAGTTAAGATCCCAATGAACAAGAGTTGGGTCTCAGCTTTTATAACCTTTGTCTACGTTGCAGTTTCAGCAGGTGTGTGAGATCATGATGGGAACATAGCATACAAACAAGTGATAACACCAGTTTTGTTACTATCTAGCTGCTGCTGCTCAAGCTAGCCTCTGTTCTCTTCATATTTCCACACAGGATATCACGCCCTGGCCATAGAGAGGCTTTTTATTCTCTATTTTGGTTAGGCCAGGCTGTGACTAGGGTGGGCATTCTATGTTCTTTTTTCTATGTTTTTGTCTTTCTTTGTTTTTGGCAGGGTATGGTTCTCAATCAGGGACAGCTGTCTGTCGTGGTCTCTGATTGAGAACCATACTTAGGCAGCCTGTTTTCCCACTATGGGTTTTGGGTAGTTGTTTTCTGTTTTGTGTTTCTGCACCTGACAGGACTGTTTTGTTTTCGTTCATTCTCTTGTTATTTTGTTTTGTGTTCAGTTTAAATAAATATAACATGAACACTTACCACGTTGCGCATTGGTCCGATCCTTCATACTCCTCATCAGAAGAGGAAGAAAACGGTTACACAGGATGGACAGGATGGACTCAAAAACTGGTGCCACTTTCATCTGGCCCTTTGTCTTTGTCCGCGTGACCAAGTTACACAAGAGTGGAAGAACACTAGCTTCTTCTGACATTACATAAATAGACAGTGCAAAAATACAGGTTTAAGGTTTATACAGTGCATATGCATACCAGAGTTTGTAATTTTCCCACCATACTTGGGTGGCTGGAGTCTATGACAATTTTTAGGGCCTTCCTCTGATACTGCAGGAACATAGAATAGTCTAAAGAGGCATGGTGGTATCACCCCACTAAAAGACCAGTAGCTGACCCCGGTAGCCTTCATGTGTGTAGCTTGTTGTTTATGTTGGCCAATCAAAGCGCCGAAGAGGCTCAATGTGTAGCAAGTTGAGTGAAAGTTCACTAATGCAATGCAAGATGGATTTCCATGGCTGAGCAGCCGCACACAAGCTGAAGATTATCATGCACAATGCCAAGTGTCAGCTGGAGTGGTGTAAAGCTCACGGCCATTGGACTCTGCGGCAGTGGAAAAGCGTTCTCTGGAGTGATGAGTCGCGCGTCATCATCTGGCCGTCCAATGGACAAATCTGGGTTTGGCGGATGCCAATCGAACGCTACCTGCCCCAATGCATAGTGCCAACTGTAAAGTTTGTTGGAAGATAAATAATGGCCTGGGGCTGTTTTTCATGGTTAGGGCTAGGAACCTTTGTTCCAGTGAAGGGAAATCTTAAAGCTACAGCATACAATGACATTCTAGACGATTCTGCCCTTCCAACTTTGTAGCAACAGTTTGGGGAAGGACCTTTCCCGTTTCAGCATGACAATGCCCCAGTGCACAAAGCTAGGTCGATACAGAAATGGTTTGTCGAGGTTAGTGTGGAAGAACTTGACTGGCCTGCACAGAGCCTTGACCTCAACCCCATCGGGCACCTTTGGGATGAATTGGAATGCCAACTGCGAGCCAGGCTTAATCGCCCAACATCAGTGCCCAACCTCATTAATGCTCGTGGCTGAATGGATGCAAGTCCCGGCAGCAATGTTCCAACATCTAGATGAAAACCTTCCCAGAAGAGTGGAGGCTGTTATAGCAGCTAAGTGGGGAACATCTCTATATTAATGCCCATGATTTTGGAATGGGATGGTTGACGTGCACCTGTCCACATACTTTTGGCCTGTGTAGTGTATAGCTTGGCTAGCTTGCTAGCTTCACTAGGCTACTCCAGTCAAGACAGGCACTGTTATGTGGGATGATAAATAACATTGTTGCCGCTACAAGTTAGCTAGTTGTAACTGAGTTTCCTTGGCGTCTCTCTCTCTCTCTTCCCCATGCTCGCTACACACACCGCCCTCCGCAGCTGCAGCAATAGAGAAGGGTCTGAATGTGGCAAGTTCCCAGGGTGAAATAGAGCCCCAGCCTGTCTCGCTCGTGCAGAGGTGCTCAGGTTAAAAAATCAATTTCAAATATCGGGTTGTCCGACAAAAATGTATGATACTATTCGAATTGTGAAATTATTTCAAACCCCCATCCCTAGTTCAGAGCCTCTGTCAGGATCAGTTTGCTGCCTAATTAGCCCAGAACTACAGCCCTTCCTGCCAGAGCAAATGCTGTTAAGCTGCAGCCCTTAGCCATACCTCTGTAGATGATTGCCTTGACTCTCTGCAACATCATGTCACCGCAGCCAATCAGCTGACAATAGGAGTGATTGGAGCGGGTATGAGGATAGTTGGGCTTGATTCTTCTTTAGGCTGGTAGAGCAGGAATCAAGGAATCCACCACGTCTTTGTGTCTTCTTAAGCCAACTAAGATTTCCGCGTAAGTATTTTTCCCCCTGCTCTCTCTGTCCTTCCGGTGAAAGAAATTGCATTGACCTCTATCTATTGCTCCCATATGCGAGCAGTTATCTCTCTTGCAAATGGAAATGAGACCCAAAATTGCAACAAATGGGGCCATGCCAATGAATGCAGATGTTCTCCTTCGCCAGAGAACATGTGCCTGATCGAATTACCTTGAACCCCAGCGCCGACAGAACAGACATCTCTTTTACAAACTCCCTCTCTGCTCCTCCAACAATTTGTTTTGAATGAGTGGAGAGGCCTGGGGGACAACCCCCCCCCCCCCTTCGGCCCAACCCTTGCCTTGCTATGTGGAGGAACAGATTTTTGAAGGTAAACACCTGTTTGTGGAGTGGTTCTAGGGGTATGGGGAGGGAGGTTGGAGCAATAGAGGGAAGGGTGAAAGAGAGGAGCGAGGGAGGAGAGCGGGGGGGCCAGGGAGAAAGGCTAACAGGTGCTTCCTCCGCAGACTGCTGGGAAAGGCAAGGCTGCAGTAATTTATGGAAATGGGGTTTCTCTATCTATTTCTATCGTGCACATTGGCTTTCTTCACCCTATTAAAGTTGCCCTACAGATCATTTTACAAATTGTTTAAATGTTGTTCAGAGCCCGTGTAACAGTATAACTTTAGACCGTCCCCTCGCCCATACCCGGGCGCGAACTAGGGACCCTCTGCACACATCAACAACAGTCACCCACGAAACATCGTTACCCATCGCTCCACAAAATTCAGAGCAAGTGACGTCACCGATTGAAACGCTATTTAGCACGCACCACCGCTAACTAGTTAGCCGTTTCACATCCGTTACACCCGGAGTGTTAATATGCGTCCATGCCGACCAGGCAGAGGTCAGAAGAATCACTTGCTAGCAGGGGAGAGACATACAATACATTACATTAAAGGGATGAACTGATCATGCATAATGTCCTTTAGGTGCCTCAGTAATGATCAACATTTTTAGTACATTTTTATGAATTTATTTACATTTGTCTAGCATTTACTGTAGGTCCTTGTGTTTTGATAGCACGACAAGATATTCAGACTCAAATGCACACTCTTGGTCAAAAGTAGAACACCTACTCAATCAAGAATTTTTCTCTATTTTTACTATTTTCGATATTGCAGAATAATAGTGAAGACAACCGAACCATGAAATAACACATAAGGAATCATGTAGTAACCAAAAAAGTGTTAAACAAATCAAATATATATTATATTTGAGATTATTCAAATAGCCACGGTTTGCTTTGCTGACAGCTTTGCACACCCTTGGCATTCCCTCAACCAGCTTTACCTGGAATGGTTTTCCAACAGTCTTAACTTTTTAGGGATAGGGGGCAGCATTTTCACTTTGGATGAATTGCGTGCCCATAGTGAAGTGCCTCCTACTCTGTCCAAGATGCTAATATATGCATATTATTATTACTATTGGATAGAAAACAGTTTCTAAAACTGTTTGATTTATTTCTGTGAGTATAACAGAACTCATATGGCAGGCAAACTTCCAAACCAGAAGTGGAGATTCTGGGGCTGGTTGATTTTCAACTCATCGCCTATTCACATCCCAGTAAGATATGGATCTGTTCGCACTTCCTACGCCTTCCACTAGATGTCAACAGTCAGTAGAACGTGGAATGAAGCCTCTAGTGTGATGTGAGCAGCTATTTGAGTCAGTGGTCTGGCAGAATGCCAGTTCCTGGTCAGGCGCATTTCTCATGATATCGCCATGCGTTCCATTACTCTGTAGACAAAAACGAATGCTCCGGTTGGAACGTTATTGGATAGATATGATAATAACATCCTGAAGATTGATTCTCTACTTAGTTTGACCTGTTTATTCGACCTGGAATATAACTTTTTGAAGTGTTCGTCTGAGTTCGCCTGGACCGGCGCCAGCTTTTGGACATGTGAACTAAACGTGCTAGCAAAAGTAGCTGGACACTAGTATTGGACATTGTCGAACAAAACAACGATATATTGCGGAACTAGGATTAGGAGGTGTGTTGGGTCATTGTCCTGTTGAAAAACAAATGATAGTTCCACTAAGCCTAAACCAGATGGTATGGTATATTGCTTCAGAATGTTAGCACGGTATCCATGCTGTTTCAGTGTGCCTTGAATTCGAAATAAATCACTGTGTCACCAGCAAAAGCACCTCCACACCATAACACATCCTACTCCTTGCTTTATGGTGGGAAATACACATGCGGAGACCATCCATACACACACACCGCGTCTCACAAAGACAGTGGTTGGACCCAAAAAGCTCATATTTGGACTCCAGACCAAGGGACAAATGTACACCTGTCTAATGTCCATTGCTCGTGTTTCTTGGCCCAAGCAAGTTTCTTCTTATTATTACTGTCCTTTAGTAGTGGCTTCTTTGCAGCAAAATCGACCATGAAGGCCTGATTCACACAGTCTCCTCTGAACAGTTGGGAAACTGGTCAGAAGTGAAGGAATGATGGATGATGCAAAATACATGGAAATTCTTGAAGGAAACCTGTTTTCAGTCTTCCAGAGATTTGAAACTGGGACGGAGGTTCACCTTCCAGCAGGACAATGACCCTAAGCATACTGCTAAAGCAACACTCGAGTGGTTTAAGGGGAAACATTTACATTTCTTGGAATGTCCTAGTTCAAAGCCCAAACCTCAATCCAGTTAAGAATCTGTGGTATGACTTGAAGATTGCTGTACACCAGCAGGAAGCCATTCAACTTGAAGGAGCTGGAGCAGTTTTGCCTTGAAGAATAGACAAAAATCACAGTGGCTAGATGTGCCAAGCTTATAAAGACATATCCCAAGAGACTTGCAGCTGTAATTGCTGCAAAAGGTGGCTCTACAAAGTATTGACTTAGGGAGGAATAGTTTTGTCTTATTTCTTGCTTTTTTCACAATAAAGCATATTTGCCATCTTCAAAGTGGTAGGCATGTTGTGTAAATCAAATTATACAAACCTCCCCAAAATCTATTTTAATTCCAGGTTGTAAGGCAACAAAATAGGAAAAATGCCAAGAAGGGTGAATACCTTCGCAAGGCACTGTAAGATATCCTCATGATCTGTGGAGTCCCGGCTTTAGGTGTGTATCAACGTATTCTGTGTTTATTTCGTTCATGTTTCACAACGCTAGCCGGAATGTAGGTAGCAGACATCTTGAAATAAGATCATCGGCTCAGCCTGCACTTATAAATTCATATGCCTATATTTGGTAGTAAGACATACCAAAGACTTTAATCCACGATCAATAGCCAAGAAACTCAGCCTTCCATAGACACCCTGCTATTGCAGAATAGGGCTTCCATTCTCATACCAGACAGAATTGAATAATTATTCAATCTCCAAATATGGAGACTTTACATTTTTACTAGACAAAACCAAAATCACTTTGATCTGTTACTTCCACTATTTAGCTTTCTGAGATAGTTTTTCAGAGATTTAGCTGACCAAGTTCACAAGATGACCGAAAACTTACAAACAATACTGTACCTCTGATGGTAGAAAAGAAAAATGAACCACAACATTTACATAAACAAAATATATTTTTGAAATACAAATGACTTCACTTATTAAAAGACAGTCCCTTTTCATAGAAGGGCACTGCCAATAAACTGCCTGGACCTCAAACCAGCAAAGCCTCTCCAAACAAACCAACGGAAAACCAAATGACATTATTCCAGTGGCTTTACATAATGAACATCTTGAATTTGTCACAGATAAATAAGCTCACTCACGGTCAAACTCAACACATCGACAACATCCCAAACATTTCTTCAAGACTGCATGTCACAAAATGGTTGAACATCAGCCAATACACACAGGACTTTCCAGGTACAGTACAAAACTCTCACCTGAACATGACCAAGGTGTGCTTTTAAACATGTCCTTCATGTCCTCCCGTAATAAGGGAGGACATGGGAAACACTGTCCAAAACCTTGGTTCCTAGCCTTTCACACAATATTCTTCAGTTACAAGATTGTAACTGATTGAGGGTTATGGTCATGCACATCTACTATGGCGCTCAAGTTTAAAGAATAGACTGAGGCAGAGATGCAGTTCAGTTTAAGAGTCTTTATAGATGCAGGTAATGGAGTAAAGCAGGCCTAGTTAGCATAGCAAAGGCAATGCACAAAAAGTGCCACACTTAATATGTTCTCATTAACACTCCAAGTACCAAAGAGAACAGGTCAGAAGAGAACAATGGCTGTTTGACTGAGCAGTTAGCATTTCTCAGCCATTAGCGGTCAATATCAACTGGTGTGGTAGTCCTCTACTTATCTTCTATAAGATAAAAGGCTTGTGCTGAAATTTAAATGATTATGCCACCTACAGTGCGGGTGAATAATAAGGATCCCAAAAAATGAAATAATGTGGGTAAAAATAAATCAAATATCATACAAACTATCAAAAAAGAAATTAACTAAACACAATCAACCTGCTTTTCTATTAAAAAAAGCACATTCTAATCCGGTCCCTACACAGGCTCAAAAGACTTGTGAGGGCGGGACATGTCTTATTCCTTGCAGTGCTTCTGCAGCTATAATGATGTCCAGCTTCTTGGACTTCTTATACACTTGTGCTGTACAATTAATCACTGTGGCTATAAATTTCACAAAATCCACTTTCTTCACAATGAGTGTATCCAGATCACTTGATTGACTTAAAACACTAGCAACTGGTTGCAATGCATCCATTGCCATATCTACAACACTGTTGCCTCTTGCCCCTTCGACTCTCTTCACAGCCTCCACATAGGTAGATCTGCTACACGGCCCTGATCTTTGACACCTCGAACTCCTCCACCGTCTTGGTGGTTCCAAACTTCGTCCAATTAAGAATGATGGAGGCCACTGTGTTCTTAGGGACATTCAATGCTACAGAAATGTTTTGGTACCCTTTTTTGTGCCACCTACTGTGCGGGTTTTTGCTCTGACATGCACTGTAAACTTCGGGACCTGTAAACTTTGGGACATGTGTGTGCCTTTCCAAATCATGTCAAAGCAATTGAATTTACCACAAGTTGACTCCAATCAACTTGTAGAAACATTTAAAGGATGATCAATGGAAACTAAATGCACCTGAGCTCAATTTCGAGTCTCATTGCAAATGGTCTGAATACTTATGTAAATAAGGTATTCTGTTTTTTTATTTGTAATGAATTTGCTAACATTTCTAAAAATTAGTTTTTGCTTTTTCATTATGGGGTATTGTGTGTAGATTGATGAAGATATTTTTTTTGAATAAGGCTGGAACGCAACAAAATGTTGAAAAAGTGAAGGGGTCTGAATACTTTCCGAATGCACTGTATTTCTAATGAGACTCCAGCTATAACTCTTTTGACAGGCACCCTACTCCTAAGATCAATAGATGTTACTTGTGACATGGACAATTTTACCAGATCCGCTTCTACTCACCTTGATTGAATCCATCTTTCCCACTGCTTTCTCCGCAGTCCTCGATATTACGAATGGATTCCCCAAATGAATCTCCTTGTCCAAAAAAATCAGTTCAATAAGAAATGCATTATTGGACTGGTCCTTGTCTTTTGCTACAACTTTTGCTCTTTTTGTTCCATTCTTTGATTTCACTAGTTTCCATTCACACATTTCACTTGCCGCACTTTTAGATTCAAGCACAGTCGCCATTTTCTCTCGCTTTCAGGCTCTCACCTCCCAACCCAAAAGGGGACACACTTGAACCTGCCCGTATAAATAACTTGCCATAGAGTTATATAGATGCACACTTGCTACAGGTTCCCTCCGTCCTCCTGTGACGAGAGATGGGTAGATGGCACACCTGTCACAAACTTTCTCCCCCGCATGCACGTCACCGAGCAGGGAATTCTGTACAAAGATTAAAAACCAACTGGCAGTTCCTTTTGGCTTTAGTAGTTTAAATCATCAACAATCATCAGACAACCAAGGATACATACCATATAGCGGCCCAGACAATAATAAATGTGATAGGTACACAACCTTTCAAAAGTTTGGGGTCACTTAGAAATGTCCTTGTTTTTGAAAGAAAACCACATTCTTTTGTCCATCAGATTGATCAGAAATACAGTGTAGACATTGTTAATGTTGTAAATTAATATTGTAGCTGGAAATGGCTGATATTTAATGGAATATCTACATAGGCGTACAGAGGCCCATTATCAGCAACCATCACTCCTGTGTTCCAATGGCACGTTGTGTTAGCTAATCCAAGTTAATCATTTTAAACAGCAAACTGATAATTAGAAAACCCTTTTGTAATTATGTTAGCACAGCTGAAAACTGATGATTAAAGAAGCAATAAATCTGGACTTCTTTATACTAGTTGAGTATCTGGAGCATTAGCATTTGTGGGTTCGATTACAGGCTCAAAAGGGCTAGAAACAAAGAACTTTCTTCTGAAACTAGTCAGTCTATTCTAGTTCTGAGAAATCAAACGTTATAGCCATCTTGAAGAAATGTTTGGAGTGTGGTTGATTGTTCTGAATGGTATGTGTTGAGTTTGACCATAAGTGAGTTTATTCATGTGTGACAATATTCAATATGTTTATTATGTAAAGCCACTGGACTAATGTCCTTTTGTTTTCACTTGGTTTGTTTGGAGAGGCTTTGCTGGTTTGAGGTCCAGGCAATTTATTGGCTGCGCCCTCCTCCAATAAGATGACAGTTTTTTTAAGTAAAGTAATTTGTATTTCAAAAATATCTATTGTTAATGTAAATGCATTGTTTAACTGTTCTTCCTTTTGTACCATCAGAAGTACTGTCACTGTTTTCGGTCATCAGCTGAATCTCTGTATTTCAGAAAGCGTAATACATTTAAGAAGTGATTTTGGTGTACTCTTGTGAATGTGAAAACCTAATCCTCTATCCTTTAATAATTATTCCATTAAATTGTTCTTTACATCTGCCTCTGTAACATTTCCCTTTAATGGGCCTAGAACGTTTCTGATGTTTAGATGTAACAATTATAACAATGAAAAATATTTTTGCTTAGGAGTTGTCTGGTCCATTGCATTTCTCAGAACTGTTGACCCAACTCAATAGGTGGCTTGTCACAAACGTGTGTCTTATGTTCTGGTTGAGGTGTTCCCCTCATTAAACAGTAACTGGGGAAGTCTGGTAGTTGTGCCATTTTAGCAATCCCTAGTCGGCAGATGTTACTACAATATAAACTCAGCAAAAAATGAAATGTCCTCTCACTGTCAACTGCGTTTATTTTCAAACTCAACATGTGTAAATATTTGTATGAACATAACAAGATTCAACAACTGAGACATGAACTGAACAAGTTCCACAGACATGTGACTAACAGAAATGGAATAATGTGTACCTGAACAAAGGGGGGGTCAAAATAAAAAGTAACACGTATCTGGCAGAGGTGGGACCAAGTCATTGTTTTACAAGTCACACGTAAGTCTCAAGTCTGAAGTCCTAAACTTTGAGTTTCGAGTCGTGTGGGGTGGTTGCATAGAAAAACATCACCTACAACAGCCTTTGCCATGTAGAGTAGAGAATCGGGTACAGATCTATACGTTGCATTTCTAGCTGGAAAACTGTTTCTGAATGTGATGCCTCAGATTGTCACCACATTCTTTTGGAGAGATTGGAAACCCAAATTGGTCTACAGGGACAAGTTCTGGCCTGGTTTAGATCTTATCTGTTGGAAAGATATCAGTTTGTCTCTGTGAATGGTTTGTCCTCTGACAAATCAACTGTACATTTCGGTGTTCCTCAAGGTTCCATTTTAGGACCACTTGTTTTCACTATATCTTTTACCTCTTGGGGATGTCATTCGAAAACATAATGTTAACTTTCACTGCTATGCGGATGACACA
Organism: Oncorhynchus mykiss; assembly: GCF_013265735.2. Taxonomy (NCBI): domain Eukaryota; kingdom Metazoa; phylum Chordata; class Actinopteri; order Salmoniformes; family Salmonidae; genus Oncorhynchus; species Oncorhynchus mykiss. The sequence continues at coordinate 39,900,607 of NC_048567.1, forward strand.
CAGCTGTACATTTCAATGAAACATGGTGAAGCCCCAAATTGCCCTCACTAGAAGCCTGTGTTTCAGACATAAGGAAGTGGATGGCTGCAAACTTTCTACTTTTAAACTCGGACAAAACAGAGATGCTTGTTCTAGGTCCCAAGAAACAAAGAGATCTTCTGTTGAATCTGACAATTAATCTTAATGGTTGTACAGTCGTCTCAAATGAAACCGGGAAGGACCTCGGCATTACTCTGGACCCTGATCTCTCTTTTGACAAACATATCAAGACTGTTTCAAGGACAGCTTTTTTCCATCTACGTAACATTGCAAAAATCACAAACTTTCTGTCCAAAAATAATGCAGAAAAATTAATCCATGCTGTTGTTACTTCTAGGTTCGACTACTGCAATGCTCTACTTTCCGGCTACCCGGATAAAACACTAAATGAACTTCAGTTTGTGCTAAATACGGCTGCTAGAATCCTGACTAGAACCAGTCTCCCTACACTGGCTTCCTGTCAAGGCAAGGGTGGATTTCAAGGTTTTACTGCTAACCTACAAAGCATTACATGGGCTTGCTCCTACCTATCTCTCTGATTTGGTCCTGCCGTATATACCTACACATACGCTACAGTCACAAGACGCAGGCCTCCTAATTGTCCCAAGAATTTCTAAGCAAACAGCTGGAGGCAGGGCTTTCTCCTATAGAGCTCAATTTTTACGGAATGGTCTGCCTACCCATGTGAGAGACGCAGACTCAGTCTCAACCTTTAAGTCTTCACTGAAGACTCATCTCTTCAGTGGGTCATATGATTGAGTGTAGTCTGGCCCAGGAGTGTGAAGATGAACAGAAAGGCTCTGGAGCAACGAACCGCCCTTGCTGTCTCTGCCTGGCCGATTCTCCTCTTGCCACTGGGATTCTCTGCCTCTAACCCTATTACAGGGGCTGAGTCACTGGCTTACTGGTGCTCTTTCATGCCGTCCCTAGGAGGGGTGCGTCACCTGAGTGGGTTGAGTCACTGATGTGATCTTCCTGTCTGGGTTGGCGCCCCCCCCCTTGGGTTGTGCCGTGTCGGAGATCTTTGTGGGCTATGCTCGGCCTTGTCTCAGGATGGTAAGTTGGTGGTTGAAGATATCCCTCTAGTGGTGTGGGGGCTGTGCTTTGGTGAAGTAGGTGGGGTTTTATCCTTCCTGTTTGGCCCTGTCCGGGGGTATCATCGGATGGGGCCACAGTGTCTCCTGACCCCTCCTGTCTCAGCCTCCAGTATTTATGCTGCAGTAGTTTATGTGTCGTGTGAATTTAAATATGCTCTCTCTGATTCTCTCTTTCTTTCTCTCTCGGAGGACCTGAGCCCTTGGACCATGCCTGAGAACTACCTGGCATGATGACTCATTGCTCCTGACCGTCCTGCTGCTCCAGTTTCAACTGTTCTGCCTGCAGCTATGGAATCCTGACCTGTTCACCGGACGTGCTACCTGTCCCAGCCCTATTATTTGACCATGGTGGTCATTTATGAACATTTTAACATCTAGGCCATGTTCTGTTATAATCTCCACCCGGCACACTCAGAAGAGGACTGGCCACCCCTCATAGCCTGGTTCCTCTTTTGGTTTCTTCCTAGGTTTTGGCCTTTCTAGGGAGTTTTTCCTAGCCAACGTGCTTCAACATCTGCATTGCTTGCTGTTTGGGGTTTTAGGCTGGGTTTCTGTACAGCACTTTGAGATATCAGCTGAAGGGCAATATAAATACATTTGATTTGATGAAATAAGCCACCGTTCTTCATTCATTATCAATGGAGAAAGCTCAAAACTGCGGAGTATAGCAGAGAGAGGGATGGTGGGATTTGTGTGAAGCATAAACACAATCAAAGGTTCAAGCACACACCGTAATCAGCAGGTTAGGAAGAGTACACAACTATTCTAGTAGGCACTCTGCCACAAATGTGCTCATTTGATCTTTTCCAGCTCCAAACAGCGTGGTGGTGAGTCAATCTACAAGTCTAATCTAGGCAAGCAGTGAGGAGCGCACGTAACAATACAGGCTCCAGACATCACAAGCCAGCAAAACGAAACTCATGAAACAAGTTACACACACCTGGTGCATCTCCTCCTCCACATGGACTGCACCACATTTGCCAGTTCTTGCTGTGAGATGTTACCTCACTCTTCCACCAAGGCACGTGCAAGTTCCCAGACATTTCTGGGTGGAATGGCCCTAGCCCTCACCCTCCGATCCAACATGTCCCAGACGTGCTCAATGGGATTGAGATCCGGGCTCTTCGCTGGCCATGGCAGAACACTGACATTCCTGTCTTGAAGGAAATCACGCACAGAATGAGCAGTACGGCTGGTGGCATTGTCATGCTGGAGGGTCAGGATGAGCCTGCAAGAAGGGTACCTCATGAGGGAGGAGGATCTCTTCCCTGTAACACACAGCATTGAGATTGCCTGCAATGACAACAAGCTCAGTCCGATGATGCTGTGACACACCGCCCCAGACCATGACGCATCCTCCACAAACAAATCGATCCCGCTCCACAGTACAGGCCTCGGTGTAACGCTCATTCCTTTGACGATAAACGCAAATCTGACCACCACCCCTGGTGAGAGAAAACCGCGACTCTTCAGTGAAGAGCACTCTTTGCCAGTCCTGTCTGGTCCAGCGACGATGGGTTTATGCCCATAGGAGACGTTGTTGCCGGTGATGTCTGGTGAGGACCTGCCTACAACAGGCCTACAAGCCCTCAGTCTAGCCTCTCTCAGCCTATTGCAGACAGTCTGAGCACTGATTGTGGGATTGTGCGTTTCTGGTGTAATTCGGGCAGTTATTTTTGCCATCCTGTACCTGTCCCGCAGGTGAGATGTTCAGATGTTCCGATCATGTGCAGGTGTAGTTACACATGGTCTGCCACTGCGAGGACGATCAGCTGTCCATCCTGTCTCCCTGCCCTGTAGCGCTGTCTTAGGTGTCTCACAGTACGAACATTGCAAGTTATTGCCCTGGCCACATCTGCAGTCCTCATGTCTCCTTGCAGCATGCCTAAGGTACGTTCACGCAGGTGAGCGGGGACCCTGGACATCTTTCTTTTTCATAGTCAATTGAAAGGCCTCTTTAGTGTCCTAAGTTTTCATAACTGTGACCTTAATTGCCTACCGTCTGTAAGCTGTTAGTGTCATAACGACCGTTCCACAGGTGCATTTTCATTAATTGTTGATGGTTCATTGAACAAGCATGGAGACAGTGTTCAAACCCTTTACAATGAAGATCTGTGAAGTTATTTGGATTTATCTTTGAAAGGCAGGTTCCTGAAAAAGGGATGTTTCTTTTTTTGTTGAGTTTACTACAGTGATGTCTGCAAAAACATAACATATTACAGTATACTAGTCATGTACACAACTACAATCAGTAAATACAATCATGTTCGCAAAAACACTACAATAAATACCGCAGTGTACTACAGTCATATCCGCAAAACACTATAGTGAATACTACATTAACCTCTCTAGGGGAGCATTCGGAATTTTGGATGAAAAGCATGTCCAAATTAAACGGCCTGCTACTCGGCCCCAGAAGCTATGATATGCAAAGAACTGGTAGATTCGGATAGAAAACACTCTAAAGTTTTCAAAACTGTTAAAATAGTGTCTGTAAGTATAACAGCACTGATTTAGCAGGTGAAAACCTGAGAAAAATCCATTCAGGAAGTAGTTTTTTTTGTTGGTTTTGTAGTTTTCTATTCAATGCCATTACAGTATCCATTGACTTAGGACTCCATTTGCAGTTCCTATGCCTTCCACTCGATGTCAACAGTCTTTAGAAATAGTTTCAGGCTTGTATTCTTAGAAATGAGGGAGCAAGACCAGTCTGAACGAGTGGACGAGTGCTGCTCATTATTTATGTTTGACCGGGGAGGTATAAAAGAACATTCACACAAATTACTAACTTTATGTTGCTCTTGATGTGAACATATGACTGTTATGGAGCGTTACAGCATGAAATACCATTAGTTTCCTCTTTTAACAGATTCATTCTGAAGAATTACCATGTCCGGGGACTAGTTTGAAACTCCACAGGTTAGTGTTTAAAATGTTAATGTCATGATTTGATAAATAGCTACATTGAATAAGTCACAAGGAGCGGTAAATACTTACTTTGGTTTTGTTTGTAGATTTATTGACCATAGTGCACTTGCTTTGTATTTTTTATGATGGCGTGTGCCTACAGCATATGGGGTGGCAGGTAGCGTAGAGGTTAGGAGCGGTGGGCCAGTAACCGAATCCCCAAGCTGACAATGTAAAATCTGCCAATGTGCCCTTGAGCACATTAACCATAATTGCTCCTGTAAGTCGCTCTGGATAAGAGCATGTCTAAAACGTATGTATATGCATTATTTAAACAGATGATTAAAAACCTGTATTTTATTTTGCAACACATACTTTTCATATAAAATACCTTTCCATATACTGTAGTAATGGCACAGCAACCGCAAAACACCAAATAATATAGTATGTACTGTATAAAACATTTTGAGAATGAATATAAAAAAAGTTTTAGCAGTAATCCACTGAAAAAAATCACCCATCCAGTCTCTTTCGCCAAACTCCCCTCAGTCATAGCAAGGCCACAACGGCTTTACCTAAATCTTTTACTGATGCAAACAAAATAGCTTCCATGTTTACCTCAAACACACACGCATTCTGGTCCCTGCTACCTCTCTTAGCATTCTGTGTCTGTATGTATTTGTATTCACAAGAGGGGCATATAAAGCAGTGTTTGCTGTCTGGGTAAAATGTTTAATGAACACTCAAAATTTAGAAATGAACACACTTCATCCTGCATTTGAACTTTCTGAGGTGAGATGGTAATGTGTGTGTGTGTCTGTAATCATGGCAATTCAGAAAGCAGTTGCTGAGATATTACATCTAGTCCTGCAATAGCTAAACTGGGAGTTGGAGGGGCCTCATTTTGCATAAAACTCTGAGACGGATGTGTGACAAGGCCGCTTTCCATGTCAGTTTGTTGACAGGCTCCTTTCACCCCTTATTACCACCACCCACTTCAGGAGTGTCAGACGATGTTTCTGACCAAACACTAACTTCCCTGCGGTATTAAAGCAGGTGACAGACAGAGTTACTGTCACACCGCAGGCCTGTGAACTCACACAACCCTCCTCCATTCTCCTCCGTCTCTTGTTATGACTGGGAAAATAATGTGAAAAATAGAATAACAAAGTGCAGAGTTTGGATAGGCATTCACAAGACCAGGGAAGGAGGGGGATGGGGGGGGGGCATTTAAGTTGTTTCGGAGAGAAACCCTGCACCTGTATTATTCCCCTCTCATCTGACGAACAGGGGTGGCGTGGGAGATTGAAAATAACCTCTCTTTAACCTCTGACCTCTGACCTTCTCTCTGTTTCAAAGTGTAAAACGGGTGACACGGGAAGACATGGCTTTACACACAATGAAAGGAGAGAGAGAATAAGGAAAAAATAAGAAAATAAAACACTAGTCAAACTGATGTGCTATAAATCGTGGGGCTGAAATGTGATACCTTTGAATGACACTTATTTATAGTAATGCTCAGGAATGACATAAAAAGCCTGTTACTTTCTTTTGCTGTGTTACAAGGTCATTGAAGAATGCACAGAAAGTAGAATTACTTAAATTTCTCAATCCTATAAATTTGTTCTGGTATTAGAGCACTCCTGGGTCTTCTCAGTTGTTTTGATCGGAGCAGTGTGCCTGTTTGTTACCAGTTGGTGCAGAGAGAGAGAGAGAGAGAGAGAATGACCCCTTTATGCTATATAGGCTTATTATACTTGACTACAATCAAAGTTGCTCTGGATAAAATCACCCGCTAAATTACTAATTGGTCACATTTGAGCAATAAAGTCTCAACAGATTCTTGGCTGACCTCAACAAAACAAAGGTCTTAATCACATTGTGTTCATTAGAATCAGGTGTGTTAGGTCTGGGATGGAGAAAAATCCTGCACACCCCATAGCTTCTCTAGAACCAAGGTTGGCGACCACTGTAGTATATCTGAGGTCCTACTATAGTTAGGACCATTTTGTTCAAAGAGTATATGCTGGGAAAGAGAGATTACGGGCACCGTTTGATTAGTTAATGTGAGCACAGTCATGACATCTCAATTTACATACCTTTAGTCACAGAGGAGACCGGAGGAATACAGATCTCAGAGCTTCTCTGTTTTTTTGGTCGTTGTTGTTTCTTACCACTGTATCTAAGAAGAAAGTAAGGCTGTACTTACAGCTTAGGACTGTCAGAAGATTACCAAAACAAAGAGACTTGAGACCTAAAAGAAATCAAAACAATGGAGGCGTACATGTGTACAGTGTATAATATTAAAACGGAATCATCCACCTAACCTTTTCTGAGTGTGTGTGTGGGCGTGTGTCTGTGTGTGGAGTGCTTGCATGTGTTTTCCTTTTATATGTGTCAGGGGGATTTCTCCCTGACCTCTAACTCCTCCTAAAGGGAAGTTGTCTAGCTAGTTGTCTAAACAGGTCCTCTTCTTGTTTGCAGAAATGCACTTCCTGTCTGTTCTGTTCTGCCATGCAGGACTGAGTGTGTGTGTGCGTCCATGAGTGTGTTTGTGTGCGTCCATATGTGTGTGTGTGTGTAATGTCTGGAGGACCATGGAGCAGTCTTATCTTCAGCCGTGATTAATACACACATCACTTTGTAAACGCTGCCTGTCTGTTCCCTGGAATCAGCCTCTGCCTCCACAGACCGAGCCACTGACCGAGCCAAACCAAATTATTAAAAATGAAATAGCATTCTTTAATTTGATAATTAGTCTGTGGACTTTTTGGGGTGAAAGAAAAGGATTGGCCTCATTAGGTTTAATTGTCTAATTGCCTTTAATCTAAATAGAGTGTACTTTTTGCTTCATGGATTACATAAATACCTTAAATGTGCCTCTCTGTTAATTGTCTCTTGCGAGTAGCCTCAAAATAAAAAGTGAGAATGGAGTGATGGTTTGGATAGGGGAGCTGTGTGTGTCTGTGTGAGCACAAGAGCATGTGTGTCCGTGCATGTGTGGTTGGGGCACGGGGAGAAAAGAAAAGGAGGAGGGAAGGGTAAAGGGATAGAAAGAAGAGGAGAGAGGAGCAGAGGAGGGGGCTGCTGAGCAGAGCAGTTGACATCTGCCCGTTAATGACACCATTGTTGTGATAGGTGCTTGCTTTAGCCCAGAGTGGGGCCATTGTAGTCTATCCCCTGACTGAAAAGAGGGGGGGGGCAAGTAGTGACCTGTGCGTGTGTGTATTTGTGTGTCTGTGTGTGTGTGTGAGAGAGAGAGAGAGCACGCTGTTAGTGTCTGTTTATCCCAAGGCACATTGTTGTGTGTGTGTATTACCATAGTCTATCCCCTACATCTCCTTATGCCACAGTTCTAGTGTAGGACATCTCTTAGCCCCAGAGAAGGGTCCAGGTCTAGTAATGTGAACCCTGCTTGCACCTGTCTGATCTCTAGAATACAGAGTACACTTATCTACACTCCATTGTCTGGATGTATGGATAGGCCTGGGATTCTATTTCTCTGCACCCCAGCAAAAATAAACTCCAGGGCGGGCAAGTTGGCTACAACTGGCCATCAGTCAGAGGCATGAAGACAGAGAAAGGACTCTGCGAATCACCAACCAACAGTTATAATTAATGATAGTTGATTGATTGATTAATTGAAATGTTCCTGACACACAGAGATATCAACGCGACTACTTTACTTTCACCCGCAAACAGAAGGTATGCTGCTCCTGGCTCATCCTTAGGTGAGCTCCCCTCTTCATTAAATTTATTGGCACTTCTCACTACACCTTCTGAAGGATCCGCCGATTGGGTTGATCAGTCCCGATCTGAACCAGGTTGGCTTAAAGGGGAATTTCACCCTGGCTCTGCCACAGTATATAGTCATTACTATTTTAACAACATTACATTTTTCTCATAAATATAACAATTATCCAAACCACAAGCTAGAACTGGCACATTTTAATTTCACTGGTAGAATCGGGAAGTTTCGACTTCCTGTGTATTTGTCTGCTCATAGTGAACCACAAAGTCCAGCATTCATGGCGAATGCAGATACCGCCCACTTAGGTGGATGGGGTGTGCCCACAAACTTTGACGATGGAATTGCGTACTTCGAACAAACAACACACAGCAATCTCAGAACTTCTGTGGGCTAGATTGTTTTTTGACAATGTTTGTTTTTCACTAACATTTGTCATCATGCCTGTGTGGTGTTCTGTGCCTGGCTGTGTTAATGACAAACAAGCGCAAAAATGAGTTATCTTTCACCATTCTACCTACTAGAGATTTACTACGATGCTGCCATTGGGTTGCGGCTATCAAGAATAATGTACCTTATAGTGACCATAGATTTTCAGAAGGATTTTCAGTCAGAACTGACGGAGAATACATTTCAACGACAGCTAAGAAGTGATGTGATACCATATTTTTTTTCTTCTAAACAAAACAGAAGATTCCAGATTAGAGGTAATCTAACTTTACCTAGCTTGCTAACAATCAAGATTACAGTTTTAGTCATAGATATGGCTACTGGTAGCAATACAATAGGCCTATGTTAGAAACCAGATCTCAAGTTACTCTATTTCCTATCAATTCGAGTCTCAAGTCATCGAGTCCAATTCATGTGAATTGAGTCAGACTCAAGTCCAAGTCATGTGACTCGAGTCCACAACTCTGCTAAGTGGATAATTGTTTTATGTCACTTTGAAATAATTGATTTAACCAGGTAGGCAAGTTGAGAACAAGTTCTCATTTACAATTGCGACCTGGCCAAGATAAAGCAAAGCAGTTTGACACATACAATAGACACAGAGTTACACATGGAGTAAAACAAACATACAGTCAATAATACAGTAGAAACAAGTCTATATACGATGTGAGCAAATGAGGTGAGATACTGTAAGGGAGGTAAAAGGCAAAAAAAGGCTATGGTTGCAAAATAAATACAATATAGCAAGTGAAACACTGGAATGGTAGATTTGCAGTAGAAGAATGTGCAAAGTAGAAATAAAAATAATGGGATGCAAAGGAGCTAAATAAATAAATATGGTAGGGAAAGAGGTAGTTGTTTGGGCTAAATTATAGGTGGGCTATGTACAGGTGCAGTAATATGTGAGCTGCTCTGACAGCTGGTGATTAAAGCTAGTGAGGGAGATAAGTGTTTCCAGTTTCAGAGATTTTTGTAGATATTGTGAGCTAGCCAGCCAGACAGTATTGCCATTGGGTTAGCCTGCCATTGCTGTAGATATGAACACTACTCTGAAAATGAGGAGGCAAGACAATGAATATCCCCTTGGATTTTTTTGTTTTCTGGTGGATGAACCACCAAAGTGATTTGGCCTGGAAGAATACTAACGTGAGCAAAAAGTAAGCCCATGTTAGCATTGACTTGTATAGCCAGCCAGTTGTTGCACTAGCTAGCAAGCTACATTGCCTTTCGTGCAAGCTGTATGGCACTACTCTGAAAATGAGGTAGCAGTAGCAGCTGTGTCCTAGGTCATAGCCATTTATATACAGCCCGTGGTCATAGCACATCACAGGCTGGCATGCTTTAGCTAATTCAACTAGCTAGCCATCAATCAGAGAGCTATGTACTTTTGAAAAGGGTCCAGTCTACAACATGTAGTGCTCTCTGTTCGTAACAGATTACTATGTTGAGATTGAATCTTTCAGAGATAAGAAAACTAGCAAATGTAATCTAGCTCCATCTTTTCCCTCTGCCCACCACTGGACCTCCACTCAGCACCATATTTATTTATTTATTAGAATCCCCATTAGCCGACGCCAATGGCAACAGCTTGTCCTACTGGGGTCCGACACATAACAAAAAATACATTACAGACAAAATACCTCAAAATGTATAGTGAACAAAAATATCAACACAACGTACAACCATTTAAAAAATGTTACTGAGTTAGAGTTCATGTAAGGATATCAGTCAATTGAAATACATTCATTAGGCACTAATCTATGGATTTCACATGATTGGGAAGGGACCCAGCCATTGGTGGGCCTGGGAGGGCATAGGCCAATCAGAAAATCGTTTTACCCCACAAAAGGGTTTCATCAACTGTATGGGTGGCTGGTCGATTCCGCGGGTGAGGAAGCCGGAAGTGGAGAGCCTGAGCTGGCGGGGTTCCACCTGGTCTGCGGTTGTGAGGCCGTTTGGGCATACTGCCAAATTCCCTAAAATGAATTATGGTAGATAAATGAACATTGAATTATCTGTCAGGTGGAAGGATTGTCTTGGCAAAAGAGAAAGTTTCACCAACATGAATGGAAAAAAATTTGTGCAGAAAATTTGAGAGAAATAAGATGTTTGTGCATATGTAAAATGTCTGGTATCTTTTACTTATCACCATGAAACACTTTATATGTTGCGTTAATATTTTTGTTCATTATACATACATTTAAAAACATGAACATATTGTGTGTGTGTGTGTGTGTGTGTGTGTGTGTGTGTGTGCATCGATCGGTTACACATAAATGTCAGTACATACACACAACAAGTAGGTCACAAGGGGGAGAGGCTTTGTGCCGCGAGGTGTTGCTTAATTAGTTTTTTAAACCAGGTTTGCTGTTCACTTGCACTACATGAGATGGAAGGGAGTTCCATGCACTCATGGCTCTGTATAATACTATACAATTCCCTGAATTGGTTCTGGACCTGGGTGGCACGTCTGGTGGGGTACTTGTGTCAGTGCTCTGTGTAAGTTGACTATGAAAACAATTGTGAATTTCCAACACATTGTTAAAATTGGTTAATTCATCCCCCTCCCTCTCCTCTGTAACTATTCCACAGGTTGTTGCTGTAAATAAGAATGTGTTCCTAGTCAACTTACCTGGTAAAATAAAAAAATAATGCATATTATTAATATTAGCACTCTGATTACAATAAAGAGCAAGACGTGCGACTCTGTTCTGTGCCAGCTGCAGCTTAACTAAGTCTTTTTTTACAGCACTTGACCATATGACTGGACAATAATCAAGATAAGATACAACTAGAAGCTGCAGGACTTCCTTGGTGGAGTGTGGTGTCAAAAAAGCAGAGCATCTCTTTATTTTGGACAGACCTCTCCTCATCTTTGCAAACCTTGAACCTAAATGCCTTGACCATGACTGTTTACAATCTAAGGTAATGCCATGTAATTTAGTCTCCTCAACTTGTTCAATAGCCAGGGAGTGATTTATACCATATACAATGCTCTTAGTTTTGGAGATGTTCAGCACCAGTTTATTACTGGCCACCAATTCCGAAACAGAATGCAACTCTTTGTTAAGGTTTTCAGTGACTTCATTAGCTGTGGTTGCTGATAGGTATATGGTTGAATCAGTATACATGGACACACGTATTCTTTAAAACCTGTTTGGGATAGGGGGCAGTTTTTCAAATATTTGCCTATAGAATATACAGTGTCTATGGGGTCAAATTGCACTTCCTAAGGCTTCCACTAGATGTCAACAGTCTTTAGAACCTTGTTTGATGCTTCTACTGTGAAGGAGGGGGGAATGGGAGCTGAATGAGTCAGTGGTTTGTCAGAGTGCCACGAGCTGGTTACGCGCGTTCATGTGAGAGTTAGCTTGCGTTCCATTGCAATTCTACAGACAAACGAATTCTCCGGTTGGAACATTATTGAAGATTTATGATAAAAACATCCTAAAGATTGATTCTACACATCGTTTGACATGTTTCTCTGAACTGTAATATTACTTTTCTTCTGAACTTTTGCCTGGACCTGCCCGCGCGTCGTGAGTTTGGATTTGTTTACCAAACCGGCTAACAAAAGGAGGTATTTGGACATAAATTATGGACTTTATCGAACAAATCAAACATTGATTGTGGAACTGGGATTCCTGGGAGTGCATTATGATGAAGATCATCAAAGGTAAGTGAATATTTATAATGCTATTTCTGACTTCTGTTGACTCCAACATGGCGGATATCTGTATGTCTTGATTTGTTGTCTGAGCGCCGTACTCAGATTATTGCATGGTTTGTTTTTCCGTAAAGTTTTTTTGAAATCTGACACAGCAGTTGCATTAAGGAGAAGTATATCTCTAATTCTGTGCATACCACTTGTATCTTATGTTAAAGTGTATGATGACTATTCTGTAAATTGATGTGGCTCTCTGCAAAATCACTTGATGTTTTGGAAGCAAAACATTACTGAACGTAACGCGTCAATGTAACCTGAGATTTTTGGAGATAAATTTGTACTTTATCGAACAAAACATACATGTATTGTGTAACATGAAGTCATCTGATGGAGATCATCAAAGGTTAGTGATTCATTTTATCTCTATTTCGGCTTTTTGGGACTCCTCTCTTTGGCTGGAAAATGGCTGTGTGTGTTTTTGTGACTAGACTCTGACCTAACATAATCATATGTTGTGCTTTTGCTATGAAGCCTTTTTGAAATCGGACTAATGGGTAGATTAACAAAAATTGTATCTTTCATTTGGTGTATTGCACTTGTGAATGTAGGAAAGTTATATATTTCCCAAAAATATTTTTGAATTTCGCGTGCTGCCTTTTCAGCGAATGTTGTCGAGGGGTTCCGCTACACTGTTTGACATTAAATAAGCTTCCATTAAAGAACGATATGGCAGAGGTTGAAAAGCCATAACACATACCTTTTCTCAACAACAGGTTATGGTTAGTATTATTAAAGGCTGCACTGAAAACTAACAGTACAGCTTCCACAATGTTCTTATCTATTTCTTTCAACCAATCATCAGTTATTCGTGCCAGTGTTGAGTGCCATGTTGAGTGCCATTTCTCTATAAGCACAATTAAAGTATTTTGTTAATTTGTTTACAGAGAAATAGAATTGTATTTGGTCAAACACCATTTTTTTCAACAGCTTGCTAAGAGCTGGCAGCAAGCTGATAGGTCTGCTGTTAGAAACAGTAAAGGCTGGTTTACCATTTTTGGGTAGAGGAAGGACTTTGGCTTCCCTCCAGGCCCGAGGACAAAGACTTTCCTCTAGTCTCAGATAAAATATATGACAGATAGGAGTGGCAAAAGAGTCAGCTACCATTCTTAATAGCTTTCCATCTATGTTGTCAATGCCAGGAGGTTTGTCATTATGGATCGGTAACAATACCTCTCCCACACTAACTTTACAAAATTCAAACTTGCAATGCTATTTTAGGCCCAGCTTTTGGAACTTTGGCTTTCCTGGATATAGCTACTATATTGTGATCAATGCATCCAATGGGTACAGATACAGCTTTAGAACAAAGTTCCACAGTATTAGTAAAAATGTGATCAATACATGTGGATGGTCTTGTTCCTGTAGTGTTCCAGCTGGATGTTTTGAGTTTTTACCCCATGTGACATATCTGGGTTTTCCCTTTCATCTTTTTTCCAAAATGGCAGGAAACATATTCTTGGAGTTGTGTAATTTTAGAAATATTCAGATTTTTGATTAACATCTGATAGATGATAATATTTAATGCAATCTATCACATCTTGTCTTTACCTTTAAGAGTACAATTTTGGAGGAACCCTAACTTGCGATACACATATTCTGTGCAAAGTAGAGATGTTAATGGGAGTCTTCCTTCCATGGTTGTCCAAAATTTGGCCTGTAGGAAGTTATTCATTATGTATTTTAATGTATGTTACCAACATCCTAAATGTACCAGATTCGCTTTGTTATTTTTTACCCTCAGATGTTCAAATATACAGTGCCTTGCGAAAGTATTCGGCCCCCTTGAACTTTGCGACCTTTTGCCACATTTCAGGCTTCAAACATAAAGATATAAAACTGTATTTTTTTGTGAAGAAAAGTGCCGCGAAAAGGCCCAACCAAACCCCTTTCCAAGAAGGCTTTGTTCCGACATAGATACACATTTGTTACACCAAACAGACGGCGGTTTGTGTGCAAAGTATATGGTTACTGTGAGAGCAGTGTTCTGTACCAAAGTATTATGTTTCTGCCCCTCTCTCCATCTCCTTTGTAACAAGTCACCATTGTGTCAGTCTGCTAGGGACCTGTTTTAATGTATTAAGTGTGTATGTTAATCCTGTGATACCATTTAGTTAGAAAATAAATTATTAAACCAATTTATGTAGTACTGAGTCATAAGTAAAATCATAAAATCATCCAAGATGGCGTAGCAGTCAGACGTATTTGTCCTTCATCTTGTCGTGTCCCATGTATATATTTTTTTATATATTTTTCTTCGCATATCTTTTTATATTTTTCTAAACTCTTATTTCAAAATACTCTCCTGCAACCCGCCTCACCCAATGTGGTGTGGACCTGCTTTTTCTCTAACGTATTTTTCTTTGCCTGTTACTGGAATCTCTCCAACATATACTAGCCAGCTAACTAGCCAGCTAACGGTCATCAGCTAATCTTAGCTCAGAAAGCTCTCGCCAGTTTGTACAACGCGATTCAACCAGAGCATACCAGACCTATATTTTTCTCTCCATATCCACGGATTCCTATCACAAGCTCTGAACCTTCTCACCTTCCGACCTTCGCAGCTAACGTCCCCTGAATGCTAGCTGTCTAGAGCACAACGGACTGTTGGCTTACGAGGCCCATCGAATACATTCCGAAGCCACTAGCTAGCAGTCAGCTATCCTTTGCTAGCGGTCATCAGCTACCTTTATCCCAGACAACTCTCGCCAGTCTGTACAGCGTGACTCAAAACAGAGCTAGTCGGACTTATTCTCCTCGATATCTCCGGATTCCTACCGCAAGCTCTGAACCTATTTTTTATGTATACTTAAAAAAATACTTTTTTTATTATGATATTTTTTCCACCTGGAATTATAGCAGCTAACGACCCCTGAACGCACAGCTGCTAATCTGCGGCCTGCTAGCTACAGTATCTTAAGCAAATTGGACTGCTGACTTAAGAGGCCCTTCGGACATATTTCCCCAGCCACTATACATATTTTGCCAATTTGCCTGGTTTACCCCACGGAGCCCTGCTGATCTGTCCGCTGATGTAACTGTACAAGGGGGGCACAACAGACTTCCCTCTGTCGCGCCATCCCTCTAAGGCCTTTCTGTTAGCCTGCTAGCCCCGTGCCGCTAGCTGCTTGAAGCCACGTACTTGGGACTTGTATGATCACCTGGCTACGCATGCCTCTCCCTAACGTCACCATGCCATGTTGATTGCTGTTCTGGTTTGTAACTATTGTTTTATTTCACTGTAGAGCCTCTAGCATTGCTCAACATGCCTCGGCTAACAATTTAGTTCCACCCCACACACATGCAGTGACATCACCTAGTTTAAATGCTATTTCTAGAGACAATATCTCTTTCATTATCACTATATGCACAGGTTTACCCCCACTGTATTCACATCATACTATACCTTTGTCTGTACATTATGCCTTGAATATATTCTTCCGTGCCCAGAAATCTGCTCCTTTTACTCTCTGTTCTGAACGTACTAGGCGTCCAGTTCTGTTAGCCTTTAGCCATACCCTTATCCTACTCCTCCTCTGTTCCTCCGGTGATGTAGAGGTTAATCCAGGCCCTGCAGTGTCTACCTCCACTCCCATCCCACAGACTCTCTCATTTGTTGACTTCTGCAACCGTAAAAGCCTTGGTTTCATGCATGTTAACATTAGAAGCCTCCTCCCTAAGTTTGTTTTATTCACTGCCCTAGCACACTCCACCAATCCGGATGTCCTGGCCGTGTCTGAATCCTGGCTTAGGAAGACCACCAAAAACAATGACATTTCCATTCCTAACTATAACATTTTCCGACAAGATAGATCTACCAACGGGGGCAGTGATGTAATTTACTGCAAAGATAGACAGAACTCTGCAGGTTTACTATCCAGGTTTATACCCAAACAATTTGAGCTTCTACTTCTAAAGATGAACCTTTCCAGAAACTCTCACCGTTGCCGCTTGCTATAGACCACCCTCTGCCCCCAGCTGTGCCCGCGACACCATATGTGATTTGGTTGCCCCCCATCTATCTTCTGAGCTCGTGCTGCTAGGTGACCTAAACTGGGACATGCTTAACACCCATGTTATCCTACAATCTAAGCTTGATGCCCTCAATCTCACACAATTTATCAATGAACCTACCAGATATAACCTCAAATCCGTAAACACGGGCACCATCATAGATATCATCCTAACTAACTCACCCTCCAAATACACCTCTGCTGTTTTCAACCAAGATCTCAGCGATCACTGTCTCATTGCCTGCATCCGTAATGGGTCTAACAAACAACCACCCCTCATCATTGTCAAATACTCCCTAAAACACTTTTGCTAACAGGCCTTTCTAATCGACCTGGCCGGGGTATCCTGGAACGACATAGACCTCATCCCGACAGTAGAGGATGCCTGGTTATTCTTTAAAAGTGCCTTCCTCACCATCTTACATTTTTAATTTATTTTTTTATCCATTATTTTACCAGGTAAGTTGACTGAGAACACATTCTCATTTGCAGCAACCACCTGGGGAATAGTTACAGGGGAGAGGAGAGGGATGAATGAGCCAATTGTAAACTGGGAATTATTAGGTGACCATGATGGTTCAAGGGCCAGATTGGGAATTTAGCCAAGACACCGGGGTTAACACCCCTACTCTTACGATAAGTGCCATGGGATCTTTAATGAACTCAGAGAGTCGGAACACCCGTTTAACGTCCCATCCGACAGACAGCATCCTACACAGGGCAGTGTCCCCAATCACTTCCCTGGGGCATTGGGATATTTCTTTTTTTTATACCAGAGGAAAGAGTGCCTCCTACTGGCCCTCCAACACCACTTCCAGCAGCATCTGGTCTCCCATCCAGGTACTGACCAGGACCAACCCTGCTTAGCTTCAGAAGCAAACCAGCAGTGGTTTTCAGGGTGGTATGCTGCTGGTAGGCATGCCCCATTCAAAAAATGTAGAACCAGGAATAGATATAGCCCTTGGTTCACTCCAGACCTGTCTGCCCTTGACCAGCACAAAAACATCCTGTGGCGTTCTGCATTCGCATCGAATATCCCCCGTGATATGCAACTTTTCAGGGAAGTTAGTAACCAATATACACAGGCAGTTAGGAAAGCTAAGGCTAGCTTTTTTAAACAGAAATTTGCATCCTGCAGTACAAACTCAAAAACGTTCTAGGACACTGTAAAGTCCATGGAGAATAAGAGCACCTCATCACAGCTATCCACTGCTCTGAGGCTAGGAAACACTGTTACAACCGACAAATCCACTATAATTGAGAATTTCAATAAGCATTTCTCTACGGCTGGCCATGCTTTCCACCTGGCTACCCCTACCCCGGTCAAATGCCCGGCACCCTCCACAGCAACCTGCCCAAGCCCCCACCATTTCTCCTTCACCCATATCCAGATAGCTGATGTTCAGAAAGAGCTGCAAAATCTGGACCCCTACAAATCAGCCGGGCTAGACAATCTGGAGTCTCTCTTTCTTAAATGATCTGCCGAAATTGTTGCAACACCCATTACTAGCCTGTTCAACCTCTCTTTTGTATCGTCTGAGATTCCCAAAGATTGGAAAGCTGCCGCGGTCAAAGGGGGAGACACTCTAGACCCAAACTGCTACAGACCTATATCTATCCTACCCTGCATCTCTAAGGTATTTGAAAGCCAAGTTAACAAACAGATTACTGACCATTTTGGATCACATCGTACCTTCTCCGCTATGCAATCTGATTTCAGAGCTGGTCATGGGTGCACCTCAGCCACGCTCAAGGTCCTTAACGATATCATAACCGCCATCGATAAGAGACATTACTGTGCAGCTGTATTTATCGACCTGGCCAAGGCCTTTGACTCTCTCAATCACCACATTCTTAGTGGCAGACTCTACAGCCTTGGTTTCTCAAATTATTGCCTCTCCTGGTTCACCAACTACTTCTCTGATAGAGATCAGTGTCAAATCGGAGGGCTTGTTGTCCGGACCTCTGGCAGTTTCTATGGGGGTGCCATAGGGTTCAATTCTCGGGCTGACTCACTTCTCTGTATACATCAATGATGTCGCTCTTGTTGCTGGTGATTCTCTGATCCACCTCTGCGCAGACGACACTTCTTTGGACACTGTGTTAACTAACCTCCAGGCGAGCTTCAATGCCATACAACTCTCCTTCCGTGGCCTCCAACTGCTCTTAAACGCAAATAAAACTAAATGCATGCTATTCAACCGATCATTGCCCGCACCTGCCCGCCCATCCACCATCACTACTCTGGACGGCTCTGACTTAGAATACGTGGATAACTACAAATACCTAGGTGTCTGGCTAGACTGTAAACTCTCCTTCCAGACTCACATTAAGCATCTCCAATCAAAAATTAAATCTAGAATCGGCTTCCTATTTCGCAACAAAGCTTCCTTCACTCATGCTGCCAAACATGTCCTCGTAAAACTGACCATCCTACCAATCCTTGACTTCGGTGATGTCATCTATAAAATAGCCTACAACACTCTACTCAGCAAACTGGATGTAGTCTATCACAGTGCCGTCCGTTTTGTCACCAAAGCCCCATATAGTACCCACCACTGCGACCTGTACGCTCTCGTTGGCTGGCCCTCGCTTCATACTCGTCGCCAAACCCACTGGCTACAGGTTATCTACAAGTCTCTGCTAGGTAAAGCTCCGCCCTATCTCAGCTCACTGGTCACCATAGCAGCACCCACTCGTAGCACACGCTCCAGCAGGTATATCTCACTGGTCACCCCCAAAGCCAATTCCTCTTTTGGTCGCCTTTCCTTCCAGTTCTCTGCTGCCACTGACTGGAAATAACTGCAAAAATCACTGAAACTGGAGATTCCCATCTCCCTTACTAGCTTTAAGAACCATCTGTCAGAGCAGCTCACAGATCAATGCACCTGTTCATAGCCCATCTGTATACAGCCCATCTATCTACCTCATTCCCATACTGTATTTATTTATTTAGCTCCTTTTGCACCACAGTATCTCTACTTGCACATCCATCTTTTGCACATCTACCATTCCAGTGTTTAATAGCCATATTGTAATTACTTCGCAACCATGGCCTATTTATTGCCTTAACTCCCTTATTTGACCTTATTTGCACTCACTGTATATAGACTTTGTTTTATTTTTTTCTACTGTATTATTGACTGTATGTTTTGTTCATTCATGTGTAACTCTGTGTTGTTGTATGTGTCAAACTGCTATGCTTTATCTTGGCCAGGTCGCAGTTGCAAATGAGAACTTGTTCTCAACTAGCTTACCTGGTTAAATAAAGGTGAAATAAAAATAAATAAATATGTAAGGCTGGGTTTTTTGCAGATGCAGGAGGTTACGACTGTTCAAAATGATGATATGATACAAGGTCATGATTAATAAGTTGAATTTTATGGATGTGATAGGTAAAGACCTTTAGAATTTAATTTGGGAGATGGTAACTCTTTAAACAACCGCTCTCATGGTGCCCCAAATCCTAATCAGTTAATTGTTACATGAGTCATATAATCGGGTAACAATTAAACATAGTTAGTTGATTAGATAAATACAGTGACTTGCAAAATTATTCATCCCCCTTGGCATTTTTCCTATTTTTTTGCATTACAACCTGCAATTTAAATAGATTTTTATTTGGATTTCATGTAATGGACATACACAAAATAGTAGAAATTAGTGAAGTGAAATGAAAAAAATGACTTGTTTCAAAAACACCCCCTTTGCTATGAAGCCCCTAAATAAGATCTGGTGCAACCAATTACCATCAGAAGTCACATAATTAATTAAATAAAATCCACCTGTGTGCAATCTAAGTGTCACATGATCTGTCACATGATCTCAGTATATATACACCTGTTCTGAAAGGCCCCAGAGTCTGCAACACCACTAATCAAGGGTCACCACTAAGCAAGCGGCACCTTGAAGACCAAGGTGGTCTCCAAACAGGTCAGGGACAAAGTTGTGGAGAAATATAGATCAGGGTTGGGTTATAAAAACATCAGAAACGTTGAACATCCCACAGAGCATCCATTGCAAAAAAATAAATAAGAATATGGCACCACAACAAACCTGCCAAGAGGGCCGCCCACCAAAACTCACGGACCAGGCAATGAGGGCATTAATCAGAGAGGCAACAAAGAGACCAAAGATGACTCTGAAGGAGCTGCAAGTATCTGTCCATAGGATCACTTTAAGCCGTACACTCCACAGAGCTTGGCTTTATGGAATAATAGCCAAGAAAAAAGCCATTGCTTAAATAAAGAAATAAGCAAACACGATTGTTTGAAGGCATGTGGGAGACATATGAAAGAAGGTATTCTGGTCAGATGACACTAAAATTGAGCTTTTTGGCCATTAAGTAAAATGCTATGTCTGGCACAAACCGAACACCTCTCATCACCCCGAGAAAACCATCACCAGCAGGAAGCCATTCAACTTGAAGGAGCTGGAGCAGTTTTGTCTTGAAGAATGGGCAAAAATCCCAGTGGCTTGCATCTGTCATCGCTGCAAATGGTGGCTCTACAGAATATTGACTTTGGGGGGGTGAATAGTTATGCACGCTCAAGTTCAGTTTTTTGTCTTCTTGTTTGTTTCACAAAATATTTTTTGCATCTTCAAAGTGGTAGGCATGTTGTGGAAATTAAATGATACAACCCCCCCCCCCCCCCCCCCCCCAGATTAATGAAAGTAAAGTCACAACATTTAATTATATTACTGAGCCTGGTCATTCTCAACATTATTTGAAGACAGCTCATAATGCCATCTCAGTACCTGCTTCATTCTGCTTTCGCTGCCACTTGCTTTCAGGTCTTTCTGTCGTTCAAAGCATCATTAATATGATTTAATTCGCTGTGTGTCTTATTTAGTTTTTTTGTTTTCTCTTTTTCAGTATGAATGTCACTCAGAATCAAAAACATTGCCATGGCTTTTCCTCGTCACCTCCAATAATGGTCTGCTTACAGGAGCTTAATTAAGACTGAAGAGTGCCAGACCTGCCTGTCTACATAGATCACCTAGAAGTAGCTTCCTCCAGGTCCCTAACACAAAGACCCCATTGGTGTCCAATACACCCATTGGTGTCCAAAACACCTATTCTGTCCATTTCCAATCTATAAATCAGAAAATAATATTTCAAATGCCAAAGGTTAAAAACGCTTGGTTGCAATGTCAAAAACAGTTAGACTGTGGTTCTGACAACATCACTGTTGTGGGTTTCATTCTGGCACGGGCCACCTTGAATATGGGTCACTGTCAATGTGGACAGTTCTGTAAGTCTCCCTGGCATCTGCTCAATGACCATATTTGTAGTTTTGAGAGGATTTTAATACAAAATCCAAAATAAACTGACCTTTGACAAAACCAACTGCATAAAGTGATAATTACACAAAAGT
The DNA here is from genome assembly GCF_013265735.2 of Oncorhynchus mykiss. Taxonomy (NCBI): domain Eukaryota; kingdom Metazoa; phylum Chordata; class Actinopteri; order Salmoniformes; family Salmonidae; genus Oncorhynchus; species Oncorhynchus mykiss. The sequence goes on from NC_048567.1 coordinate 39,921,963, forward strand.
ATCTATGTTTCTACACCCAGTGGTGTTCTGTTTATAATGATCCATTGTGATGACATTGTGAGGTCACATGCAACAAAATCTTTGAACAATTTCAAAAGGCTCTCAATAAGAAGGCTGAAACACCACTTCTACAGCAGAGTGATTGACACCGCTTCGTCTTCTGCAGTATGTGGACTGGAACTCTGACAGACAGCATCATGGGTAATATGATCTGACAGAGAAGTGAGAGGCTGCTATGACCTTCACCTGACAGCCCTGCTCCATCAGGTCCCAGGGATCTTCAGTACTCTGTAAGACATGTCAATAGGAGTGATCAATGGACGCATTGACGCCTCCTGTGCCAAATCCACTTGTATCAGAGCTTTATTGCACTCTTTTTTCATATGGCCCATCCTTCTACTTTGGTGTGCATGCACAGCTGAAGTCTGTATGTCTGCCCATCACACCAAGCAGTGGAATGCTTGATTGACACGACAGAGGATTTTATAATGTTAGACAACAGATGTCGTACGTCGCTGTTAGTTGCGCTTGGCAAAATCTGTGTAACACACACACACACACACACACACACACACACACAGGACCGGGTCACTCCATTCGTGGAGATGCGCCGCCCCCCTAAATAAGAATTTCACCAAACAAACACAATTAGGGGCCTATTAGATTCATTATGTTGAAAGGAAATGCGAATGAGATTAGATATCAAAAAAGCCACAAGATTCATTTATCCCGTGTCTGGAGGTAGCTAAACACTCTAACCCCATAGAGTCGATGTCCGCGCCCCCATGGAATCTAATTAACATAATGAACAAATCCCCATGAAACTCTGTCAGTTTAAGCTAGAGATATTTGCTGCATTTAATGCATCTCAATCTACCGCATCTGCCAATGTCGCACTTCCGCATCTGTGGTGAAAGGTGACAGAGCTAGAGCGATGTTTGTCAGACCATGAGACATCCCGAAAATTGGACTTCTCGCAAAATCGTCTGTTGCGTCCAAACAGTTTGGCCTTAACCTGTTATGGCTGCAATCGCGATATCGGGATTGACATGACAACTACCAGTGAAAATAGAGGGCGCCAAATTCAAACCACAGAAATCTCATAATTCCTAAAACATACAGTGGGGCAAAAAAGTATTTAGTCAGCCACCAATTGTGCAAGTTCTCCTACTTAAAAAGATAAGAGAGGCCTGTAATTTTCATCATAGGAACACTTCAACTATGACAGACAAAATGAGAAAAGAAATTCCAGAAAATCACATTGTAGGATTTTTTATGAATTTATTTGCAAATTATGGTGAAAAATAAGTATTTGGTCAATAACAAAAGTTTATCTCAATACTTTGTTATATACCCTTTGTTGGCAATGACAGAGGTCAAACGTTTTCTGTAAGTCTTCACAAGGTTTTCACACACTGTTACTGGTATTTTGGCCCATTCCTCCATGCAGATCTCCTCTAGAGCAGTGATGTTTTGGGGCTGTTGCTGGGCAACACAGACACTTTCAACTCCCTCCAAAGATGTTCTATGGGGTTGAGATCTGAAGACTGGCTAGGCCACTCCAGGACCTTGAAATGCTTCTTACGAAGGCACTTCTTCGTTGCCCGGGTGGTGTGTTTGGGATCATTGTCATGGTGAAAGACCCAGCCACATTTCGTCTTCAATGCCCTTGCTTATGGAAGGAGGTTTTCACTCAAAATCTCACGATACATAGCCCCATTAATTTTTTCCTTTACACGGATCAGTCGTCCTGGTCCCTTTGCAGAAAAACAGCCCCAAAGCATGATGTTTCCACCCCCATGCTTCACAGTAGGTATGGTGTTCTTTGGATGCAACTCAGCATTCTTTGTCCTCCAAACATGACGAGTTGAGTTTTTACCAAAAAGTTATATTTTGGTTTCATCTGACCATATGACATTCTCCCAATCTTCTTCTGGATCATCCAAATGCTCTCTAGCAAACTTCAGACGGGCCTGGACATGTACTGGCTTAAGCCGGGGGACACGTCTGGCACTGCAGGATTTGAGTCCCTGGCGGCGTAGTGTGTTACTGATGGTAGGCTTTGTTACTTTGGTCCCAGCTCTCTGCAGGTCATTCACTAGGTCCCCCCGTGTGGTTCTTGGATTTTTGCTCACCGTTCTTCTGATCATTTTGAACCCACGGGGTGAGATCTTGTGTGGAGCCCCAGATCGAGGGAGATTATCAGTGGTCTTGTATGTCTTCCATTTCCTAACAATTGCTCCCACAGTTGATTTCTTCAAACCAAGCTGCTTACCTATTGCAGATTCAGTCTTCCCAGCCTGGTGCAGGTCTACAATTTTGTTTTTGGTGTCCTTTGATAGCTCTTTGGTCTTGGCCATAGTGGAGTTTGGAGTGTGACTGTTTGAGGTTGTGGACAGGTGTCTTTTATACTGATAACAAGTTCAAACAGGTGCCATTAAAACAGGTGGAGGACAGAGGAGCCTATTAAAGAAGAATTTACAGGTCTGAGAGAGCCAGAAATTTTGCTTGTTTGTAGGTGACCAAATATTTATTTTCTACATAATTTGCAAATAAATTCATTAAAAATCCCACAATGTGACTTTCTGGATTTTTTTTCTTCTCATTTTGTCCGTCATAGTTGAAGTGTACCTATGATGAAAATTACAGGCCTCTCTCATATTTTTAAGTGGGAGAACTTGCACAATTGGTGGCTGACTAAATACTTTTTTTGCCCCACTGTACATGTCTTATATCATTTTAAAGCTATTATCTTTGTTTATCCCACCAAAGTGTCCGATTTCAAATAGGCATTTCAGTGAAAGCACTACAAACGATTATGTTAGGTCTCCACCAAACCACAATAAGCACAGCCATTTTCCAGCAAAATATAGTGAAATATAGCATTCACAAATAAAATGAATCACTAACCTTGAATTATCTTCATCAGATGACACTCATAGGACTTCATATTACACAATACATGCATGTTTTGTTTGATAAAGTTCATTTTTATATCAAAAAATCTGAGTTTAAATTGGCTATTTAGATTCACTAGTTCCAAAAACATCAAGTGATTTTGCATAGCCACATCGTTTCAACAGAAATACTCAGAAAATGTAAATGATAATACAAGTCATACACATGGAATTATAAATATACCTCTCCTTAATGCAACCGCTGTGTCAGATTTCCAAAAAAGTTTACGGAAAAAGCAACCCATGCAATAATCTGAGACGGAGCTCAGAACATTAGGCAAATTAGCCGCCATGTTGGGAGTCAACAGAAACCAGAAAATACATGATAAATGTTTCCTTACCTTTGATGAACTTCATCAGAATGCAGTCCTAGAAATCCCAGGTCCACAATAAATGCTTGATTCGAAAATGTCCGTTATTTATGTCCAATTAGCTACTTTGGTTAGCGCGTTTGGTAAACAATTCCAAAGTCACAAATAGCATCCACTATAATGTGACGAAATGTCCAAAAGTTCCGTAACAGTCAGTAGAAACATGTCAAACGATGTACTGAATCAATCTTTAGAATGTTGTTTACGTTTTTCTTGAATAACGTTCCAACCGGAGAATTAGAATGACTTCAGATGAGCGATGGAAAGCAGGTCCTTCATCTGTGAACGCACCTGGTGAAAGTATGGTGCACTCATGGCTGTGGTGACTATTTCCTGTGTCAATCGACCCCCTTCACATTAGTCATCAGACAAAGTTCTATTGATTGCTGACATCTAGTAGAAGGCGGAGGAAGTGAAAACTCATCCATATCTCGCTGTAATTTCACTGAGACCTTGGTTGAAAGTCTGCCACCTCCAGAAAAAAAAACAGGAAGTGGAATTTCTTAGGTTTTTGCCTGCTATATGAGTTATGTTATACTCACAGACATATTTCAATCAGTTTTAGAAACCCCAGAGTGTTTTCTATCCAATACTAATAATAATATGCAAATATTAGCAACTATGACTGAGGAGCAGGCCGTTTGATATGGACACCTTTCATTCAAGCTCCTCAGTACTGCCCCTGCAGCCATAAAAAGTTAAACTGAAAAATAAATGGAAGTATGTATGGACACTGTTTAGTGCCAGAAAAAAAGGGTTAAAGACATGTAAAAAAAATGTTTTATAATAATGTTTCCTGATGTTTCTTAAATATGGTATCAGTCAAAAGTTTGGACACACCACACACCAAGGGTTTTTCTTTGTTTTTACTATTTTCTACAATTTAGAATAATAGTGAAGACATCCAAACTATGAAATAACACATATGGAATCATGCAGTAACCAAAAAAGTGTTAAACAAATCTTGATGACAGCTTTGCACACTCCTGCCATTATCTCAACCAACTTCATCTGGAATGGTTTTCCAACAGTCTTGAAGGTGTTCCCACATATGCTCAGCACTTGTTGGCTGCTGTTCCTTCACTCTGCGGTCCAACTCTTCCCAAACCATCTCAATTGGGTTGAGGTCGGGTGATTGTGGAGGCCAGGTCATCTGATGCAGCACTCCATCACTCTCCTTCTTGGTCAAATAGCTCTTGCACAGCCTGGAGGTGTGTTTTGGGTCATTGTCCTGTTGAAAAACAAATGGTAGTCCCATTAAGTGCAAACCAGATGGAATGGAATATCGCTGAAGAATGCTGTGGTAGCCATGCTGGTTAAGTGTTTCTTAAATTCTAAATAAATCAACAACAGTGTCAACCAACATAGCATCCCCACACCGTCACACCTCCTGCTCCATGCTTCATGGTGGAAACCACACATGCAAAGACACGGCGGTTGGAACCAAAGAGCTCAAATTTGTACTCATCAGAGACCAAAGAGCAGATTTCCACCGGTCTAATGTCCACTGTTTGTATTTCAGGACCCAAGGAAGTCTCTTCTTCGTATTGGTGTCCTTTAGTAGTGGTTTCTTTGCAGCAATTCGACCATGAAGGCCTGATTCACGCAGTCTCCTCTGAACAGTTGATGTTGAGATGTTGGTTACTTGAACTCTGTGAAGCATTTATTTGGGCTGCAATTTCTGAGATGCAGTTAAAACTAATGAACTTATCCTCTGGTAACTGGGTCTTCCTTTCCTGTGGCGGTCCTCATGACAGCCAGTTTCATCATAGCTCCTGATGGTTTTTGCGAATGCATTTGAAGAAACTATAGAAGTTATTGAAATTTTCTGTATTGACTGAAATTTTCGGTATTGACTGACCTTCATGTCTTAAAATACTGATGGACTGTTATTTCTCTTTGCTTATTTGAGCTGTTCTTGCAATAATATGGACTTGGTCTTTTAATAACAATACAGTGCCTTGCAAAAGTATTAATCCCCTTGGCGTTTTTCCTATTTTGTTGCATTACAACCTGCAATTTAAATGCATTTTTATTTCATGTAATGGACATACACAAAATAGTCCAAATTGGTAAAGTGAAATGAAAAAATGACTTGTTTCTAAAAAAATAAAAATAGGAAAAGTGGTGCGTGCATATGTATTCACCACCTTTGCTGTGAAGCCCCTGAATAAGATATGGTGCAACCAATTACCTTCAGAAGTCACTTGATTAAATAAAGTCCACCTGTGTGCAATCTAAGTGTCACATGATCTGTCACTTGATCTCAGTATATATACACGCCTGTTCTGAAAGGCCCCAGGGTCTGAAACACCAATAATCAAGGGGCACCACCAAGCAAGAGGCACCATGAAGACCAAGGAGCTATCCAAACAGGTCAGGGACAACATTGTGGAGAAGTAAAGATCAGGGTTCAGTTATAAAAAAATATCAGAAATGTTGAACATCCCACAGAGCACCATTAAATCCATTATAAAAAATATGGCTCCACAACAAACCTGCCAAGAGAGGGCCGCCCACCAAAATTCACGGACCAGTCAAGGAGGGCATTAATCAAAGAGGCAACAAAGAGACCGAAGATAACCCTGAAGGAGCTACAAAGCTCCACAGCGGAGATAGGAGTATCTGTCCATAGGACCACTTTAAGCCGTACACTCCACAGAGCTTGGCTTTATGGAAGAATGTCCATAAAAAGCCATTGCTTAAAGAAAATAAGTCAGCAAACACGTTTGGTGTTCACTAAAGGCATGTGGGAGACATATGAAAGAAGGTATTCTGGTCAGATGACACTAAAATTGAGCTTTTTGGCCATCAAGGAAAATGTTATGTCTGGCACAAACCGAACTCCTCTCATCACCCCGAGAAAACCATCCCACAGTGAAGTATGGTGGTGGCAGCACATGCTCTGGGGATGTTTTTCATTGGCAATGACTGGGAAACTGGTCACAATTGAAGGAATGTTGGATGATGCTAAATACATTGAAATTCTTGAAGAAACCTGTTTCAGTCTTCCAGAGATTTGAGACTGGGACGGAGGTTCACATTCCAGCATGACAATGACCCTAAGCATACTGCTAAAGCAACACTCAAGTGGTTTAAGGGGAAACATTTAAATGTCTTGGAATGGCCTTGTCAAAGCCCAGACCTCAATCCAATTGAGAATCTGTGGTATGACCTAAAGATTAATGTACACTAGCAGGAACCCATTCAACTTGTAGGAGCTGGAGCAGTTTTGCCTTGAAAAATGGGCAAAAATCCCAGTGGCTAGATATGCCAAGTTTATAGAGACATATCCCAAGAGACTTGCAGCTGTAATTGCTGCAAATGGTGGCTCTACAAAGTATTGACTCAAGTTTTCAGTTTTTGTTGTCTTATTTCTTGCTTGTTTCACAATGAAAAGTATTTTGCATCTTCAAAGTGTTAGGCATGTTGTGTAAATCAAATGATACAAACCTCCCAAAAATCTATTTTAATTTAAGGTTGTAAGGCAACAAAATAGAAAAAATGCCAAGGGGGGTGAATACTTTCACAAGGCACTGTAGGGCTTTCTTCTGTATACCATCCCTACCTTTTCGCAACACAATTGATTGGCTCAACTGCATTAAGAAGGAAAATAATTCCACAAATTAACCTTTTCGGGATACTAATATATGCATATTATTTTTACTATTGGATAGAAAACACTCCGAGGTTTCTAAAACTGTTTGAATTATGTCTGTGAGTATAACAGAACTCTGGGACTGGTTGATTTTCAACTCATCACCTATTCACATCCAAATAAGATATGGATCTGTTCGCACTTCCTACGCCTTCCACTAGATGTCAACAGTCAGTAGAACATGGAATGAAGCCTCTAGTGTGCTGTGGGACCGGATGGCAGCTATTTGAGTCACTGGTCTGGCAGAATGCCAGTTCCTGGTTACGCACAGTACTTACAGTATATCGCCTTGCGTTCCATTACTCTGTAGACAAAAAACGAATGCTCCGGTTGGAACGTTATTGGATATATATGATAATAACATCCTGAAGATTGATTCTCTACTTAGTTTGACCAGTTTATTCGACCTGGAATATAACTTTTTGAAGTTTTCGTCCAAGTTGGCCTGGACCGGCACCAGCTTTTGGACATGTGAGCTAAACGTGCCAGCAAAAGTAGCTAATTGGACACTAGTAATGGACATTATTGAACAAAAAAAACGATTTATTGCGGAACTAGGATTCCTTGCACTGCATTCTGATGAAAGATCATCAAAGGTAAGGGAATATTTATGATGTAATTTCGTATTTCTGTTGACTCCAACATGGCGGAGAAATAAATTTACGTCTGAGCGCCGTCTCAGATTATTGCATGTTATGCTTTTTTCGTAATGTTTAAAAAAAAAATCTGACACAGTGGTTACATTAACCTGTCTAGGACACAGGTTCCGCTAACGGAATCCCAACCCAACATTCTGCTGAAAAAGCAGCGTGGGATATTCAAAAATATATTTTTTTAATATTTAACTTTCACACATTAACAAGTCCAATACAGCAAATGAAGGGTAAACATCTTGTTAATCAACGCATCGTGTCCGATTTTTTAAAATGTTTTACAGCGAAAACACAACATATATTTATGTTAGATCACCACCAAATCCAAAAAAACACAGCCATTTTTCCCAGCCAAAGATAGAGTGAGAAAAGCAGAATTAGAGATAAAATGAATCACTAACCTTTGATAATCTTCATCAGATGACACTCATATGACATCATGTTACACAATACATTTATGTCTTGTTCGATAATATGCATATTTATATCCACAAATCTCGGTTTACATTGGCGCCATGTTCAGAAATGCCTCCAAAATATACTAAGAGCTACGTCAGATAACAGAAATAGTCATCATAAACTTTGACTAAAGATACATGTTTTACATATAATTAAAGATACACTGGTTCTTAACTTTGAACAAGGCACACCTGTTAATTGAAATGCATTCCAGGTGACTACATCATGAAGCTGGTTGAGAGAATGTCAAAGGGTGTTTAAAGCTGTCATCAAGGCAAAGGGTGGCTACTTTGAAGAATATCAAATTTAAAATATATTTAGATTTTTTTTGGTTACTACATGATTCCATATGTGTTATTTCATAGTTTGATTTCTTCACTATTATTCTGCAATGTCGAAAATAGTAAAAATAAAGAAAAGCCCTTGAAATTAGTAGGTGTGTCTTAGCTTTTGACTGGGACTGTGTTTCAGAGGAGTTTGTTGTGACGCATTCAACCGCCTCCTGATACGCAACTAGCTCTTTCACTTTAAAAAAAATGTTTTGCACCGTTTTCTCCCCAATTTCATCGTATCCAATTGGTAGTTACAGTCTTGTCTCATCGCTGAAACTCCCGTACGGACTCAGGAGAGGCTAAGGTCTAGAGCTGTGCATCCTCTGAAACACAACCCAACCAAACTTCACATCTTCTTGACACAATGCACACCTAACTCAGAAGCCAGCCGCACCAATGTGTTGGAGCCAGTCGTTCCTGGCTGTGCACCTTGCAACCGTATCAGCATGCACTAAGCCCGGCCCGCTACAGGAGTTGCTAATGTGCGATGGGACAAGGACATCCCTGTCGGCCAAACCCTCCCCTAACCCGGACGACTCTGGGCCAGTTATGCGCCGCCCCATGCGTCTCCCGGTCAAGGCCGGCTGCGACAGCGCCTGGACTCACACCCAGAATCTCTATTGGCACAGCTAGCACTGTGATGCAGTGCCTTAGACCACTGTGCCACTCGGGAGTCTCTCTCTCTCTCTTTCTCTCTCGCGCTCTTTCTCTCTCTGTCTCAGACTTACAATTCAAGGCCACTCTAGTCTTAAGTTGTTATGGTGGCATAGTTCTAAACCCACCATGGAAAGAAACATAGATATGTCTGTGTGTCTGTGGTTTGATACCAGAGCAGCCTTGGCAGAGGGCACTATCTGGAGGATCTGAGTGGATCTAATAGCACTGCTGGAATCAGACATGCAGACAGAGTGTGGAGTAAAAAGGGTTTGATTGGGAACCTTAGCGACGCAGCTGCTAGCCGGTTCACAAGAGCGGCTATAAATTGCAGCTACATAACTTCCCTTGCTTAGTCAGATTCAAGCAATCGGCCTGAAAAAATTCTCCCACATGTTGGTTGGGAGCTTGGTGGAGCAAGAGGGAGAGAATGACAGAATAAGGGAGAGGGAGAGAGACAGAGAAGCCCTGGGGTTACACCAAGGACAGAGGGCCACTCAGAGGTTAGCATGTCTGGCTACAATTAGGCACTCTGAGGAACAGAGATTGTGATGATGCTTTTGGGAGCTTTTGGTCTTGAATCATTAGTCATTACTCCAGCCAGGAACGACTGGCTCTGAAGTCAATGTGTGGTTCCATCTCATAGTTTACAAACACGTTTCCTCCTTACAACAACGGCCCAGAACTCTGTCGGCCCTGGTAAAAAGTAGTGCACTTTAAACAGTAAAGGGTGCCAAATGGGACACACAGCTCTCCAAAACTGGAAATACATATTTTACAGCTACAAGGGGGAATGGGAGGGGGGGGGGGGTTGTTTGGTGGAATGTTAATCAGTTTTGTGTTCATCTTTTCTCCATATCAGTTGGTTGTACGTGAGTGTGAGAGGGATCAAGCCAGAGCCTTTGACGGAGTGACAGATGACGAAACCCTTCACAGACGTTCAAATGAGGTGGAAATTAAACTTTTGCGCTGCATCATTTTGTGGTTTAAACTTCCGTCATGTTAGTTGGTGTTCAAGATCATCAGTTTGAGGTGGCAAAGATAAAAACCTGGCAGAGTGTAAAATTGAATGACACTTAACCCAACATTCCGAAACACACACCAGAGAGTGATTACACTGGTTTACCGTGACCTCATAGCATTTACCCCAGATTTCTTAATCAGCATACAAAGTCATCTTTTCAAAATACACACATGCCAGCAAATTTCCTTGATGTGGGTTTGTTAAAGAAAGCATATTAACGCAATGTGCTTTATGGAATGTGGTTTCGATTGTTTAATTAGGTAAGCATTAAGGGGGTGTTTTCCAACTCATAACGACGTTATTCCACTTCATCAGCTTTCAATAATCCCCTGACTTTCTAGGATAATTATAGCTCTGTAAGTGTTTCATAAGAGAGAATTCACACCCGACACACAATTTTCTCTTACACACACGCTATCATCTCTCTCTCTCTCTCTCTCTCTCTCTCTCTCTCTCTCTCTCTCTCTCTCTCTCTCTCTCTCTCTCTCTCTCTCTCTCTCTCTCTCTCTCTTTCTCTCTCTCTCTTACATACACAAACTCCTTGAAAAGTTCTCAAGACAATCACTTCTAAGCTCACAGTCTGTAACCAAACGTATTAATGCAGCTAACTGGTTATAACCACAACTTTACTAAAGCTATTGTTACAGGTCCTATTCAGTTGCCTTGAGCTGCACCAGTCCCCACATTGTGTAGTGTTTTTTGTTTATGTGTTTGTTTGTTAATATGGCTGATGTAGAGTAATGTGGTGAACAACAGTCACAAGTGTATGATGACTTACTCACCCAACCAGATGCATTCAATTTGATAAAAGCACACATACACGTGCATGCATTTCTATACTAGCACAAACGTGCTTACACACACACACAAGTACATGTACATACTACAAACTCTAACTAGCGTCTTGTCTTTGGCTATGCCGGATTAATTGATTAATTGACCTGCTATTAATTGACCTGTCTCATCTGAAAGTTGTAAATTCATGGTTATCTTCAAGAACCCTAGCTAACAATTTGAATCAGCAATACAAAATTGGGTTTAATTATTTATTTACTAAATACCTAACTAATCACAGAATTACATATACAAAGAATGAATTATACCTGGATAATTCTTTACGTCATAGGAAAACGTCCCTAGTGGGTGGAACAGATATGACAGCTTGTTAGACAAAGGAAAAGGGGCTGGGTTGAGTGAAAGAGCGGGAGACTGGAACAAAGGCGAAGCTGTGCTATCGTAAATACAGTATCTTATGCATTCTAAATTACCGCGCATTTGGAAAAGGAACATGCAATAAATATTTACTCTGAGCTGCGCTTCAGTAGGTTGGTGGTAGATGGAAGACCGTGTTGCCAAACCGAGTCCTCTGTCCTTTGAAGAATGTCTCTGGTGGTCACTTGGATAAGTTGTAGTAACTTTGTGGGATACTCTGTCTGTTCCTTCCTAACCTGCGTTTGCAGCTGCAGTCGCTAACACAACGGCTAGGAGGTATCACTTCTGTCGTGAATAAGAGTTCAAAGTTCATACCATTCGCAACCAAAGCTCATGCTGATGTTGGCTTCGTTCTGTAGTTTTATCTGAACCATTCTGACATAGGATCGTCATTCTACCTCATTGGAACAGATAGTTATGTTGTCGTCAAGGCTTAATATAGGAAGGGAGAGGAGGGTGTGTTTGAAAAGTTTTAGAGCCCTTGTCTCTTCACAGAGGCCACTGAGTGAGCAGCCCTATCTTATGAAAATCCAAATCTCACATTTTAGAAGCTAAAATCACATTTCATACCATCACAAATAATTTCATATTCAAACATTTAAATTGAACAACAATTCCATGTGAATCTGATAACTCTGATGGATAGACTTTCCACTGTAGAGCTTATGTAATTTTCTCATTGATGAGAATGTCTCAGATGACAACCGAACTGACATCATATTCATTAAGTACCACTGGATATGTTCAATTGTTCGGATTACCAGAATATAGTTCATTTCCCCCCCACATACTGATGTTCCCAGAATCTCTATGTTAACCAAGGTTTTTTTTAAATGTAACCTCAGTAGTATTTATGACTGTCATAAGCCTATCCCCCAGGCCAACGTCATGACACTAGCTTACTGCCATCTTTCCATTAATTTGGGTAAATACACAGTACCTTCAGAGCACATAGTGAGACATAGAGTATATAGTGGAGATGATACTAATGGCACAGTAACAACTGCAGTCATATCCATAATGATGCTTGGGCCTGAGAGCCCAGTGTGTTGGCCTGCAACACACTTAATCTCAATTCAATGTCTCAGACTTGAGCTGCAGACTCCAGATGTGGCTGCAGCCATCACCTCTGGATGGCTCTCCTTGCCTTGATTTATATCCAGCTCAGAAACACACACATACTGTATAACACACACATAGGCCTACTTATTTTTACACACCGGGCCCCAAATGCCATGGCTCCAGCCCCAGCCATCAGCAGGCCAGCGCTGGAGCAGATCAACCCCAACGAAGGACTCTCTTTCTGGGGTGTTCTCCAGGGCGAGTTTGGTCCTCTGCCTGGATGTAGAAATTCTGGTATCCTGTAAATGATTCAGTATTTCAATGCTAACCTGAATGTGTTCGAATGACTCCTGTCACGATAATTCAAAGTATTCATGACTGTTTCTTGGGGAGTAGGACATGGGGACATGTTGAGATTGAGGCACAGTCGAGATCAGACCACGAAGGAAAGATTCCCCTGTAGATGATGTTCTGCATTTCACAATACACATAATAGACCTGGATCAATACAATTTATCGATGGAATTCAGATTTAATTTAAAGATGCACTATGAAGAAAACAGTGGAGGCTCAAGAACTGCAGCGTTGCTGTGTTTTTCCCCCTCAACAGTTTCCCGTGTGTATCAACAATCATCCACCACCCAAAGGATATCCAGCTAACCGGAGACAAAGGGCTGTGAGACATGGGACTGATTATAAACATGTACATACATAGAGAGCCAACACATCAAGATCTAACAGGGATGAGTGGTGATTCATAGTACAACAGGAGTCTTCTGTAACCTGCAATACGTGTTAAATATGTTTTACAAACATCCATGACTGAATGGTTTCACAAACTCCCTTTAAAGGTTTTGTAAGAAAGTTGTAACAGGCCTCATTCACCAGTGTAGAGATGAACCTAGAGACACCAAAACATCAACGTTTAGAGCAGCTTGGAGATTATTACCCGTGTAAGGGGGAGCAAAGAGCTGATTTACCCAACTCTGTACAAAGCCCGACACGGGGTATGATAACTCTGACGCGTACGTCTAATGATTATTGTAGATGTTTACAACTGAGGGAGTTTACAGTAGGTCAATGAGATGTATAAAGGCAAATTGACATAACGGACCTCAAAGACCAACAGCCTACTTTATAATATAGAATGCAGGGGTGTGTACTGAACATGTACCCATTATTAAACAAAATGGTCTACGGTCAAATGCATCTATAGTTTTTAATGAAGTGGTCGCTGCATTCATTTAGATTATTTCAACATAGTCTAGAACCAGTAAGAACATAGATTGAATGATCTGCTTTGTGCTATTGAGCAAGAGGCCTGACCCATTTCTATGTAAGAAGCCACACTTTTTATATTATTCAGCTTCTTAATTAACTAACTCATGAATATGTTTTTTAAGTCAGCTTAATATACTAGTACAACATACTAGGTACATACATTTCAATCATTAGAATAATTTTCATACACATTTGTTTTATTAGACTATATTTCTCATTAAGAATACGGAGGCTTGGTGCCTGTACAAAGAAAAAGTACCAAATTCAACCATTGGTGGCTGTTAACTAAAATAATGGCAATGCGTGTAGTGGTGTTAACGTTTTCTTGCCAGAGTTTTATGGTTTTGCATATGACATATTTAACACATATTGCAGGTTACATACCATATCCACGTTTTATACAGATCGAAATACATTGTTGGATACAGTTTTCCATGCGTGTAGTCGTGTTAAGGTTTTCATTGTTTTCTTGTCAGAGTTTTATGGTTTTGCATATGACTGTGCATTATATGCTGTCGTAATAGGGTTGAGGATCAGATCAAGCTGTCACGATCTTCGTAAGAAGCGGACCAAAGCGCAGCGTCGTGTGAAAGCATCGTTTTAATGGATGACGAAAACACGAAGTAAACTGAACAAGCCAATAAATGAACAGCGACCGTGACGCTATATACCAAATGTGCTGACACAAGCACCTAACATAGACAATCACCCAACAATGACAAAACAGGCTACCTAAATATGGTTCCCAATCAGAGACAACGACTAACACCGAAATATCAGGCCAAACACCGAAACAGACAAACTAGACATACAGCATAGAATGCCCACTCAGATCACACCCTGACCAAACAAAACCTATAAACATACAAAGCAAACTATGGTCAGGGCGTGACACAAACCTATTGGGAATTCTTGCTCAATCAAAATGTACCTGTTTTCCGTATAGAATGACATGTATACAGATTATATTACAACTTTTTGTGTTTTGGCTTAGTGGTTGTTTCGTTACTAACTATGAAAACTCAACAGTGTGTTAGTCTGAGAAACATTCAGAGTGCACACTTTTCGTTTTTTAATATCTAAATATTCTTGGGTATGTGGTTATTTGGATTTACGCCGAAAATGGTGTGATCGTGAAGGGCTACGTAAAGGACAGGGCGCAGTTTGCTTCTGAGAATCCCCTTCTCAATCACTTATGTCCAGTAGCCTTCAGAAATATCCATTAGGAGGGATTCACAGAATATATTTTTTCAATCTGTCCTGGCAGCTAAATATTCGGGGCTGTTAGCCCGTGGGTTTGCGCTAAAGCTGTGCTAACCTGGTGTTAAAGTATATGCTCCATTAGACTCGCTCCGTGTTCTTGTCCCTAACTATTGAAAGTACGGAATGAGTTTACAGGGGCATTTTTTTTCTTTTTTTCTGGAGACATTATGTATGCAACACCCTGCATATTTGGTTTTAGAGAACAAAGGCAGTGAATTCAAACAACAGGAGGGGATGTCGAGACATTTTGTCTACAACCGGGGTGGGGGGCACTGGGCGCTGATTAGAGATATCAATGTTTAACCCCGGGTGGTCGGCAGATATCTTGACA
The DNA here is from genome assembly GCF_013265735.2 of Oncorhynchus mykiss. Taxonomy (NCBI): domain Eukaryota; kingdom Metazoa; phylum Chordata; class Actinopteri; order Salmoniformes; family Salmonidae; genus Oncorhynchus; species Oncorhynchus mykiss. The sequence goes on from NC_048567.1 coordinate 39,937,220, forward strand.
TGCCGTATGCATGATAGTGCACATCTTGGTTTCAAACGATCCCCCTCCAGATAGAATGCCCTGTTGAACACCCCCCCCCCCCCCCTATGTTTTTGAAACACACACTCCTACTGTCCCCATCACACGCACACTCACGCATGCACCCTGATTTCCGTGTCTTTTTTTGTGTTCCCAACAGACCGGGGTGATGGATGGAAAGGACATGTTCCTATCGTTAAAGGGTGAGATACTGTTTTAAAACCATTGATTTAATTCCAAATATTTAGTACAAACGTTTTAAAGACTTGTTAGAATGAATTACCAAATTGTACTAATATTTAAACATGCATCATTAGTGTTTTATGTAAAAACATTGGCGGCCAACAGTTGTACATCAATACAAGCTTCAATAACCCGTAATGTTTATAACATACCATTGTAGGAAAGACTATAAAATAATATGTTTTTTTCAGACAGTACATATTTCTGCAACAGACCATGGCGTGAGTGTGAGGCTGGGCTGGCGTGAGAGGAAAGACAGCTTCCCCTATCGTTAAAGGGTGAGACATTTTTAAAACCAGTGATTTCATTCCCAAATATTTAGTACATACATTTTAACACCCGTTATAATTCCAAATGTTTTAAATATTTTTTTTATATATATATATTTTTTTACTATTTCTTACAGATAAAGGGGCCGGTTAGCCTTGGCCATTATCCGTTTCCAATTCACCATCGCATGCCCGCTCCATCAAAACTCCGTAAGTTTTCCCTCCATGTGTAGATCATCCGTCCGGCGTGTAAATCCTGGGTATGCCCCCAGCATTAATTAATAAGATGTGTAGAAACTGTTTTAGCCATAAGTAAAGGCCTTTCATAAAGAGGTGGCTTGATTGACTGTGACATATATTTAACACGTATATGTCTGTACATTGAATATCCCCTAGCAGATTTTCGTTGCATTTGCACAAAATCTGTCATGTTGCTATGGTCTTTTTAAAAGTCAATAAACATGTGTGTAAAGTGTACACGTTTGTTTCACTGAAGATTTATTTAAGCCCACCTAGAAACACCTGTTTATCCCACAGCATTAATTAATAAGCTTGGTAGAAACTGTTTTAGCCATAAGTAAAGGCCTTTTCATAAAGAGGCTGTCTTGATTGACTGTGACACATATTTAACACGTATTGCTTGTTACCTAAGGCTCTCTATGTCTGTACATATTGGGAAATGTGGTTTCCCTAAAGTTATTACACCCTAAACCTGAATCTGAAATGACCTTTAGGATCTTTTCTTTGGGGGTTCTAATCTCCCCGGTGTACATGCACCGAACATCCATAGGCTAGAGCCATCTGGAAGCTCTGGGCATGTACATATAAAGAGAACGAAATGGGGAACTCAACAGTGTGTTAGGCTGAGAAACATTATTTAGATGGCTGTTTAATTGTTGTTGAAAGGTTGAAATGGACACAATGCCAAGGGACCTTGTTTCTCACACACACACACACACACACACACACACACACACAAACACAAACACACACACACACACACACACACACACACACACACACACACACACACACACACACACACACACACACACACACACACACACACACACACACACACACACACACATCAAATCAAATGTATTTATATAGCCCTTCGTACATCAGCTGATATCTCAAAGTGCTGTACAGAAACCCAGCCTAAAACCCCAAACAGCAGGCAATGCAGGTGTAGAAGCACGGTGGCTAGGAAAAACTTCCTAGAAAGGCCAAAACCTAGGAAGAAACCTAGAGAGGAACCAGGCTATGTGGGGTGGCCAGTGCCGGGTGGAGATTATAACAGAACATGGCCAAGATGTTCAAACGTTCATAAATGACCAGCATGGTCGAATAATAATAAGGCAGAACAGTTGAAACTGGAGCAGCAGCACGGTCAGGTGGACTGGGGACAGCAAGGAGTCATCATGTCAGGTATTCCTGGGGCAGGGTCCTAGGGCTCAGGTCCTCAGAGAGAGAGAAAGAAAGAGAGAATTAGAGAGAGCATATGTGGGGTGGCCAGTCCTCTTCTGGCTGTGCCGGGTGGAGATTATAACAGAACATGGCCAAGATGTTCAAATGTTCATAAATGACCAGCATGGTCGAATAATAATAAGGCAGAACAGTTGAAACTGGAGCAGCAGCACGGCCAGGTGGACTGGGGACAGCAAGGAGTCATCATGTCAGGTAGTCCTGGGGCATGGTCCTAGGGCTCAGGTCCTCCGAGAGAGAGAAAGAAAGAGAGAAGGAGAGAATTAGAGAACGCACACTTAGATTCACACAGGACACCGAATAGGACAGGAGAAGTACTCCAGACAGGGCCAAACAGCAAGGATATAACCCCACCCACTTTGCCAAAGCTTAGCCCCCACACCACTAGAGGGATATCTTCAACCACCAACTTACCATCCTGAGACAAGGCTGAGTATAGCCTACAAAGACCTCCGCCACGGCACAACCCACTCAGGTGACGCACCCCCTCCAGGGACGGCATGAGAGAGCCCCGGGAAGTGGAAAGAGGGGAACCGGCCAGGCAGAGACAGCAAGGGCGGTTCGTTGCTCCAGAGCCTTTCCGTTCACCTTCCCACTCCTGGGCCAGACTACACTCAATCATATGACCCACTGAAGAGATGAGTCTTCAGTAAAGACTTAAAGGTTGAGACCGAGTTTGCGTCTCTGAAATGGGTAGGCAGACCGTTCAATAAAAATTGAGCTCTATAGGAGAAAGCCCTGCCTCCAGCTGTTTGCTTAGAAATTCTAGGGACAATTAGGAGGCCTGCGTCTTGTGACCGTAGCGTACGTGTAGGTATATACAGCAGGATCAGAGAGATAGGTAGGAGCAAGCCCATCTAATGCTTTGTAGGTTAGCAGTAAAACCTTGAAATCAGCCCTTGCTTTGACAGGAAGTCAGTGTAGATAGGCTAGCACTGGAGTAATATGATCAATTTTTTTGGTTCTAGTCAGGATTCTAGCAGCCGTATTTAGCACTAACTGAAGTTTATTTAGTGCTTTATCCGGGTAGACGGAAAGTAGAGCATTGCAGTAGTCTAACCTAGAAGTGACAAAAGCATGGATACATTTTTCTGCATCATTTCTGATTTTTGCAATGTTACGTAGATGCAAAAAAGCTGTCCTTGAAATGGTCTTGATATGTTCTTCAAAAGAGAGATCAGGGTCCAGAGTAACACCGAGGTCCTTCACAGTTTATTTGAGACGACTGTACAACCATTAAGATTAATTGTCAGATTCAAGAGAAGATCTCTTTGTTTCTTGGGACCTAGAACAAGCATCTCTGTTTTGTCCGAGTTTAAAAGTAGAAAGTTTGCAGCCATCCACTTCCTTATGTCTGAAACACATGCTTCTAGCAAGGGCAATTTTGGGGCTTCACCATGTTTCATTGAAATGTACAACTGTGTGTCATCCGCATAACAGTGAAAGTTAACATTATGTTTTCGAATAACATCCCCAAGAGGTAAAATATATAGTGAAAACAATAGTGGTCCTAAAACGGAACCTTGAGGAACACCGAAATTTACAGTTGATTTGTCAGAGGACAAACCATTCACAGAGACAAACTGATATCTTTCCGACAGATAAGATCTAAACCAGTCCAGAACTTGTCCGTGTAGACCAATTTGGGTTTCCAATCTCTCCAAAAGAATGTGGTGATCGATGGTATCAAAAGCAGCACTCTAAGGTCTAGGAGCACAAGGACAGATGCAGAACCTCGGTCCGATGCCATTAAAATGTAATTTACCACCTTCACAAGTGCCGTCTCAGTGCTATGATGGGGTCTAAAACCAGACTGAAGCATTTCGTATACATTGTTTGTCTTCAGGAAGGCAGTGAGTTGCTGCGCAACAGAATTTTCAAAATCTTTTGAGAGGAATGTAAGATTCGATATAGACCGATAGTTTTTTTATATTTTCTGGGTCAAGGTTTGGCTTTTTCAAGAGAGGCTTTATTACTGCCACTTTTAGTGAGTTTGGTACACATCCGGTGGATAGAGAGCCGTTCATTATGTTCAACATAGGAGGGCCAAGCACAGGAAGCAGCTCTTTCAGTAGTTTAGTTGGAATAGGGTCCAGTATGCAGCTTGAAGGTTTAGAGGCCATGATTATTTTCATCATTGTGTCAAGAGTTATAGTACTAAAACACTTGAGCGTCTCTCTTGATCCTAGGTCCTGGCAGAGTTGTGCAGACTCAGGACAACTGAGCTTTGAAGGAATACGCAGATTTAAAGAGGAGTCCGTAATTTGCTTTCTAATAATCATAATCTTTTCCTCAAAGAAGTTCATGAATTTATCACTGCTAAAGTGAAAGTCATCCTCTCTTGGGGAATGCTTATTTTTAGGTAGCTTTGCGACAGTATCAAAAAATAATTTTGGATTGTTCTTATTTTCCTCAATTAAGTTAGAAAAATAGGATGATCGAGCAGCAGTAAGGGCTCTTCGGTACTGCACGGTACTGTCTTTCCAAGCTAGTCGGAAGACTTCCAGTTTGGTGTGGCGCCATTTCCGTTCCAATTTTCTGGAAGCTTGCTTCAGAGCTCAGGTATTTTCTGTGTACCAGGGAGCTAGTTTCTTATGAGAAATGTTTTTAGTTTTTAGGGGTGCAACTGCATCTAGGGTATTGCGCAAGGTTAAATTGAGTTCCTCAGTTAGGTGGTTAACTGATTTTTGGCCTCTGGCGTCCTTGGGTAGACAGAGGGAATCTGGAAGGACATCAAGGAATCTTTGTGTTGTCTGTGAATTTATAGCACGACTTTTGATGTTCCTTGGTTGGGAGCAGATTATTTGTTGCAATTGCAAACGTAATAAAATGGTGGTCCGATAGTCCAGGATTATGAGGAAAAACATTAAGATCCACAACATTTATTCCATGGGACAAAACTAGGTCCAGCGTATGACTGTGACAGTGAGTGGGTCCAGAGACATGTTGGACAAAACCCACCCAGTCGATGATGGCTCCGAAAGCCTTTTGGAGTGGGTCTGTGGACTTTTCCATGTGAATATTAAAGTCACCAAAGATTAGAATATTATCTGCTATGACTACAAGGTCCGATAGTAATTCAGGGAACTCAGTGAGGAACGCTGTATATGGCCCAGGAGGCCTGTAAACAGTAGCTATAAAAAGTGACTGAGTAGGCTGCATAGATTTCATGACTAGAAGCTCAAAACACGAAAACGTCATTTCTTTTTTTTTTACATTGAAATTTGCTATCGTAAATGTTAGCAACACCTCCGCCTTTGTGGGATGCACGGGGGATATGGTCACTAGTGTAGCCAGGAGGTGAGGCCTCATTTAACACAGTAAATTCATCAGGCTTAAGCCATGTTTCAGTCAGGCCAATGACATCAAGATTATGATCAGTGATTAGTTCATTGACTATAATTGCCTTTGAAGTAAGGGATCTAACATTAAGTAGCCCTATTTTGAGATGTGGGGTATCATGATCTCTTTCAATAATGACAGGAATGGAGGTGGTCTTTATCCTAGTGAGATTACTAACGCGAACACCGCCATGTTTAGTTTTGCCCAACCTAGGTCGAGGCACAGACACGGTCTCAATGGTGATAGCTGAGCTGACTACACTGACTGTGCTAGTGGCAGACTCCACTATGCTGGCAGGCTGGCTAACAGCCTGCTGCCTGGCCTGCACCCTATTTCATTGTGGAGCTAGAGAAGTTAGAGCCCTGTCTATGTTGGTAGATAAGATGAGAGCACCCCTCCAGCTAGGATGGAGTCCGTCACTCCTCAGCAGGTCAGGCTTGGTCCTGTTTGTGGGTGAGTCCCAGAAAGAGGGCCAATTATCTACAAATTCTATCTTTTGGGAGGGGCAGAAAACAGTTTTCAACCAGCGATTGAGTTGTGAGACTCTGCTGTAGAGCTCATCACTCCCCCTAACTGGGAGGGGGCCAGAGACAATTACTCGATGCCGACACATCTTTCTAGCTGATTTACACGCAGAAGCTATGTTGCGCTTGTTGATCTCTGACTGTTTCATCCTAACATCGTTGGTGCCGACGTGGATAACAATATCTTTATACTCTCTACACTCGCCAGTTTTAGCTTTAGCCAGCACCATCTTCAGATTAGCCTTAACGTCGGTAGCCCTGCCCCCTGGTAAACAGTGTATGATCGCTGGATGATTCGTTTTAAGTCTAATACTGCGGGTAATGGAGTCGCCAATGGCTAGAGTTTTCAATTTGTCAGAGCTAATGGTGGGAAGCTTCGGCGTCTCAGACCCCGTAACGGGAGGAGTAGAGACCAGAGAAGACTCTGACTCCAACCCGCTGCTTAATGGGGAAAACCGGTTGAAAGTTTCTGTCGGCTGAATGAGCGACACCGGTTGAGCATTCCTACAGCATTTCCTTCCAGAAACCGTGAGAAAGTTGTCCGGCTGCGGGGACTGTGCCAGGGGATTTATACTACTATCTGTACTTACTGGTGGCACAGACGCTGTTTCATCCTTTCCTACACTGAAATTACCCTTGCCTAACGATTGCGTCTGAAGCTGGGCTTGCAGCCGTGAGGCGAGTACAGCGACTGCAATTAGAAGGCATCATGTTGATGTTACAACTTAGCTTCGGCTGTTGGAGGTCCTGACGAATCGTGTCCAGATAAAGCGTCCGGAGTGAAAAAGTTGAGGAAAAAAAACAAAAATATAAACGGTAATTAAAAAGTAAAAACCGTAAAGTTGTCAGGTAGCAAAACAGGTATGCAACAAAACGCACAGCAACTCGAAAACAAGTCTGCAAGTCTGCAAGTTGTGACCGGAAATGACGGCTCTAACCACACACACACACACACACACACACACACACACACACACACACACACACACACACACACACACACACACACACACACACACACACACACACACATTCCTGCTTCATAGATAGCAACCATAAGGACAATACAACTGGGGGTGTGGGGCCATACTCTTTCAAAAGTTCAAACACAGAACCCCCCCCAGTTCAACCAGGTCCCTAGACATCAATCAGCATGACAACTTCAAAGGATGCAATATAAATATAAAATAACACACCCTCTAACACGTGACCACAGGTACAGGATGTCCTGGCCGGAGGCCAATATTTGGACATGTACACTTCATCATGGACACAGGGTCATCAATCAAAATTTTGACCCGTGCCGTCTACTTTATTTTCTCTCACCACCGCTCTCACCTTCCCGGGATCCATCTGTACACTCCCTGCAGCGATGATGTAACCCAGGAAGGGGATGGTGGAGCAATGGGCTTAGCACTTCTCTGCTTTCACAAAAAGCTGGTTCTCCATGAGGTGTTGGAGAACCTGTCCGTCGTGGAGCACGTCTTCTTGGGCAGAGCAGGAGAAGACGAGGATGTTGTCGAGGTAGACAAAGACAAACCAGTTCAACTTGTCACGGAGAACATCATTAACCAGAGCCTGGAACACAGCTGAGGCGTTGGTAAGGCCAAATGGCATGACTAGATCCTCGTAGTGACCACCGGCCGTGTTGAAGGCAGTCTTCCACTCGTCCACATCCCGTATCCACACCAGGTGGTAGGCGTTCCGTAGGTCTAGCTTCCAGAACATTTCCTGGGCCGAGGAAATTAGTGGTAGGGGGTAGCCATTCTTCACCGTGATGTCGCTGAGGCCCCAGTAGGTAACGCATGGGCACAAGGTTTTGTCCTTCTCCACAAAGAAGAACCCTGCCCTGGCGGGGGAAACAGAAGGACAGATGAACCATGCAGCTAGGGAGTCCTCAATGTACGTCTCCATAGCCTTGGTTTCCGGACTCGTAGAGAGTACAGTCATCTCCAGGGTGAAGTGATGCCTGGGAGAAAGTCGGTCCCACAGTCATAGGGTCGGTGCGGCGGAAGCGAAGTGGGTCAGGCCTTACTGAACACCTCCCAGAAGTCCTGGTACTCCACGGGAATAGCAAAGAGGTCCGGGGCCTCTTCCGAGCCTCCAGGAATATGTCCCGGGTCAGGCTGCGCTGACTTCAGGCAAAGAGTGTGACAGAACGGGCCCATGATGGTACCAGCAGGGGATTGTGTCGCTGGAGCCAAGCAAATCCCAATACCACAGGAACCTGAGGAGACTTAGAGCACAAATTGAATCGTCTCACTGTGGTTCCCTGACACACATAGGTTGATGGGGGTGGTATTGTGGATGACCCGGCCTATAGAGCACCCATCCAGCACTCTAAAGTCCATGGGAATGAAGGGGGTCTGAGTGGGGATGCCTAGCTCGGATGCCAGGGTAGCGTCCAAGCTCTCAGCGGTCCCAGAGTTGATGAGCACCCGGAGAGATTTTGATTGGTTCCTCCACAGCAAATTGGCATGAAAAGGGGAGCGAGTAAGGGGAGAGGAAAAGTTCTCCGCATGGCCCACCAGAGTAGTCGCGCCTACCGGTGAGCCTGGTCTTTTAGTGTACAGGTGGAGACGAAATGACCAGTTGCCCCGCATTACAGGCAACTCTTGGTGTGAAGCCTGTATAGCCATTCGGCTGGAGACAGCCTAGCTCTGCCTAGTTGCATTGGCTCGGGAAGAGGTGAATTGGCAGACTTCGGAGACTCTCGGGGAACTCGGGTAACCTCAGGTTTTCTTGGCAACTGAGCCGTCGGGGACTTCCGGGATGCCTCGGAGGCGAGGTGGACTCCTCGGGCGGGCGAGTGAAATCGAATCTCCTCTCCGTCCTTCGTTCCCGTAGTCGCCCATCGATCCAAATGGCCAAGGTGATGAGCGAGTCGAGATACATTAGTTCCTGGGCTGCAAGCTTGTCCTACACTTCCTCCGAAACTCCGTGCAGGAACATGTCAAACAACGCTTCTGGGTTCCAGGCACTCTCAGCTGCCAACCTGCGTAAATCCACTGCATAGTCCACCAGACTGCGGGAGTCTTGCCAAAGCTGGAGTAACTTCCGGGCAGCCTCTCTCTCCCGGACAATGGAGCATTGAAAACATTCTTTACCTCCGCCACGAACTACTGAAGCATACAGCCGACTGTTGTTCCCATACTGCTATAGCCCAGACGAGAGCCCTCCCGGACATTAGCGTGATGAGGTACGCTATCTTACAGCAGTCTGAGGAAAAGGAGGAGGGCTGCAGCTCGATGATGAGGAAACACTAAGCTAGACATGCCCGACAGGTGCCCCGACTCTCCATCAAAGCATTCTGGGGGAGGTAAGCGGTGTTCCTGGGAAATCTGAGTGGCTGCGCTGCTAACAGCCGAGTTACTGAGGGGCTGGATGGTTTCCGTCATGGTAGGCTGCCTAACAGACAACCCGCGGAATTGCTCCAGCAGTGTGTGCAACACTCGGTCATGACGTTCGGCCAAGATCTGGAACCTTTCCATAAGACCATGAAGCAACTCCTCGTGCCTTCCAATGGTGGATCCTTTGGAGGATATGGCGTTGCAGAGCTGGTCCGAGTCTGCTGGGTCAGTCATGGCCAATTTGTACTATCACGTTTTAGGGAAGACCCAGATGCAGACAGTGTCGAAGAAACAAAAGTGTATTACTAGAACAGGGGGCAGGCAAAACGACAGGTCAAAGGCAGGCAGAGGTCAGTAATCCAGATCAGAGTCCAAAAGGTACAGATTGGCAGGTAGTCTCAGAGTCAGGGTAGGCACAGGTCAATAATCCAGTGTGATGTGACAAGGTACAGAACGGCAGGCAGGCTCAGGGTCAGGGCAGGCAGAAGGATCAAAACTAGAAAACGGGAATGAGAAACAGACAGGATCAAGGGGAAAACCGCTGGTAGGCTTGACAAACAAAATGAACTGGCAAGAGACAAACAGAGAACACAGGTATGAATACAATGGGGATAATAATGGGGAAGATAGGTGACACCTGGAGGGGGAGGAGACAAGCACAAAGACAGGTGAAACAGATCAGGGTGTTTTTACATTTTCTTAATTGTCCACATTGTAGTAGGGTTTCAATCTAATGACAGATGTGATTTCCTGATTAAATCCGACATTTCTGACATGATCCTCTTCACATATTGTTGCAACATTCCAAACCAGTATTCCAATTCCTGTTATGTTATACTGATCAAATCATTGAATGGTTACCTCGAAGAATTGTCTGCTCAACACATGAAAATTAATTAATTAAGAACAATTATATTTAACTTGTTTGGTATGTCAATGAAGCTACGTAAGCTTTGACTGACCATGTTCTTCAGCTTTTTTATTAAGGAACACTACTATGACCAGGCAAATGGATTAGGGTATTTAGCCTGGCAACTCATAACCTCCCCAAAGAATGTGCCAGTATTTGTTTCACTTTCCCGGCTCAAACAGAGAGGGACGCTATGTTAGCTAGCTGGCTGTGGCTATCCAACACTGGAACTCTTCCAAGAAGGTAAGCCTTTGGTTTTATTAATTTATTGCCACCGGGGCCCACCGGTGTAACTGATAAACTTCTAAACTACTTGATGTACAGTGTACTGCGTGAATGTAGCGTGTTTACTAACGTGTTAGTTCTAGTAGCTACACTACATGACCAAAAGTAAGTGGATAAATGCTCGTCGAACATCTCATTCCAAAATCATGCGCCTTAATATGGAGTTGGTACCCCTTTTGCTGCTATAACAGCCTCCACTCTTCTGTAAAGGCTTTCCACTAGATGTTTGAACATTCACCCAAAATTGGGACATCCCTCCATTCAGCCACAAGAGCATGAGAGCGGTCGGACACTGAAATTGGGAGATTAGGCCTGACTTGCAGCTGGCGTTCCAATTCATCCCAAAGGTGTTTGATGGGGTTGAGGTCAGGGCTCTGTGCAGTCCAGTAAAGTTCTTACACACCAATCTCGACAAACCATTTCTGTATGGACCTCGCTTTGAGCACAGGGGCATTGTCATGCTGAAGCAGAAAAGGGCCTTCCCTAAACTGTTGCCACAAAGTTGAGAGCACAGAATAGTCTAGTACGTCATTGTGTGCTGTAGTGTTATGATTTCCCTTCAATGAAAGTAAGGGACCTAGCCCAAACCATGAAAAACATCTCCAGACCATTATTCCTCCCACACCAAACTTTCCAGTTGGCACTATGCATTCAAGCAGGTAGCGTTCTCCTGGTATCTGCCAATCCCAGATTCGTCCAGCGAACTGCCAGACGGGGATGAGTGATTCATCACTCCAAAGAACGTGTTTCCACTGCACAGAGTTCAATGGTGGTGACCTTTACACCACTCCAGCCGACGCTTGTCACTGCGCATGGTGATCTTAGGCTTGTGTGTGGCTGCTTTGCCACAGAAACCAATTTATTTGAGCTCCCGACAAACAGTTATTGCGCTGACATTGCTTCCAGAGGCAGTTTGTAACTTGGTAGTGTGTTTTGCAACCAAGGAGAGACGATTTTTACGTTCTTCGCGCTTCATCACTCAGCGGTCCCGTTCTGTGAGCATGTATGGCCTACCACATCGCAGCTGAGCCATTGTTGCTCCTAGAAGTTTCCACTTCAGACAGCACTTACAGTTGACCAGGGAAGCTCTAGCTGGGCAGAAATTTGATGAACTGACTTGATGGAAAGGCTGCATCCTATGACGGTGCCAAGTTGAAATTACTGAGCTCTTCACTAAGGCCATTCAACTGCCAATGTTTGTCTATAGGAGTGGCTGTTAAGGAGAAGTCTATCTTTAATTCTGTGAATAACAATTGTATTTTTTATCAGTGTTTATTATGAGTATTTCTGCAAAATCACTGGATGTTTTGGAATCAAAACATTGCTGCATGTAACGCGCCAATGTAAACTAAGATTTTTGGATATAAATATGCACATTATCGAACAAAACATACATGTATTGTGTAACATGATGTCCTATGAGTGTCATCTGATGAAGATCATCAAAGGTTAGTGATTCATTTTATCTATATTTCTGCTTTTTGTGACTCCTATCTTTGGCTGGAAAAATGATCTAACATAATCATATGTTGTGCTTTCGCTGTAAAGCATTTTTGAAATCGGACATGATGGGTAGATTAAGAACTTTATCTTTGATTTGCTGTATTGGACTTGTTAAGCGGATGCAAACAGAAATACACTTTTATTCGCAGGCTATGTTGTTGCTACATCATGAAAATGTAAACTCGTTGAATGGAATATTAATGGCAGTCCTTATTTCTATTACAGTTTCACCTTCCAACAGGACAACAACCCTAAGCACACAGCCAAGACAAAGCAGGAGTGGCTTCTGGAAAAGTCTCTGCATGTCCTTGAGTGACCCAGCCAGAGCCCGGACTTGAACCCAATCGAACATCTCTGGAGAGATCTGAAAATAGCTGTGCTGTGACACTCCCCATCCAACCTGACAGTGCTTGAGAGGATCTGCAAGGAAGAATGGTAGATACTCCCCAAATACAGGTGTGCCAAGCTTGTAGCGACATACCCAAGAAGACTCGAGGCTGTAATCGCTGCCAAAGGTGCTTCAACCAAGTACTGAGTTCAGGGTCTCAATACTTATGTAAATACATTATCTGTTTTTGATGTTTAATAAAATTGCAAACATTTCTAAAAACCTGTTTTTGCTTCATCATTATTGGGTATTATGTGTAGATTCCTGAGGATTTAAAAAAATGTTATCAATTTTAGAATACGGCTGTAATATAACAAAATGTGGAAAAAGTCAAGGCGTCTGAATAGTTTCCGAAGGCGCTGTAGGTAGGACTAGGAACTGAATGGACAGTTCAGCGCTTCTGCTCTTTTCTAAACTGTAGGAAATACATTATATGGTCTATACTTGGCATGTAGGTTTCTCATTTATGTGACACAAATTGGGCTCTGTGGAAGGGGATTGGGCAGGGTATATGCAAATTTATACAGTAGTATTTACTGTAGTTAAACTAGTTTTTTCCCAGACTGTAGTGTTTTTGCAGATATCACTGGAGTATTTACTTCAGTATTCTACAGCACACTCCAAAATTCTACAGTAAGTACTACACATGACATTGTGTAGGAAAATATACTACAGTTTTTCTACAGAATTCTATAGTGTTTCATGTGGGCAGTGACTCGCCTTTGTCTTTTTTTTGTCTGCTCTTCTCTGTCTTCACACAATGCAACACACACACACACACACAAAAACAAGAAATCTATGTAACCTATAATTTTTACGGGGCAGATTTGAGTGTGCATGACAGGCCAAATCCAATAGCTGCAGTCGGGCTGACAGGGCTGACATGTGTCTTGCCATTCTGGCCCTTCAATTATGCATGCTCCAATGTTTCCCCAGCCCATAATTGAATCACACTGTCTCAAACGTGTTATTTTTAATTGGTTGCAGTTGATTTCTGACATCAGCGCCGTGGTGTCATAAATTATGCAAATGAGAGGTCCCTTAATTGTGAGTGTTATTAAAACCAAACTAATTGTGCATTATTAAAATGTGACTTGGAACGAGGATGTTGGGGGCTTTGCCCTGACACCAGTTTCTCTATGTGCCAAATAATTATTATTAGAGCTTATTTCTGGCCTGTCTGTTGTTGTTGCTGTGGCCTGGTTGTAACCTTGGGAGAGACTTTAATTGAGGGATGTGCAAATGTATGCTGTTGGACTGCATACTGTTAGGAGGACTCTGTGGCGATAAATTATATGTTCTTACACTCACACACATAACACACATGCATGAACACACATACTTGCTTGCACGCACATGCATGCACACACACGCAAGCACACACGCATGCACGGAGCGCGCACACAAACACCCACATACACATACATACATACACTCCTGACTCCTTGTACAGCAGGAGACTGAGGAGAGTTCGGCATAATCTGTTCTCTTGGCCGACTCAAAGTACTTGTCTCAGTTTTATTGATCTGATATAATAGATTTTGATCAACTCTCTTTCAAGAGATTGTTTGACTCACCACATTACATGAAATTTGACTTTCATTATTGCTCTTTTCAGAGGTTGACAATGTACATACCTTGGACTGAATATAAGGACATCTTGAAATTAATTCGGATTAGGTATACTGTCAGTTCTCACATAGCAGATGAGTCACTGTGTGACCGCCAGGGGCCTCAATTTGTCAACCTTGCATACATTTCTCACTAAATTCTGGCTATATTTCTGCGGTTGTGAATAAGCGTTATAATTCCGCCTGGAAAACACCCTCCATTCACTTTTTATGGTAACTACAATGTCTTCTTTTACAGTATAATTTGGAAATGTTAGAACTGGGCCATGACAGTTCCTAAAGTGAAATGGCAAATTTGATCACATTTCTGTAGAGGTGCCGGGAAGAATGTTTTAATCTTTTGCAATAACTTTTTTACTAACAAATACTGTAGCCTACCCGTATTGCCATAGTCTACCGGCCTATTTACTTTCCAGCATGGTTGGCTATTGCATTGAGTGAGGGATAAATGGTAGCCTAATATTTGCTAGTGGGAATAAACCATTCATGTCAGAAAAGGAGAGACATGCCCTGCAATATAATGATGATTTAGGCCTATATAATAAAAATTAAATAAATACTGTATATTAGGTAACATGCTATGCGATCTTATTATCAACATCAAATGCATCTTTTAAATCATTAGCCCTATGTTTTAATATTTTCATTAGCCTACCATTATTATAATTCCAGTGCATCAAAGATCTATATTTCCTCAAAATAACAATATTTGCTTGCAATACTGTTGATCAACCACTAAAAGTTATGGAAGCATAGAAATATAGCACATAGAACAGATCTACCGCTTTTTAGACTTGCTTTCAATGAGAATGACATATCTATAATGCACATTTCTATGTGAGTTTGGTAAGGTCCCCCAAAAGTTACATATAGCAGCTTTATCCCTTTCCTACTGTCAAATGACCTAGTGGCCTCATGGGTGGAATGTTTTCATTATTTCATAATTAATCAACATTATTTTAAAAAATCAGGCGAATATCTGGTGTTTCACAGTCAAACGGTTTTGTTATCTTTCAGTCTTCTGTGATGTATATAAAGTGTAATATTTGGATGTAAACTCAAGATGTAATACATTTCAACTCAATATTTGACATGGTACAGGTGTCTTCATTTTTTAAGCCCGTAACCATGTGTGTTAAGTGAATACTTTTGATTCAAAGTAGATTGTGTGACCCTGATTTAGCCAACATTTTGTCTTAGGATGTTGCTGCTATTTGTAGCATAATTAAGTGCAACTGTCAGGTGCGTGAATGAGGACCCAAAAGCGAATTAACAAACAGAGTTTCTTTAATGATGAACACACGTGGGCTCAGATGGACAGGTAGATTCCGACAGGACAGGACAAGGTTGCAGCAAACACGATGATAGTCTGGTTCAGGCATGAGACACACAAACAAGAATCCGACAAAGACAGGAGCAGAAACAGAGAGAGATATAGGGACCTAATCAGAGGGAAAAAGGGAACAGGTGGGAAAAGGGGTGACGAGGTAGTTAGGAGGAGACAAGGAACAGCTGGGGGAAAGCGGGGGAGAAAAGGTAACCTAATACGACCAGCAGAGGGAGACAGGGTGAAGAGAAAGAACAGGAACAGGACACAACATGACAATACATGACAGTACCCCCCCACTCACTGAGCGCCTCCTGGCGCACTCGAGGAGGAAACCTGGCGGCAACGGAGGAAATCCTCGATCAGCGCACGGTCCAGCACGTCCCGAGAGGGAACCCAACTCCTCTCCTCAGGACCGTACCCCTCCCAATCTACGAGGTACTGGTGACCACGGCCCCGAGGACGCATGTCCAAAATCCTACGGACCCTGTAGATGGGTGCGCCCTCGACAAGGATGGGGGGGGGGGGGGGGGGAGACGAGCGGGGGCGCGAAGAACGGGCTTGATACAGGAGACATGGAAGACCGGGTGGACGCGACGAAGGTATCGCGGAAGAAGAAGTCGAACTGCGACAGGATTAATGACCCGAGAAATACGGAACGGACCAATGAACCGCGGGGTCAACTTGCGAGAAGCCGTCTTAAGGGGAAGGTTCTGAGTGGAGAGCCAAACTCTCTGACCGCGACAATATCTAGGACTCTTAGTTCTACGCTTATTAGCAGCCCTCACAGTCTGCGTCCTATAACGGCAAAGTGCAGACCTGACCCTCTTCCAGGTGCGCTCGCAACGTTGGACACAAGCCTGAGCGGAGGGGACGCTGGACTCGGCGAACTGAGATGAGAACAGCGGAGGCTGGTACCCGAGGCTACTCTGAAAAGGAGATAGCCCGGTCGCAGACGAAGGAAGCGAGTTGTGGGCGTATTCTGCCCAGGGGAGCTGTTCTGACCAAGACGCAGGGTTGCGAAAAGAAAGACTGCGTAAGATGCGACCAATAGTCTGATTGGCCCGTTCTGCTTGACCGTTAGACTGGGGGTGAAAGCCGGAAGAGAGACTGACGGAAGCCCCAATCAAACGGCAAAACTCCCTCCAAAATTGAGACGTGAATTGCGGACCTCTGTCCGAGACGACGTCTGACGGAAGGCCATGAATTCTGAAAACATTCTCGATGATGATTTGTGCCGTCTCTTTAGCAGAAGGAAGCTTAGCAAGGGGAATGAAATGAGCCGCCTTAGAGAACCTATCGACAACCGTAAGAATAACAGTCTTCCCCGCTGACGAAGGCAGTCCGGTGACAAAATCTAAGGCGATGTGAGACCACGGTCGAGAGGGAATGGGAAGCGGCCTGAGACGGCCGGCAGGAGGGGAGTTACCGGACTTAGTCTGCGCGCAGACCGAACAAGCAGCCACGAAACGACGCGTGTCATGCTCCCGGGTGGGCCACCAAAAACGCTGGCGAATGGAAGCAAGCGTACCCCGAACGCCAGGGTGGCCGGCTAACTTGGCAGAGTGAGCCCACTGAAGAACGGCCAGACGAGTAGGAACGGGAACGAAAAGAAGGTTCCTAGGACAAGCGCGCGGCGACGGAGTGTGAGTGAGCGCTTGCTTTACCTGCCTCTCAATTCCCCAGACAGTCAACCCGACAACACGCCCCTCAGGGAGAATCCCCTCGGGGTCAGTGGAGGCTACTGAAGAACTGAAGAGACGAGATAAAGCATCAGGCTTGGTGTTCTTAGAGCCCGGGCGATAAGAAATCACGAACTCGAAACGAGCGAAAAACAGCGCCCAACGCGCCTGACGCGCATTAAGTCGTTTGGCAGAACGGATGTACTCAAGGTTCCTATGGTCAGTCCAAACGACAAAAGGAACGGTCGCCCCCTCCAACCACTGTCGCCATTCGCCTAGGGCTAACCGGATGGCGAGCAGTTCGCGGTTTCCCACATCATAGTTACGTTCCGACGGCGACAGGCGATGAGAAAAATACGCGCATGGGTGGACCTTGTCGTCAGAGAGGGAGCGCTGAGAAAGAATGGCTCCCACGCCCACCTCTGACGCGTCAACCTCGACAACGAACTGTCTAGAGACGTCAGGTGTAACAAGGATAGGAGCGGATGTAAAACGATTCTTGAGGAGATCAAAAGCTCCCTGGGCGGAAACGGACCACTTAAAGCACGTCTTGACAGAAGTAAGGGCTGTGAGAGGAGCTGCCACCTGACCGAAATTACGGATGAAACGACGATAGAAGTTCGCGAAGCCGAGAAAGCGCTGCAGCTCGACGCGTGACTTAGGGACGGGCCAATCAATGACAGCTTGGACCTTAGCGGGATCCATCTTAATGCCTTCAGCGGAAATAACAGAACCGAGAAATGTGACGGAGGAGGCATGAAAAGTGCACTTCTCAGCCTTCACAAAAAGACAATTCTCTAAAAGGCGCTGGAGGACACGTCGAACGTGCTGAACATGAATCTGGAGTGACGGTGAAAAAAATCAGGATATCGTCAAGGTAAACGAAAACAAAGATGTTCAGCATGTCTCTCAGGACATCATTGACTAATGCCTGAAAGACAGCTGGAGCGTTAGCGAGGCCGAAAGGAAGAACCCGGTATTCAAAGTGCCCTAACGGAGTGTTAAACGCCGTCTTCCACTCGTCCCCCTCCCTGATGCGCACGAGATGGTAAGCGTTACGAAGGTCCAACTTAGTGAAAAACCTGGCTCCCTGCAGGATCTCGAAGGCTGAAGACATAAGAGGAAGCGGATAACGATTCTTCACTGTTATGTCATTCAGCCCTCGATAATCTATGCAGGGGCGCAGAGACCCGTCCTTCTTCTTGACAAAAAAAAACCCCGCTCCGGCGGGAGAGGAGGAGGGGACTATGGTACCGGCGTCAAGAGCTACAGACAAATAATCTTCGAGAGCCTTACGTTCGGGAGCCGACAGAGAGTATAGTCTACCCCGGGGAGGAGTGGTTCCCGGAAGGAGATCAATACTACAATCATACGACCGGTGTGGAGGAAGAGAGGTGGCCCTGGACCGACTGAACACCGTGCGCAGATCGTGATATTCCTCCGGCACCCCTGTCAAATCACCAGGCTCCTCCTGTGAAGAAGAGACAGAGGAAACAGGAGGGATAGCAGACATTAAACATTTCACATGACAAGAGACGTTCCAGGAGAGGATAGAATTACTAGACCAATTAATGGAAGGATTATGACAAACTAGCCAGGGATGGCCCAAAACAACAGGTGTAAAAGGTGAACGAAAAATTAAAAAAGAAATGGTTTCGCTATGATTACCAGAAACAGTGAGGGTTAAAGGTAGCGTCTCACGCTGAATCCTGGGGAGAGGACTACCATCCAGGGCGAACAAGGCCGTGGGCTCCCTTAACTGTCTGAGAGGAATGTCATGTTCCCGAGCCCAGGTCTCGTCCATAAAACAGCCCTCCGCCCCAGAGTCTATTAAGGCACTGCAGGAAGCTGACGAACCGGTCCAGCGTAGATGGACCGACAAGGTAGTGCAGGATCTTGAAGGAGAGACAGGAGTAGTAGCGCTCACCAGTAGCCCTCCGCTTACTGATGAGCTCTGGCTTTTACTGGACATGAAGTGACAAAATGACCAGCAGAACCGCAATAGAGACAGAGGCGGTTGGTGATTCTCCGTTCCCTCTCCTTAGTCGAGATGCGGATACCTCCCAGCTGCATAGGCTCAGCTCCCGAGCCGGCAGAGGAAGATGGTAGTGATGCGGAGAGGGGGGCAACGGAGAACGCGAGCTCCTTTCCACGAGCTCGGTGACGAAGATCAACCCGTCGCTCAATGCGAATGGCGAGTTCAATCAAGGAATCCACGCTGGAAGGAACCTCCCGGGAGAGAATCTCATCGTTTACCTCTGCGCGGAGACCCTCCAGAAAACGAGCGAGCAAAGCCGGCTCGTTCCAGCCACTGGAGGCAGCAAGAGTGCGAAACTCAATAGAGTAGTCTGTTATGGATCGATTACCTTGACATAGGGAAGACAGGGCCCTGGAAGCCTCCTCCCCAAAAACAGATCGATCAAAAACCCGTATCATCTCCTCCTTAAAGTCCTGATACTGGTTAGTACACTCAGCCCTTGCCTCCCAGATTGCCGTGCCCCACTCACGAGCCCGTCCAGTAAGGAGAGATATGACGTAGGCGACACGAGCAGTGCTCCTGGCGTAAGTGTTGGGCTGGAGAGAAAACACAATATCACACTGGGTGAGGAACGAGCGGCATTCAGTGGGCTCCCCAGAGTAACACGGCGGGTTATTGATTCTGGGCTCCGGAGATTCGAAAGCCCTGGAAGTGGCCGGTGGATCGAGGCGGAGATGGTGAACCTGTTCTGTGAGGTTGGAGACTTGGGTGGCCAGGGTCTCAACGGCATGTCGAGCAGCAGACAATTCCTGCTCGTGTCTGCCTAGCATCGCTCCCTGGATCTCGACGGCTGAGTGGAGAGGATCCGAAGTCGCTGGGTCCATTCTTGGTCGGATTCTTCTATCAGGTGCGTGAATGAGGACCCAAAAGCGAATTAACAAACAGAGTTTCTTTAATGATGAACACACGTGGGCTCAGATGGACAGGTAGATTCCGACAGGACAGGACAAGGTTGCAGCAAACACGATGATAGTCTGGTTCAGGCATGAGACACACAAACAAGAATCCGACAAAGACAGGAGCAGAAACAGAGAGAGATATAGGGACCTAATCAGAGGGAAAAAGGGAACAGGTGGGAAAAGGGGTGACGAGGTAGTTAGGAGGAGACAAGGAACAGCTGGGGGAAAGCGGGGGAGAAAAGGTAACCTAATACGACCAGCAGAGGGAGACAGGGTGAAGAGAAAGAACAGGAACAGGACACAACATGACAATACATGACAGCAACTATGAGCAATTTATCAAAATATAATTGTAACAGTTGTAGTATGATTAAGTGAGGCTATGGAGCAATTTATCAAATCATAATTACAAAATTATAAATTGTGTATAATTATTTCATTATACCAATAAACAAAACAACAGAATCAATATATGGATGAAGATAAGAGATGTATAACAGTTCTGCTCTATTCATTGAAGATTTAACAATTACATTTTGCCTGTAGGCAAAAAGCTGAGCAGTTGACTACAAGATAAGGTTCCTCGCAGCTGTAGAGCATGCGCGTCTTCGAAGATATCTGAAAGTAATTTCCAGATGTGAGGGGCAGTGAAGGTTGCTTTAGTTTCATGAATGTTCAATCAATTCAATTGAACTGTTTAACTTTCTCTCTATCTCCCCTATCAGAAAAGCATTTACAGGCCCACAGGGGTTCAGACTGTATTCAATGGCGGAGTGTGTGCGTTTTACCAAAACCGATTAATTTCACCTCTGGGGGGCCAGCAGCTGAAATTTATAGGAAAAGAAACAAAGCCAATCAAATGCACCCTTCTCTTATAGTTAAAATGGAAGTGTTGGGTATATTCCACATGGTCAGCATTCAGGCCAACTGTGTACCTGTAGTATGAACGTAGCCACATGAGTTTGTCATTACCGGGGAATTTGGAAATAGCCACGGGATGGTTTTTCAATACCTTCAATACAGTTTAAACTATTTTGAAGTTGTTCAATACATTTTAATATTTGTAGCTACTTTTTTAGTAAATAACTGCAGTCAATTTGTGCAATGCGTTAGGAGATAAAGCAGATCACATTCTTAATTTCAGCTGTCACATTATTTTACATTATAAAGCTTTAGTAGTTCTCCAGAACAGTTGCACCAGACACGTGTTTGTTTGTAAATAGCAAAATGGGAGAAAGTGGGAGCAGGTGAGGCCAGCTGTGTATTGACAGAGGTTGCATTTTATATTCTAGTGTTTTTTTGCTTCAAACGTGATCAGGGGCCTGCAACCATAGTTTTCCTTTACAGAAAATACATTAGTGCAACACATTCAGCCAAAAATAGATTTATTTTCATCAGATCACAACAGAAGTGCTACGCTATTTTGCTGGCAGCCACACAAGTAAATGAGCTTAAAATGAGTCGGAGCATGATAGAATGCCTGTCATCAGAGTTTAGAAGTGCAACTGAAGCACAAAATTAGTCTCCTGCCGAGCAGAAATTACAATAAGAAGCACTTTGGATTTGCATTTATAAAATGCAGCAAGATATTTCTTATACGTTTCATATATTTTTTTCCTGCATGAAAAACACAGAATTCTGCGTTAACACGATTCCTACGTTTTAATTTGGTATCTAAGTGGCTGAATTAAAAAGGTGACGGGGCATCATATTGTGTTAGCTTTCTGCCGTATTTGAGAAGTCAAAGCCATTTGGATGAGTTATTTGCACAACTGCCACTGCTATCTTGATTTCCTTGCGTTATTTCTCCTCTTCTTTCTCGGCCTGTCTGCTCATCCCCCTCTTCTCCAAGCAAAGCAGGGAGGCAAGTTGCCTTAGTGACTTCAGACTCCACACAGACACAGCGTGTAGACCTTCTTATGGAGAGCCAGTACTGTGCTTTCTGTGCTTAAAGCATGCCTCAACTTTGTTCATTTGCACAATGTCTCTAACTCACATCCGCTTGTAAGTGCTCGAATTCGGTAGCTCCTACTTACAGTATATATGGCATTTGGTATTATATCACTATCCCCATTAGCTGTTGCAAAAGCAAGTCATCAAATAAAGTATCTCGGACATTTTTCCACTATTCCCGAAAATTCCAACAGATGGCGACTGGCTGCTTATTGCAAATAGACAAAACATCACCGAAGTGACTTGGCCATTTCTCTTAAATGGAAAAGACTTTGAAGACGAAAGTAAGCGAGCACAGGTTTGTGCCAAATGGGCTTTTAGCCCAGAAACAAGATGGCGTTAAAAAAACATGTCCATGGTGGCAATTTCTAAATCCTCACATAGGTTAATTAGGTCATCTCGATCCTATCAATAATCCTGAGTCACCACAGATGTCATATATCCCTATCCACTTTATACTATTTAAATAAAAATATTCTACTGATAAAATTAAGCCAAAACGAAAGCTAACCGTATCACATGCTTTCTGTACTAATAAAATCTCTCCTTCCGGAGTCTATTGTATTTTATCTAACAATAACATGGGTTGACCTTTAAATCAGTCGCATCAATAATTTAAAATATGTTACATAGTGTGGGATACATTATCTACAGCAATTTACCATACCTCAGAACCACAATTTATTTATTTTCATAAATAATCTTAATGCTTATAAATCACTATTATTCTATCTCCTGCCTCTTCTATTTTCCTGCCCTGTTTGCTTAAAATAATTGCTGTACCTAGTGAACTGCTTATCTCTCCACCTCTCCTAGCTCGGCTGCTCGCCCACCCTACTAAGTTCTGTTTAATGGGACGGCTTATCTCGGGACGCATTCCACTGAGGAAAGCAATTTTTAATTGTTGACTATATGGGGCCTTGAATCCCTCCACTGCCGGGGATTCTTCTAACCCAATGTTCTCCCGGAGCGATATATATATATATATATATATATATATATACAGTGCCTTGCGAAAGTATTCGGCCCCCTTGAACTTTGCGACCTTTTGCCACATTTCAGGCTTCAAACATAAAGATATAAAACTGTATTTTTTTCTGAAGAATCAACAACAAGTGGGACACAATCATGAAGTGGAACGACATTTATTGGATATTTCAAACTTTTTTAACAAATCAAAAACTGAAAAATTGGGCGTGCAAAATTATTCAGCCCCCTTAAGTTAATACTCTGTAGCGCCACGTTTTGCTGCGATTAATGCTGTAAGTCGCTTGGAGTATGTCTCTATCAGTTTTGCACATCGAGAGACTGACATTTTTTCCCATTCCTCCTTGCAAAACAGCTCGAGCTCAGTGAGGTTGGATGGAGAGCATTTGTGAACAGCAGTTTTCAGTTCTTTCCACAGATTCTCGATTGGATTCAGGTCTGGACTTTGACTTGGCCATTCTAACACCTGGATATGTTTATTTTTGAACCATTCCATTGTAGATTTTGCTTTATGTTTTGGATCATTGTCTTGTTGGAAGACAAATCTCCGTCCCAGTCTCAGGTCTTTTGCAGACTACATCAGGTTTTCTTCCAGAATGGTCCTGTATTTTGCTCCATCCATCTTCCCATCAATTTTAACCATCTTCCCTGTCCCTGCTGAAGAAAAGCAGGCCCAAACCGTGATGCTGCCACCACCATGTTTGACAGTGGGGATGGTGTGTTCAGGGTGTTGCTTTTACGCCAAACATAACGTTTTGCATTGTTGCCAAAAAGTTCAATTTTGGTTTCATCTGACCAGAGCACCTTCTTCCACATGTTTGGTGTGTCTCCCAGGTGGCTTGTGGCAAACTTTAAACAACACTTTTTATGGATATCTTTAAGAAATGACTTTCTTCTCTCCACTCTTCCATAAAGGCCAGATTTGTGCAATATACGACTGATTGTTGTCCTATGGACAGAGTCTCCCACCTCAGCTGTAGATCTCTGCAGTTCATCCAGAGTGATCATGGGCCTCTTGGCTGCATCTCTGATCAGTCTTCTCCTTGTATGAGCTGAAAGTTTAGAGGGACGGCCAGGTCTTGGTAGATTTGCAGTGGTCTGATACTCCTTCCATTTCAATATTATCGCTTCCTTGGGATGTTTAAAGCTTGGGAAATCTTTTTGTATCCAAATCCGGCTTTAAACTTCTTCACAACAGTATCTCGAACCTGCCTGGTGTGTTCCTTGTTCTTCATGATGCTCTCTGCGCTTTTAACGAACCTCTGAGACTATCACAGTGCAGGTGCATTTATACGGAGACTTGATTACACACAGGTGGATTGTATTTATCATCATTAGTCATTTAGGTCAACATTGGATCATTCAGAGATCCTCACTGAACTTCTGGAGAGAGTTTGCTGCACCGAAAGTAAAGGGGCTGAATAATTTTGCACGCCTAATTTTTCAGTTTTTGATTTGTTAAAAAAGTTTGAAATATCCAATAAATGTCGTTCCACTTCATGATTGTGTCCCACTTGTTGTTGATTCTTCAGAAAAAAATACAGTTTTATATCTTTATGTTTGAAGCCTGAAATGTGGCAAAAGGTTGCAAAGTTCAAGGGGGCCGAATACTTTCGCAAGGCACTGTATATATATAAAAAACATACTACTACTGGTCAAAAGATAAAACTACAGTTTCAAATAACATGACCAGATCACAGTTACTACTCTGGAACCCTCCACCAAGAGAACTTATTGTACCCTTATGTCCATCGGAGGAGAAACTCAAGAAAGTCTGCCCTTAGCCCATGCCATTTCTTTCTTTTCATTGGTTCAAATTGCAACTATGTCAAGGAACTATAAACTCGTAAATAATTATCAGTTACTCAATTTACCTTAAAATCAGTATCACAAATGACCACAAATGCATTATCCAAATGGCACCCCCATGAGGCTGATCAGACAAGGGAGAGTCATGATAGAGGTCAAAGGTTATACCACCCTTTTACAGTCGTGTTCCATACTATATTAGACAAATTAAAGAACCCTTTATCTAAAGAGGTCACGTGTTTAGTGAAAAACTCAGAAAACACAACTTCTAATATTCTATATGTGAGTGTATCCCTTTAAGATATCTTGTCGCTGGGCTGTACTAATGCAATCTCCTCACACCCAAACGTTTACTACAAACAAAACCTAATAATTATAATAATTATATTGTACTCCCCTCAAATCATTAGTTTTAAATTTCCTTTATGGTTATATCTAAAACCCCTTCATCTCTCTTCAAACAGTCTCCCCAAAATGCTTGATAGGAATACCCTGCCATTAGACACACACAACTGTGATAGACGTGCACTGTCCCTTTAAAATAATACCATCTCCACTGGCATGTTAGTAGACCTTAACTTTCTGTTAAAGTTCACTGGTGTTACCTAAACAATCAAACTAAAAATTAATGATGAGCTATCACAAAACTTTTACGATTCACAACTTTATCGTGTCTCTCCGTTATTCTTCAGAATTCTTCAGGTTTAAGTAACTGTCTCTTCTATTAATGAGTAATTTAAATACGACTCCAGTCCCAATACATTTTTCCAGCAGATCATGTGGGCAACACAACGTATTACATCGAAATTGCCTCGCTATTATTTTGAATTAATTAGTCTCTCAATTCAACCTAAACAAACTATTAAAATGTTCAGTTTATATCTTAAACAAGCACTAATAACCAAATCTTTCCTGGCAAACCCTATAAATAGTTGAATTATAATCATAATGAATTTTAGTCTATCGGTGCCAAGGCTGAGATACGAACCCGAGTCTCCTGCGTTATAGGCAAATACTTTGCCACTGAACCACCAACGGAAATGAATGAGACAAAAAGAGCCCTACTTTAAAAGTCCAAGAGTTTCCCCAGCGAGGATTCTCCCTACTCTCACTCTCATTCTCCTTGTCTTTGCCTCTCTTTCTCTCCCTCCCCCTTTCTTCTGACTGTCTCTATCCACTTTTCTCGACTTTCTATCCACTTTTCTCAACTTTCTCAATAAGTTTGCTGAATCCTGTCCTAGTTCGGTTAAATATTTTCTGACTTTCCCTAGGGCAGCTAGCCCTATCCTTTTCTCTTCTTGCTCTTACCCCTCCCCCGGCTCCAGGAGGTTCCCCATATGGGAGTGGTGGGGTGGGACGGGAAGCCCTGGCTGCCATCGTCTCACCACCACGATTTCATCATCGGGATTCTCTCTCCACGCCTGATCTATCAGGGTTGGGTACAATTTAGGCTTATGAGGGACCTCCAGAGGAGCCGTGGGAGTTATGGTTCCTCTCTTTCCCCTGCATCCTGTCGCCTGTCCATCCTACCTCCTAGTTCCTGGCTAGTTACATCTTCCCTCTTTTTTACTTCCTTTTTCTTCCCTAGTTCCTGGCTACTTACATCTTCCCTCTTTTTTACTTCCTTTTTCTTTTCTCTTTCTGCTCTCTTCCTCGCTTCGGGTAACCATACCCTTGCTGTGTCTAGCCCCTCTGGCTGCTGCTTATCTGCCTTGTCTCCACATGTCTTATGCATTCGCCGTATCATCAGTTCCAACTTTTCTACGTCCAAATTCCCATCAAATTCATACTTCTTACTCCACCTTGCACAGTGATATACATTTCTTCTATCTCTTAACTGCATGTACCGCATATCTCCGGTTACCTCCGGAAGCTCCTTTGAGGAGTGACTTCCCATTGTTAGCAAACCTTATGGTGGCTATGCTTTTTCTCAATTTACTTTAGGTGTATATATTTCTATGATCTATGTATGTGCTTTTTACCATTGTCCAAGTACTATAGGAGCTCTCTTGAACTCATGTTGAGAAGCCCCATTTTAGTCTTTACTAGAATTTTACAATAATTAATTGTATGTATCCTGATACATTATTTAGATCTTACACTTTATACAACTATAAGTTCTCCTTATGACTTTTGACTGATAAATATATATATCTTCTTCTTCTATGTGTGTGTAAAACTCTGATCTCTTATTTCACTCCACTATATTAAGTTTCCCTTCTCTCTTCTTTAGTTTATACAGGTAGTGTAGTGTCCACAGATAGTCTTGGTGTCACTGGTACCTCGCGTCATTTATGGACCTTCTAATATATTAAAATATAATATTCTTTAGTTTAGTTTGGTACAGCAGATACCCGGTGTCGTCACAGACCCCCTAGTTGGCTTCAAAACGTGTTGGACAAAGTGGGTTTGGTGTCAGTATATATCAGTTTGGTGTCAGAATGATATCTTATAGACTGATGGATGGTCCCAGGTGGGACGGTAGCGTCAACATCCGGTGAAATTGCAGGGTGCAAAATTCAAATTACAGAATTATAAATATTTAACTTTCATAAAATCACAAGTATAATACAGTGCCTTGCGAAAGTATTCGGCCCCCTTGAACTTTGCGACCTTTTGCCACATTTCAGGCTTCAAACATAAAGATATAAAACTGTATTTTTTTGTGAAGAATCAACAACAAGTGGGACACAATCATGAAGTGGAACAACATTTATTGGATATTTCAAACTTTTTTAACAAATCAAGTCTCCGTATAAATGCACCTGCACTGTGATAGTCTCAGAGGTCCGTTAAAAGCGCAGAGAGCATCATGAAGAACAAGGAACACACCAGGCAGGTCCGAGATACTGTTGTGAAGAAGTTTAAAGCCGGATTTGGATACAAAAAGATTTCCCAAGCTTTAAACATCCCAAGGAGCACTGTGCAAGCGATAATATTGAATATTATATACTTTCCGGATACTTTCGCAAGGCACTGTACATCAAAATAAAGCTTGACCTCTTGTTAATCCAGCCGCTGTGTCAGATTTCAAAAGGCTTTACGGTGAAAGCACACCATTCTATTATCTGAGGACAGTGCCCCGCATACAAAACCATGAAAAACATATTTCAACCAGGCAGGTGCGACACGAAAATCAGAAATAGTGATATAATAAATGCCTTACCTTTGATGATATTCTTCTGTTGGCACTCCAAAAGGTCCCAGTTACATCACAAATGACCCTTTTGTTTGATAATGTCCTTCTTTATATCCATAAAAACTCAGTTTAGCTGGCGCACTTCAGTCAATAATCCACCCAGTTCCCATTCAAAAAACATACAAAATGAATCCCAAACGTTACTAATAAACTTTCCAAACAAGTCAAACAACGTTTATAATCAAACCTTAGATACCCTAATACGTAAATAAACAATCAAATTTAAGACGAGAATCATTATTGTCTTTACCGGAGACAAATACCAAAGAACTCGCTCTCATTCATGCGCTTGGAAACACTTCAGTCAAAATGGGAGCCACCTAGAAAAACCACAATTTCTGGCACATTTTTCCAAAAACCAGCCTGAAACTCTTTCTAAAGACTGTTGACATCTAGTGGAAGCCCTAGGAACTGCAATCTGGGAGGACTTCGCCTTATAATAAAAGTGACAGCCGTTGAAAATAGTGGTAGGCTGAATTTTTATTTTATTTGTTGGGATGGTTTGTCCTCGGGGTTTCACCTGCCATATCAATTCTGTAATACTCACAGACATAATTTGAACAGTTTTAGAAACGGAGTGTTTTCTATCCAAATCTACCAATTATATGTATATCCTAGCTTGAGTAACAGGCAGTTTACTTTGGGCACGCTTTTCATCCGGACATGAAAATATTGCCCTCTACCCGAGAGGTTAAGCAGTGATGAACCATCACCAAATGGACAGGCTGACATCAACACCAATGTGCGATGGAGAGGGAACACTACCACTCCCCAGCCATCTAGAGTTCAATGGGCCAATCAATTGGGCATTTCTGCAGTATATTAGAGCATGTCAAATTAGTGATGGTAAATGCCCATTGTAAGACATTTCAAATGGATAGTACATTTCCAATGTTTTTAATTAGGGATTTAACATTACCAAATGGACATGCCGAAATCAACATCAACGAACGATTGAGAGGAACCACTATCACTGCCTGGCCATCTCGAGTTCAACGAGCCAGTCAATTGGGCATTTCTGCAGTATATTAGAGCATGTGATATTCGTGATGGTAAATGCCCATTGTACAACATTGCAAATGGACAGCCGTGCGTCTGGTAATCTGAAAGGGTTACCACTAGCACAATAGAGGGTGCCCCTGGTCATTTTGGACGTTTTTGGTCTTTGTCATTTCTTATGCTATTTGGACATGGTTACTGACTTTTGGGTTCGGAAGCCGACTTCCTATGATCATATATGGCAAATGGACATAACATCCTGATTTGGTACTTTCAATACTTATGTATGGCATTTGGACATTTCTTATGCAATTTGGTCATGGTTCACTGACTTTTGGGTTCGGAAGCCGACTTCCTATGATCATATATTTCAAATGGACAAAACATAGACCTTATGCACAAACTCAATATAATAAGACAAATGTATGTTCATAAGGTTATCACATATGTATAATTGACAAGAAAAATGGACAAAAAAAGGTCCAGAAAGCACTTTTTTAGAGGGGGTTGTATTTTTGAAAACGTTTTTCGATGTCCTAAATTTGATCCTTGGGTCTTGACTTTATGACCATTTGCCATATGAAAATGTACGGTGGAGCGCGCTCACCATTTTTGGGATTTTTGGGGTATGACACTTGGCATTTGCCATGTTCCACTTGCCATATGGTTTGGATGAACTGCTGTCCATTTGAGTGGTATTTGCGATTGTGTATATGGTTCGCCCAGTGGCAATAACCTCTTGAATCTATGGGGGCGCTATTTCATTATTGGATAAAAAAACGTGCCCGCTTTAAGCGCAATATTTTGTCACGAAAAGATGCTTGACTATGCATATAATTGACAGCTTTGGAAAGAAAACACTCTAACGTTTCCAAATCTGCAAAGATATTGTCTGTGAGTGCCCCAGAACTGATGCTACAAGCGAAACCAAAATGAAACTTCAAACAGGAAGTGAACAAAATTTCTGAGGCGCTGTTTTCCATTGTCTCCTTATATGGCTGTGAATGCGCCAGGAACGAGCCTACACTTTCTGCCGTTTCCCTAAGGTGTCTGCAGCATTGTGACGTATTTGTAGGCATATCATTGGAAGATTGGCCATAAGAGACTACATTTACCAGGTGTCCGCCCGGTGTCCTTTGTCGAAATTGGTGCGTAATCTTCAGCTGCAAGCATTCTTCCATGGGATTCAGAGGAGAGAGCAGACTTCCACAAACGTTATATCATCGAAGAGATATGTGAAAAACACCTTGAGGATTGATTCTAAACAACGTTTGCCATGTTTCAGTCGATATTATGGAGTTAATTTGGAAAAAAGTTTGGTGTTTTGATGACTGAATTTTCTTTTTTTTTCTTTTTTTTTCAGTTTTGAACAAAACGGAGCGATTTCTCATACACAAAGAATCTTTTTGGAAAAACTGAACATTTGCTATCTAACTGAGAGTCTCCTCATTGAAAACATCCGAAGTTCTTCAAAGGTAAATTATTTTATTTGAATGCTTTTCTTGTTTTTGTGAAAATGTTGCCCGCTCAATGCTACGCTAAATGCTACGCTAGCTATCAACACTGTTACACAAATGCTTGTTTTGCTATGGTTGAAAAGCATATTTTGAAAATCTGAAAAAAAAAATTGTATTTTTGAAAACGTTTTTCGATGTCCTAAATTTGATCCTTGGGTCTTGACTTTATGACCATTTGCCATATGAAAATGTACGGTGGAGCGCGCTCACCATTTTTGGGATTTTTGGGGTATGACACTTGGCATTTGCCATGTTCCACTTGCCATATGGTTTGGATGAACTGCTGTCCATTTGAGTGGTATTTGCGATTGTGTATATGGTTCGCCCAGTGGCAATAAGTTGCCATTCATTTTTGTCCATTTCATGGGGGTCTTCCCTTACATCGCTCAATGACTTACAGATTACTGTCATTTTGCCGTTCTCTTGTTTCAACTCATCGAGCTGATCATGGGAGAACTGCAAACTGTTCTTCAGGTCCTGGACCTCTCTGGTCAGGTCGTCCATTATTTTATTAGTTGAATGCACAAGTATTTGGACAAAACACTTGAAACTATTTTCTTGTTGTTGTAACAACTGCTTGTAGAACTATTTTTGTTTGTTTAAAAGATCCTTCACGTGTGATAGACATCACTGTCCTCAATGGTACTCTCGCCGGCTTTGGTCTTTGTCATGGTAACTAGCAACGTAGGTTACGCTGTTACTCCTCGCAGTTCTAGACAGGGCAGGTCACCGAGAAGAGTGAAAACAACAAACAGCAAGGATCTAAAACAGCCATAGCGTCTCGGGCTGCATCCAAACCTTCAAGAAAACCCAGCTGGCTTGCTATGCAACGAGCTAGCAGCTAGGCTAGGCTAGCTGCAACCCCAAATAGCTCCTCAGACCTGTCCATGGTCGGCAAGATCACTGGACAGAGACTAGCAGTCCAAGCAACTGATGCCAACTGCGTCGCAAGATCCAAACTAAAAAGTTAGCTACCTACTAAGAACTTTCCAATACACTTTCAAAACAACAAAACAAAGCTCTTCATCATCCCGTGTTCAACCGGAAGTGAATATGTATACCTTTACAAGCTGGATTGCTTGCATTTCCTTTGCGCTCGTTAGCATATTTAGTTAGCAGCCGATGTGGAAATTCGCTATTACCTGTGCTAATTTTGTTCGAATTCTGGTGTTTTTGGCGCCCCCTTGTGTACTAAGCCGGTAATACCGTACATCCCATGGTGATAGATGTATGACACTAGATGTATAGATGTATGACACTATGAAAGTGTGTATAATGCCCAACTATATTGAACACTCAGTGTGCTCTTTGTTCAACCATTTTCAATCTACAGTGATTTGTGATACACAATATATACAAAAGTATGTGGACATCCGTTGCGGACAGGTATATAAAATCAAGCACACAGCCATGCAATCTTCAAAGACAAACATTGTATCACAACTGGCTCCTCTCCCTGTTCGGGCGGCGCTCGGCGGCCGTCGTCGCCGATCTACTAGCTGCCACCGATCCTTTTTCCTTTTCATTTGGTTATGTCTGTCTTGTGTTTCACCTGTGTTCTTTTTGGGTAATTAGGGAGATATTTAAGTCTTGCTATTTCCTCTGGATTTTGTGCGGGATTGCTGTCATTTAGTTTTGGGTAGCGTTTTTTGGGTTCTGTTGAACAGGTGTTTTTTTCCCCGGATGGTGTCTAGGTCGTTTGAGGCTACTGGTGTAGTCCTGTTTTTCCTATTCTTTGGACTTGTTAATTAAACACCCTTTTCGAAACTTGCTTTCTCCTGCGCCTGACTCCACACCCACATCTCCTTTGGGAGATATTTGACACATTGGCAGTAGAATGGCCTTACTGAAGAGCTCAGTGACTTTCAACGTGGTACCGTCATAGGATGCCACCTTTCCAACAAGTCAGTTTGTCAAATGTCAGCCCCGCTAGATCTGCCCCGGTCAACTGTAAGTGCTGTTATTGTGAATCACAGAAGCTCACAGGACGGGACCGCCAAGTGCTGAAGCTCATAGCGCTTAAAAATCGTTTGTCCTCGGTTGACCACCGAGCAGTGGAAACACTTTCCGTGGAGTGATGAATCGTGCTTTACATTCCAACGGAAGAATCTGGGTTTGGCGGATGCCAAGTGAACGTTATCCTATTCCAATGCATATTGCCAACTGTAACGTTTGTTGGAGGAGGAATTAATGGTCTGGGGCTGTTTTTCATGGTTCAGGCTCTTTAGTTACAGTGAAGGGAAATATTTTAAAAAATTAATTGATGATTTAAAACATGCAATATACTTGCAGTGAAGCCGCTCAAAAACTACATCACATTAGTCATCTAACAGCCTCCCATTCAGAGCGACACACAGAAGCAACCAGGGTCAACTCCCCGCTCAAGGGCACATTAACATACAATATCTCCCACCTGCCCTACAAGATCCCCCCCCACAGTTCCCCAAGAGCAGCCCCTCTGCCATCCAGGACTCCCCCCCACAGTCCCCACCAAGAAGAAAATATATATAAATAATAATAATTCCATTCCCCACACCCAAGACCCCCCCCATGCACCAACAACCAACAAAATATACCAAAGATGTGCACATGTGTGCATTTGAATGAGTGTGTATATATTGCATGTGCACAAACACCTGCAGGGCATCAGCCTCAGTCAAACTGGCATTAACTGTAACAACACTGCCCCTCAGTGTCATTCAAACTTAATAAAAATGATGTTTTATTTTACTTTTATCTTTGACAGTCATTCTATCCCATGCCCAGTTGTCACCAATTCCACATCCCAACCCTCAGTATCCCTCAGCCAATCCCATCTATCTCTGCTGGCCACCCTCTTCAGATTTCTATGTGAAGGGAAATCTTAACACTGACATTCTAGACGATTCTGTGCTTCCAACTTTGTGGTAACTGTTTTGGAAAGGCCCTTTCCTGTTTCAGCATGACCATGCCCCTGTGCACAAAGCGAGGTACACACAGAATGTATGTCAAGATTGGTGTGGAAGAACTTGACTGGTCTGCACAGAGCCCTGACGTCAACCCCATCAAACACCTTTGGGATGAATTGGAACGCCGGCTGCGAGCTAGGTCTAATTGCCCAACATCAGTCTGACCTCACTGCCCAGTAGCGTTACTGTGGCTGAATGGAAGCAAGTCCCAGCAGCAATGTTCCAACATCTTGTGGAAAGCCTTCCCAGAAGAGTGGAGGAGGCTGTTATAGCAGCAAAGCGGGACCAACTCCATATTATTGACAATGATTTTCGAATGAGATGTTCAACGAACAGGTGTCCGCATAATTTTGGTCAATGGTGTGTATATGCTGAATAATCATTTTCTTAATTTAAAAATGATTTTGTTGTCAAAATAGGAACAAAGCTACAGAGACTTGACTTATTTTGTATAGTGAAGAAAGGAAGGACGAAATTGATGAATGAATGATAGAATGCTACTTTCATCAATTATGTATGTGGTGTTCCTGTGTGTAGAAATCTCTTCCCTTCTTTAAAATAAAGCAAAAGATACAGACCTGAAAGCTTGAGAGCATGAATTAATCTACAGATTTTAATGACACTGCACTGCATTCAAACTAATGCTATTGAGAATTTAACATTTTGCCAAATGCTTTGCCTTCACCTAACACAGTCATCTACATCCAGTCACGTTCAGGGGATGAAGTAGGGAATATAATCATTACCCAGACCTCCCAAACCCTATATGTCAGGTGGCTTTGTCTTACGTGACCCTAAAAAACTTTAGCTCCCATTAGGTATGCATGCTTAGCACTGGGTGACTTGACCTGCCAATTCAAAAAGTCGATCTTTGCACGGCTCTGTCTACATGATAAAGTAGCTTAGTGCATTTTGCTAGCGTCTCTGGGATGGTTGCAGATCCTTGTCTGCGGATATAAGAATTAGAGTCACTTTAAACTCAGGCTAAGGCAGACAGACCCTGTCAACCGTAGCGAGAGGACTATGGAGTGAAACAGAGAGTAATCAGTATCCTACTTGGAAGAAAGGAAAGGAGGAAGGGAAAGGAATTTGCCACAGTGAGTAGTCTGTGTTCAACAGGAAGACATGAGAGGAGAAGATGAGTTACATTTTACATTTTAATCATTTAGTAGATGCTCTTATCCAGAGCGACATACAGGACCAATTAGGCTTAAATACCTTGCTCAATGGCACATCGACAGATTTTTCACCTAGTCGGCTCGGGATTTGAATCAGTGACTTTTCGGTTTCTAGCCCAATGGTCTTAAAAGCTAGGCTACCCACAACTTTTAGACAAAAACTAAAATATAAAATCAACATGAAACATTTTCAAATATTTTACTGAGGTACTTTTCAAATAAGGAAAACAGTCAATTGAAATACATTCATTAGGCCCTAAACTATAGATTTCACATGACTGAGAATACAGATATGCATCTGTTGGTCACAGATATCTTTAAAAAAAGGTTGGGGGCGTAGTTCAGAAAAACAGTTAGTATCTGCTGTGACCACCATTTGCCCCGTGCAGTGCAACACACCTCCTTCGCATAGAGTTGATCAGGCTGTTGATTGTGGCTTGTTGAATGTTGTCCCACTCCTCTTCAATGGCTGAAGTTGATAGATATGGACGGGAAATGGAACATGTCGTACACGGCGATCCAGAGCATCCCAAACATGCTAAATGTCTAGTGAGTATGCAGGCCACAGAAGAACTGGGACGTTTTCAGCTTCCATGAATTGTGTATAGATCCTTGCTGAAACATAAGGGGAAGGCGCCTGATGAATGGCGTGATAAAATGCAATTGTGTTCATTGTCTGTAGCTTATGCCTGCCCAAACCATAACCCCAACGCCACCACGGTGCACTCTGTTCAC
Source organism: Oncorhynchus mykiss (assembly GCF_013265735.2). NCBI lineage: Eukaryota > Metazoa > Chordata > Actinopteri > Salmoniformes > Salmonidae > Oncorhynchus > Oncorhynchus mykiss. The sequence continues at coordinate 39,972,442 of NC_048567.1, forward strand.
AACATTGACATCTGCAAACTGCTTGCCCACACAACGTCGTACACGCTATCTGCCCAGAAACATTTGAAACTGAGATTCTCCAGTATGCCAGTGGCCATCGAAGGTGAGCATTTGCCCACTGATGTTGGTTATGACGCCGAACTGCAGTCAGGTCAAGACCCTGGTGAGGACGATGAGTACACAGATAAGCTTCCCTTCCCTGAGAAAGTTTGACAGTTTGTGCACTTTACATGTTGCGTTTATATTTTTATTCATTATATGTCCAGCTTTCATTGTGTTTACTTTCATAATCCTCCTATTGACCATTCTAAAGAGAGGAGAGAGAGGGACATGAGAGGATCTTAGGAAAGAGGAGCACAGGAAAGATAAATCGTGAGTAGAGGAGGAGGGAAGGAATAAATGATATGAGTGTAGGGGAGTAAAGAATGTGCAGGGAACAAATACAGACCTTCTCCAAATTCTTCAGGTTCCAGTTCTCCATAAAAATATATCCCCTTTTGGCTATCAATATCTCTTAACCAATAAAAATGCCAAAGGAGTCATCACTGAGAGTATAAAGACACATAATATGCGGTATGATAGGGAAATTGTCTGAGTGTACTTGATGTATCGTGCTGTATCAATGGCCCGACCAAGCTATGTCTAAGTCATTGTGTTTTATAGCAGTATAGTTCAGCCAGGAGACCATTACTGTTGATTTGTTAGAGGCACACCAAATGTTCTCTGATCAACTGTTGAATGCGACAGGCATGAACTAAAATGAACAGTCCCAAAGTCTTCGAACTATCTGAGGAAGTGGGGGCTGTCAAATAGCATGAGACTGAAACGGCTGAGCACCGAGTAGATGTACTGAACACCTCTGCTTTGCTGTAACTTTCTTAGACAGAGTAAAGTATGTACTGGTTTACTATAATATTCCACCATTAACAGCACACCAGTGGTATGTTTGTTTGTTGAACTGTCATTATAGCACATCAGTCAAAGTAAACAATCGTTTCCTCCCAGAGAGTGAGGGGTAGGTGCCTTCTTGGGGGGGAAAGAAGGAGGAGGGGTAGTTTATTTCCCTTTCTGGTGGCCGTGTCTGTTTCCCTGTTGCTGGTGTCGGCTAAGAGTGAAAGAAAAAGAGAGAGGGGGAGAGAGAAATGTAATTGCTGTCATTCTCTACTGAGCAGCCGTCGTTCCTAAAAGCTGCTGAGGAGTTAAAGAAGTCTGGGCTCTGCATCTCCTTCTCTCGCTTTCTCTTTCTCTCCAGGCCTCCTGAGGATTTCAGGAGTTCCCCTCTTTCTTGTTTATCTCTTATTGTCAACTGTAAACAAGGTTTTTGGGGACGTATTAGACAGCAAAGAGCCTATCAGACACAGAGACACAGACTAGGTAATTGAGAAGATTACCGTTCCAAATGCCAGAAGTGATTTTGGCGGTTTTGAGTGTCACAAAGAGCCACAAAGTTTCCCTGCAAAAATATGATAGCACAAACAACACACAAAACACTTCCCCAAAAACATTAAACATACATTGTGACAATTTCATCTCTCTTTCCTGACAACTTGTCAGCTGCTTTGGCGCCAAATGTTCATTTAAGCCATACCACTTTCCTAGACGCTCCTAACCTGACATATTTGTCATATTATTCGTATGTATGCATTTAAAATATGACCTATTTCTCTGTAGATTCCCAGGCTATGCCCTTGTAAATAGAGGTCAGGTGTGTAGAAAGGAGGTCAGTGTGCCCTTACAAAAAAACACATGAAAAAAATCATATTTGAAAAAACACATGGTTTTTGGGCGGCAATCCTTAATTCAAACATTAACAAAAGGAATCCCCGCCAGAGTTTAAGTTAAAAGTTGAGGGATGGGGCTGGAGAAATGCAACCACTCTCAGATCCATAGACAACAGCTGGGGTTTTTGTAACTTTTTTGCCTAGGCAAACCAACGACACATGAACCGCTTTCCATATTTTACCAAAAAAAGAGAAATCATGTCATGTCTTGTCATCAGGTGAATGATAATGGAAAGCATAAATACACTATATAGAGTACCGTTCAAAAGTTTGGGGTTACTTCGAAATTTAACCAGAATAGAAAGAGGAGTGGGAGGCCCCGGTGCGCAACTGAGCAAGAGGACAAGTACATTAGAGGCTAGTTTGAGAAATAGACCCCTCAGAAGTCCTCAACTGGCAGCTTCATTAAATAGTACCCGCAAAACACCAGTCTCAACGTCAACACTGAAGAGGTGACTCCGGGATGCTGGCCTTCTAGACAGAGTTCCTCTGTCCAGTGTCTGTGTTCTTTTGCCCATCTTAATATTTTCTTTTATTGGCCAATCTGAGATATGGCTTTTTCTTTGCAAATCTGCCTAGAAGGCCAGCAATTCTGAGTCGCCTCTTCACTGTTGACGTTGAGACAGTTTTTTTGCAGGTACTATTTAATGAAAGTTGCCAGTTGCTCAGTGTTGCACTGGGGCCTCCCACTCCTCTTTCTATTCTGGTTAGGGACAGTTTGTACTGTTCTGTGAAGGGAGTAGTACACAGCGTTGTACGAGATCTTCAGTTTTTTGGCAGTTTCTCGCATGGAATAACCTTCATTTCTCATAACAAGAATAGACTGACGAGTTTCAGAAGAAAATACTTTGTTTCTGGCTATTTTGAGCCTGTATTTGAATCCACAAATGCTGATGCTCCAGATACTCAAATAGTCTGAAGAAGGCCAGTTTTATTGCTTCTTTAATGAGCACAGCAGTTTTCAGCTGTGCTAACATAATTGCAAAAAGGTTTTCTAATGATCAATTAGCCTTTAAAAATTATAAACTTGGATTAGCTAACACAACATGCCATTGGAACACAGGAGTGATGGTTGCTGATAATCGGCCTCTGTACTCCTATGTAGATATTCCATTAAAAATCTGCCATTTCCAGCTACAATAGTCATTTACAACATTGACAATGTCTACACTGTCTTTCAGATCAATTTGATATTATTTTAATTGACAAAAAATGTGATTTTCTTTCAAAAACAGGGACATTTGTGACCTCAAACTTTTCAACAGTAGTGTATATGTAGACACCTCTTTAAATGAGTGGATTTGGCTATTTCAGCCACACTCATTTCTGACAGGTATATAACATCGAGCACACAGCCATACAATCTCCATAGACTAATATTGGCAGTAGAATGGCCTTACTGAAGTGCTCAGTGATGTTCAACGTGGCACTGTCATAGGATACCACCTTTCCAACAAGTCAGATCGTCAAATTTCTGCTCTGCTAGAGCTGTTCTGGTCAACTGTAAGTGCTATTATAGTGAAATGGAAATGTCTAGGAGACACAACGGCTAGCTGCAAATTTGTAGGCCACAAAAGCTCACAGAACGGGACCACCGAGTGCTGAAGCACGTAATGCGTAAAAATCCTCTGTTCTCGGTTGCAACACTCACTACTGAGTTCCAAACTGCCTCTGGAAGCAACATCAGCACAAGAACTGTCAGCATAATAACTATTCGTCAGGAGCTTCATGAAATGGGTTTCCATGGCTGAGCAGCCGCACACAAGCTTAAGATCACCGTGTGTCGGCTGGTGATACCAAGTGTCGGCTGGTGTGGTGTAAAGCTTGCCACCATTGGACTCTGTAGCAGTGGAAATGCATTCTCTGGAGTGATGAATAACGCTTCACCATCTGGCAGTCCGACGGTCGAGTCTGGGTATGGCAAATGCCGGGAGAACGCTACCTGCCCCCATATATAATGCAATCTGTAAAGTTTGGAGGAGGAATAATGGTCTGGGGCTGTTTTTCATGGTTCGGGCTAGGCGCCTTAGTTCCAGTGAATGGAAATCTTAATGCTTCTAGACGATTCTATGCTTCCAACTTTGTGGTAGCAGTTTAGGTAAGGCCCTTTTCTGCTTCAGCATGACAATGCCCCTGTGCTCAAAGCGAGGTCCATACAGAAATGGTTTGTCGAGATTGGTGTGGAAGAACTTGACTGGCCTGCACGGAACCCTGACCTCAACTTCATCAAAGACCTTTGGGATGAATTGAAACGCCTACTGCGATCCCAGGCCTAATCGCCCAACATCATTGCCCGACCTCTCTACTGCTCTTGTGGCTGAATGGAAGCATGTCCCCACAGCAATAATCCAACATCTAGTGGAAAGCCTTCCCAGAAGAGTGGAGGCTGTTATAGCATTAAAGGGGGAACAACTCCATTTTAATGCCCGTGATTTTGGAATAAGATGTTCGACGAGCAGGTGCCCAGATACTTTTGGTCATGGAGAGTATTTTATATACAGAAAAAACTCTTTCTTAGTTCCAATGACTGTAATTTCTTCCATATTATAGGAACAGTAAATGGCAATGAAGCCATTTATCTCCTTCCCCAGAGTCGGATAAACATGAACAGCTTTCATGCTAACTGTTCCTGGTAATTTCCAGTCTTTGCGCTAACGCCTGTTAACATTAGCTCGTGAAACTACCTCTAACTTACTTGATGCTGGTCGGAAAGACGTAAAAATGTAAAGATTGATGGTATTCTATTGCAGCTAGAAAAAAATCATAAAAGTATTTTTTTTTCACATAAAAACCCCTGGACTACGCTATGGATGCAAGGGCTGGCGTCCATATCAAAATTGTTGTTTTAACCATGATTTTAGACTATACAGTCGTTGTTTACATTTACTTTGTTTACAAACATTCAAATCCAATTCTATTGGTTGTGTACACATATTTTACAGATGTTATCGCCAGTGCGGTGAAATGCATATGTTTCTAGCTCCAACAGCGCAGCAATAACTAACAATACATACAAATCCCAAAAATAAAAGGGAATTAAATAATAAAGTAATGAATAAACATCTTGGGTTGGGATGTGATACGACAGTTGAATTAAGCTCATGAGGCATGTAATATGCTTTATTCTTCAGTGGGTACATACAGTACCATTATCTAGCCCCCTCCCCGAATGTCCCTCAAAATCGTTCGCTTGTCTCATATTTATTTTTTAGATGTTGTCACTCTAATTCCACCGGTGGAAACAAAGCTACTGCAACATATTAACACCATATTTCGTTAGTAGATGTTAGTAGAATAAAAAAAATTCAACCCCACATGCAAATCTGCAATTCCACATGGAGGTTTCTTTGATGTGAAACTGCTAATTAGATTTTCACGTTCACATGTGGAATGGCAAGTTCACATTTGAAACGGCAAATGTGATTTTCCCATGTGAATGTTTTTCACATGTGAAAGTAAGATTTTTAACATGTGAAACCACACATTTCACATGTTATTCTCCTCACATGTGAAAAGATGGTGTTAACATGTGAACTCTATATGTAATAAGTGAAAATAATGTGACGTGGTGAGGTTGGATCCAGGTACAGAGAAGAGACCAGACAAGGAATCAGTAGTTAAGAACAAACATAATACTAACTGAGAAATCGTAGTCACAGGATCACAGTACACTTTACTCACTCACTCACTCACGAAACATCCACACACAGTATACAATTCAAGCTTCTGCAAAGGACAACAGAAATAGAGCAATTTCACATGTGAAACTGAAAATGTGAAGCTTTTTTTTGTAAGAGGAACTACAATAGGAGCCTGTGTGTGTGTGTGTGTGTGTGTGTGTGTGTGTGTGTGTGTGTGTGGATTTGAGTTGCTAAATTATAATTTTGTCTTTCTATACTGAACAAAAAGATAAACACAGTGTTAGTCCTATGCTTCATGAACTGAAATAAAATAACAGAAATGTTCTATATGCACATCAATCTTATTTCTCTCAAATCCATCCACCGGACAGTTGTCACATATCAAGAAGCTCATTAAACAGCATAATTATTACACAGGTGTACCGAGCAGGTAGCAGACAACGTGCAATGCATTTTGTGGGTGAGCGGTTTGCTGATGTCAACGATGTGAACAGAGTGCCCCATGATGGCGGTGGGGTTATGATATTTGCAGGCATAAGCTACGGACAACAAACACATTTGCATTTTATCGATTGCAATTTTAATGCACAGAGATACCGTGACAAGGTTCCTGAGTACCATTGTCTTGCCATTCAGCCTCCGCCTCATGTTTCAGCATGATAATGCACGGGCCACATGTTGCAAGGATCTACACACAATTCCTGGAAGCTGAAAATGTCCCAGTTCTTCCATGACCTGCATACTCACCAGACATGTCACCAATTGAGCAAGTTTGGGATGCTCTCGATCAACATGTACAACAGCATATTCCAGTTCCTATCAATATCCATCAACTTCGCACAGCCATCGAAGAGGAGTGGGACAACATTCCACAGGCCACAATCAACAGCTTTGATCAACTCTATGCAAAGGAGATATGTTGCGCTGCATGAGGCAAATGGTGGTCACACCAGATACTGACTGGTTTTCTGATCCATGCCCCTACCTTTTTTTAAAGGTATCTCTGACCATCAGATGCATATCAGTATTCCCAGTCATGTGAAATCCATAGATTAGAGCCAAATGTATTTATTTACATTGACTGATTTCCTTACACGAGTTGTAACCCAGTAAAATCTTTAAAATTGTTGCATGTTGTGTTTATATTGTTGTTCAGTGTACAGTACCAGTCAAAAATTTGGACACACCTACTCATTCCATGGTTTTTCTTTATTTTACTATTTTCTACATTGTAGGATAATAGTGAAGACATCAAAATGATCAAATAACACATATGGAATCATGTAGTAAGCAAAAAAAGTGTTAAACAAATCAAAATATATGTTATACTTGAGATTCTTCAAAGTAGCCACACTTTGCCTTGATGACAGCTTTGCACACTCTTGGCATTCTCTCAAACAGCTTAATGAGGTAGTCTCCTGGAATTAATTTCAATTAACAGGTGTGCCTTAAATGAACATTTGTGCGTTTGAGACAATCAGTTGTGTTGTGACAAGGTAGAGGTGGTATACAGACGAGAACCCTGTTTGGCAAAAAGACAAGTCCATATTATGGCAAGAACAGCTCAAATAAGCAAAGAGAAATGACAGTCCACCATTACTTTAAGACATAAGTGTCAGTCAATCCGGAAAATGTCAAGTACTTTGAAAGTTTCATCAAGCGCAGTCACAAAAACCATCAAGAGCTATGATGAAACTGGCTCTAATGAGGACTACCACAGGAAAGGATGACCCAGAGTTACCTCTGCTGCAGTGGATAAGTTCATTAGAGTTACCAGCCTCAGAAATTGCAGCCCAAATAAAATCTTCACCGAGTTCAAGTAAAAGACACATCTCAACATCAACTGTTCAGAGGAAACTGTGAATCAGGCCTTCATGGTTGAATTGCTGCAAAGAAACCACTACTGAAGGACACCAATAATAAGAAGAGACTTGCTCGGGCCAAGAAACATGAGCAATGGACATTAGACAGGTGGAAATCTGTCACTTGGTCTGAAGAATCCAAATGTGAGATTTTTGGTTCCAAACGTAGGTGAACGGATGAGCTCCACATGTGTGGTTCCAACCGTGAAGCATAGAGGAGGTGTGATGGTGTATTGCGAGTCACACTGTCAGTGATCCATTTAGAACTCAAGACACACTTAACCAGCATGGCTACCACAGCATTATGCAGCTTTACACCAAACCATCTGGTTTGCACTTAGTGGGACTATCATTAAGTGCAAAAACACAAAATAATGATGCAAAACACACCTCCAGGCTGTGTAAGCGCTATTTGACCAAGAAGGAGAGTGATGGAGTGCTGCATCAGATGACCTAGCCCCCATAATCACCCGACCTCAACCCAACTGAGATGGTTTGGGATGAGTTGGACCGCAGAGTGAAGGAAAAGCAGCCAACAAGTGCTTAGCATATGTGGGAACTCCTTCAAGACTTTTGGAAAAGCATTCCAGGTGAAGCTGGTTGAGAGAATGACAAGAGTGTGCAATGCTGTGATCGAGGCAAAGGGTGGCAACTAGAATTCTAGCCTTACACTCCTACCTGCCAAGCTACCAGGTTAGCTCAAATGATTCAGGGAATGGTTAGCTGACATGCTAAGTAGTTGCAAATTATATTAAAAGTACTTGAAAAGTTGCTAATTAGCTAACATGCTATAAAATCCATGATAGGATTTGATCTTCCAACCTTTGTGTTGCCTGACGTTCGCATTATACATTTAAGAGTATAATGCAAACACTATTTTGCCTGTGCTTAAGCTGTATTCTGTTTTTTATTTTTGTTATTTTTTTAACTCCATAATGCTTGCCAATGCAGCCACCACCATATATGAAGAATGGTACTCAGTTATGTGTTGTGTTGGATTTGCCCCAAACATAACGCTTTATATTCAGGACAAAAAGTATATTTCTTAGCCCAATGGTTTGCTGTATTACTTAAGTGCCTTGTTGCAAATAGGATGCATGTTTTGGATTATTTTTACTCTGTACAGGCTTCCTTCTTGTCACACTGTTATTTCAGTTAGTGTTGTGGAGTAACTACAATGTTGTTGATCCATCCTCAGTTTTGTCATATCACAAACATCAAACTGTAACTGTTTTAAAATCACTATTGGCCCCATGGTGAAATCTCTGAGAAGTTTCCTTCCTCTCCGGAAACTGAGTTTGGAAGGACGCCTGTATATTTGTAGTGACTGGGTGTACCTATACTCCATTCAAAGCCTAATTAATAACTTTGCCATGCTCAAACGGATATTCTGCATCTGCTTTTTTTTTTTTTTCAGTGCCCTTCTTTGTGAGGCATTGAAAATCTCCCTGGTCTTTGTGGTTGAATCCATGCTTGAAATTCACTACTCGATTGAGGGTGTAACGGTTTTCTTGAGGTGAAGGAGAGGCGGACCAAATTGCAGCGTGGTGGTTATTCATGGTTCTTTAATATAGACACTATACATGAATAAACTAACAAAACAAGAAATGTGAAAGAAAAAAAAACAGCCCTATCTGGTGCAAACACATAGACAGGAACACTCACCCACAAACACACAGTGAAACCCAGGCTACCTAAGTATGATTCTCAATCAGAGACAACTAATGACACCTGCCTCCGATTGAGAACCATACAAGGCCGAAACATAGAAATACCCAAATCATAGAAAAACAAACATAGACTGCCCACCCCAACTCACGCCCTGACCATACTAAATAATGACAAAACAAAGGAAATAAAGGTCAGAACGTGACAGTACCCCCCCCCCCCCCCCCCCCCCCCCCAAAGGTGCGGACTCCGGCCGCAAAACCTTAACCTATAGGGGAGGGTCTGGGTGGGCGTTTGTCCGCGGTGGCGGCTCTGGCGCGGGACGCGGACCCCACTTCACCATCGTCTTAGTCCGCCTTATTGTCCGCCTCCGTGGCTTTCTAACCATGGCAACCCTTCTCAATGACTCCACTGTACAGAGGGGCGGAAGCTCTGGACAGAGGGGCAGAAGCTCTGGACAGAGGGGCAGGGGCTCTGGCGCCTCTGGGCTGAGGGGCGGCACTGGCGCCTCTGGGCTGACTGGCGGCACTGGCGCCTCTGGGCTGACTGGCGGCACTGGCGCCTCTGGGCTGACTGGCGGCACTGGCGGCCCCTGGCAGACTGGCGGCCCCTGGCAGACTGGCAGCACTGGCGGCCCCTGGCAGACTGGCGGCTCCTTGCAGACTGGAGGCACTGGCGGCCCCTGGCTGACTGGCGGCACTGGCGGCCCCTGGCTGACTGGCGGCCCCTGGCAGACTGGTGGCCCCTGGCAGACTGGCGGCCCCTGGCGGCCCCTGGCAGACTGGCGGCACTGGGCAGACTGGCGGCACTGGCGGCGCTGGGCAGACTGGCGGCACTGGCAGACGGGCGGCTCAGGCGACGCTGGGCAGACGGGCGGCTCAGGCGACGCTGGGCAGACGGGCGGCTCAGGCGACGCTGGGCAGACGGGCGGCTCAGATGGAGCTGGGCAGACGGGAGGCTCCGGCAACGCTGGAGAGGAAGGCTCTGGCAGCGCTGGACTGAGTAGCTCTGGCGCCTCTGGACTGATGGGCGGGAGCTCTGGCAGCGCCAAACAGGCGGGAGAATCCGGCTGCGCTGGAGAGGAGGAAGGCTCCGACAGCGCTGGAGAGGAAGGCTCCGGCAGCGCTGGACAGGCGGGAGCACCTGTAAGGATGAGCGGGAGAGACAGCCTGGTGCGGGGGGCTGCCACCGGAGGGCTGGTCCGTGGAGGTGGTGACGGATAGACCGGACCGTGCAGGCGCACTGGAGCTCTTGAGCACCGAGCCTGCCCAACCCTACCTGGTTGCATGCTCCCGGTCGCCCTGCCAGTGCGGCGAGGTGGAATAGCACGCACTGGGCTATGCAGGCAAACCGGGGACACCATGCGCAAGGCAGGTGCCATGTAAGCCGGCCCAAGGAGACGCACTGGAGACCAGATGCGTAGAGCCAGCTTCATGGCACTTGGCTCGATGCCCACTCTAGCCCGGCCAATACGCGGAGCTGGAATGTACCGCACCGGGCTATGCACCCGCACTGGGGACACCGTGCGCTTCACAGCATAACACGGTGCCTGCCCGGTCTCTCCAGCCCCCCGGTAAGCACAGGAAGTTGGCGCAGGTCTCCTACCTGGCTTCGCCACACTTCCTGTGTGCCTCCCCCAATACATTTTTGGGGCTGACTCTCGGGCTTCCATCCATGCCGCCGTGCTGCCTCCTCATACCAGCGCCTCTTCGCCTTCGCCGCCTCCAGCTCTTCTTTGGGGCGGCAATATTCTCCAGGCTGTGCCCAGGGTCCTTTACCATCCAACTCATCCTCCCATGTCCAGTACTCCTAGCGCTGCTCCTGCTGCCGCTGCCTGTTACCACGCCGCTTGGTCCTGTTGTGGTGGGTGATTCTGTAACGGTTTTCTTGAGGTGAAGGAGAGGCGGACCAAAACGCAGCGTGGTGGTTATTCATGGTTCTTTAATATAGACACTATACATGAATAAACTAACAAAACAAGAAATGTGAAGAAAAAAAAAACAGCCCTATCTGGTGCAAACACATAGACAGGAACACTCACCCACAAACACACAGTGAAACCCAGGCTACCTAAGTATGATTCTCAATCAGAGACAACTAATGACACCTGCCTCTGATTGAGAACCATACTAGGCCGAAACATAGAAATACCCAAATCATAGAAAAACAAACATAGACTGCCCACCCCAACTCACACCCTGACCATACTAAATAATGACAAAACAAAGGTCAGAACGTGACAGAGGGACCTTATAGATATACATATAATTGTATGTGTGGGGTACAGAGATGTTTTTTTTTAACTAGGCAAGTCACTTAAGAACAAATTCTTATTTACAATGACAGCATACCAGGAAACAGTGGGTTACTGCCTTGTTCAGAGGCAGAATTATAGATTTTTACCTTATCAGCTCGGGATTCAATCCAGCAACCTTTTGGTTACTGGCCCAACGCTCTAACCACTAGGCTACCTGCCACTGCAAAGATGGGGTAGTCCTTCACAAATATCGTTAATGACTATTATTGAACACGGAATAAATAGCCTGTCATCTCATTTAATCATAGTCAGAGACAAAACAATGTGCATGTGTGTGTGTGTGCATGTATGCATGTGTGTGCGAGATTTGACAGAAGTGTGTAACTTGTCTCATTCTGGATGGGGGACCCTGGCTCTGGCCTGTGTGCTGTTTGCATAGGGCACATGTGTCAAGCTCATTCCACGGAGGGTTTTGGCTACACCCTCGTACTTGACTGATGAATCAAGGTTGCTAATTAGTAAGGAATTCCCTCACCTGGATGTCTAGGTCTTAATTGAAAGCAAAAAGCAAAAACCTGCAGACACTCGGCCCTGCGTGGAATGAGTTTGACACCCCTGGCATAGGGCTTTTGATGTCTGCTGGGTCGTACATCGTTCTGCTACATTCAATGTCCATACATGATCTGGGGCTGTATTCCTAAAGCGTCTCAGAGTAGGAAGATTGATCTAGGATCAGTTTATCATTTTAGATAATAATTAGTAAGATTACATGGACAGGGGGGATATGAGGCTAGATCAGCACCCCAACTCTGAAGCACTTTATGAATACTGGGCCTGATGCTATTTCAGGCCTCTTCAAATCAAACGTAGCACATGTCCTAGGTGTTAATATATGTTTGTCAATGGAAATGTAAAATGCAGCATATGAAGCATAGTTTGGACTTTTCGAATCTGTGGAAAGAACTGAAAACTGCTGTTCACAAATGCTCTCCATCCAACCTCACTGAGCTCGAGCTGTTTTGCAAGGAGGAATGGGAAAACATTTCAGTCTCTCGATGTGCAAAACTGATAGAGACATACCCCAAGCGACTTACAGCTGTAATCGCAGCAAAAGGTGGCGCTACAAAGTATTAACTTAAGGGGGCTGAATAATTTTGCACGCCCAATTTTTCAGTTTTTGATTTGTTAAAAAAGTTTGAAATATCCAATAAATGTCGTTCCACTTCATGATTGTGTCCCACTTGTTGTTGATTCTTCACAAAAAAATACAGTTTTATATCTTTATGTTTGAAGCCTGAAATGTGGCAAAAGGTCGCAAAGTTCAAGGGGGCCGAATACTTTCGCAAGGCACTGTATCTAACAATTACTATCGTATAACTCCCTAAAATACAGACCAGACTAAATAGTCTCTTTTCTACAGTACATCTCAAAAATATTGCTTTCAGTAGGCTAGTGGTTAAAGCATTGGGCCTGTAACTGAAAGGTTGCTAGATCAAATCCCCGAGCTGACAAGATAAAAATCTGTCATTCTGCCCCTGAAAAAGGCAGTTAAGCCATCATTGTAAATAATAATTTGTTCTTAACGGACTTGCCTAATTAAATAAAGGTGAAAGAAAATGGTTTGCAAAATACAAACAGTTGCTTTGCTCTGGTTAATCTAAATTGATTTCAAAATTAAGATTCCATACCATACATAGCCAGACCACAGCCAAACATTGAATTATTTACTATGAAAAACCTCACAATATTATATTTTCAACACGTCAAAATTACATTGAAAAGTAGATTATTTTAAGTGATTTTGAGGAACCAGTAAACTAATAAAATGTTCCCTTCCAAATAAATTCTCAAATCTCACACTTACAGAAAGGCAGGTTTAACTTGGGGATAATGTATTTTGTTTCATAAGACATGAGTTTATACCCCAAAATAATGCCAGATAAAGACAGAACTGTTGAAGAGTGGCGTGATGTGTTGTGATATCTCTATCTGATACATAGTCTATTTGCTGAGTGCTGCCGAGCCGTACTTCTATTGATGAGAAGCTAGAGAGATGTTGACCTTGTGGTGTGTGTGAATCGATGGGAAGTTGATAAAGCTAAGTTCATTGCTGCCTAATATTAAACAAAGCTGATTTGTTTACCTAGCAAAGACTGCACGTGTCGGCCCTATTATAGTATGATTTATAGACTAGCACCCAATGCAAATGTTTCAAGAAGATTAGGGTTGGGAGAACCATCAGCACTAATACGACACGCTGATGCCCCGTGACAGGGAACCAAGCAAACAAGTTCCTAAAATTCAGATTGAATTAGAATCCTAATAATCCTACGGGGAGTGGTATATTAAATCAGGAGAGGAGGATCGGGGGAGGAGAGGGGGAAGCTAGTGGGAAAAACAGGGTAGAGCGGTGAAGCGGGATAGAGGCACCCAAATAGAGGCACGCCATTGCTTTTGTGTCTCAACAGAAGGCTGTGTGTGTGTGAGTGTATGTGTGTATTAGTTTATTACACATTGATATCTCCTTTAGTAAGCAAAAGGAAGGACATTTAGATAAGACAAATGTTTCAAGTTTTCAGATATTCAACAAAATAACACATTACAAAGAAAATCTATTTCTTCTTCCATAAATTAATTAAGTTAAATATTTTTTTATTATATCAAATATCCCATGAGAAAACATTTTTTTCTCAGCATTATACAATATGCATGTAGTGTATTACATTACATATGAATCCGGTGACATAAATATAAATATTAATGTATTTTAATGTTGTGCTAGGACTGTTCCAAGACCTCTATGGGTCTGTTTTCATAAAGACCCAGTGTCCTTCTCAAAATGATAAAACACTTTCTTAATGCTATGCAAATTGTGTTCCAATAAAATCCAGTTGTAGTCTGTAGTCTGCTGTTTGATGATAAAGTATTTACAAAGGTAAAAGTAATAAGAATATTTATCTTATAGATATAACCACTGTGAGTTTGTACATATTTTTAATTTGACCATTCTGCTCTTTTTAGAGGCATATTTCATTTTTTTAAATAATGAAAGCAAATGAACTATCTTCCATGTGTCCCCGGACACATTAAGAAAATTGTACCAAAATTAGAATATTCATGTTTAAGTAAGGCGCATTGTTTTGACATTTGAAAATGCATGATAAATATTACATAATTGTTGCTGAGAATTCACATTTTCATGGCTGTAGCAACATATATTTTGCATTCGTAATATATTTGTTTATCAAAGAACACAGTGAAACACTTTTTCTGATAACATATTATTCTCTTGGTTTTGAATATTATTAACCAAAATAAAATTATGTCAATACCCTGGGTTGTGCATTTGTGGTTCAGTTTATGTTTCGGGATTATATTCCATGAAAACACACATGAATTTAACACATATGAATTAATGTGGAGGAGAAATAAGAAATGTGGACAAAAAATTTGGGAACATTTGATGAACTAGGTTTGTGACATACAGTATATGTATGACACTGACAGACACATGTTTGTCTCTGACAATCAAAGTGGAGCATTTTTCCACATCATTGATCCATTCTGTGGCAACAAGCATGTCTTGTGAGTTTTATCTCTTTGTAAAACGGAAAGAATAAACCTTATCCACATATTGCAGCCAGAAAAATTGCTACCACGAGATTCCCCATGCGTCTCTACTTTCTGTGCATATGTTCTTTGTGTTCTCCTAGAGTTCATCAAACTTCCTATAAGCGCCCGCTTCCCAGTGATGAAGGGAGAGTGAAAACAGGAAAAGAGAGAAAGATAGGTTTTGAGATGGGGACCTAATAAGGCGTTGCTCAGGACGGTCACTCCCCCCTCCTAATGAGGGGTTTGTTACCTCGCCAATGAGCCGGAGCACGTCATGCCAGGCCGAAGGGCAAAAATTACAGCGTTGCACTGCATGGCGGACTCCACCGATCCCTGATGCAGCGTGATCCTACACCTGCGAATCCCTAACACATTTGAGCCAGAAAGCAGGCCTTGTTTGATGCTATTCTTTTTATGTTGAGACATACGGGAGGGACTGAGGAGCAGGGAGATAGTTGAAAAGAGACAGGAGGGGATAGGGAAGGGCTACTGGATTCTTTTAGACATTGTAATCATGTTAATTAATGCAGAATAAGGTTTGTAATGAGCTACGGGCTGCATTTTATTCATGCGATTAGCTCAACCTCACTTTACTTTTCTGTGTGAGAGCACTGTCTGGGGTAGAATGCTAAAGCTAAATCCTACACACACCACACAGGGTTGGGGACTAACTGATTACATGTAATTTACTATAAAAAAACGTTAACTGTAATCCGTTACATTAACGAGAGAGAGAGAGGGCGAGAGAGCGAGAGAGAGAGAGAGAGATGAATGTGAGCACCCGCATTTTTCAGCATGTTTTTACAAAAAGATAGATTAAGAGTTAGATAAACTTGGATTTTTCAGCAATGACATATACAGGATACTACCCTCCACTACATAACCTTAACTCCAAATCAAAACTCCAAACCTACAACCTGATTTTGGACAACATTACCTGGAAGTATTCCTACAACCAAATATTTGAATTTCCAAGCTATACAGCAAATGCTCTTGCAAACAAACAACAGAAACCTGAAAACACCATCCAACCTGGAACTGAGTGAGTGATGTTTGGTATAAAGCTATTTTGAAAGCCAAGAAGAACAATACATTACAAGGATACATTTGACTTTATAAGGACTGAACGCTAAGTTAAGGCTACCAAGCTTGTTAGAACAGAACAGATACCACATCAATTAGCACTGAGGTGTAAAGTGAGGTGGCAAAGTCTTTGAGCCCATCAATGGCAGGAGAGTCTCACAGCCTACCCCACCCAAATCCAGAGGCCTTTGAATTCCCCTCCCGCTGTTCAGAGACCATCCCCTGGAATATGCCTGCAGAAAAAAGCTTCTCCCAAGTTTGTGTGACACCTACTCCCATTGTCTGCTGCAGTGCTGCTTGGATTCCACCTGGCAATCAGTACCCCCACGACACTCCCCTCATCTCTCCCGAGCTTTCACTCGCCTCCAGCACATACGCACTGTTGGGGGGAGTGACTCTGAACTTACAATGGATAGCCCCAAGTTGTTACATTGTTTTCTTGTGCTTTATGCTATTTGCTTCATGACTCCTGCATGCTTTGTTGACTATGAACTTGCTTGTTTACCAAACTATGTTTGTTCCCACACTCGGGACTTTGACTCTATTGGTTACATAGACTCTTGGCCACCCATCCTATTCTAACCACCTCTTGCCGGCTTTGTATTCATGTTATCTGATAAAATTACTGTATAATTTGATCTTGCTGCCATTTAAAGAAAATTTAAATGTCATAAATCAACACTGCAGAGTCCTCCCTGTTCTCTGCCGTGCCCTGCTTGTATTATTGCTGATGATATCTAGAAATGTGCGTGTACACCCTGGCCAATCTACTGTTGCTAGTCCCAATGCTGCTCTGATATCTGCTTCACTGATTTCTGTGCTCGTAAGAACCTGGGTTTTCTGCAAGTTAACACTAAAAACGTGTTACCTAAAATGGATCAATTGAAAGTGTGGGTTCACAGCTCCAATCATTACTGAGAGGGTGTTAAGGAAGAGTGTTTTGAACACTGATGTTAACCTTTCTGTTTTTTTCTGCAAGACAGATCTTCCAAAGGTGATGGAGTCGCAATCTTTCCCAAGAAACACCTTCAGTGCTCGGTAGTCTCCACCAAGTCTGTCCCCAAACCATTTGATATTATGCTGGTTTTAAGCATTACACTTTAAAATAGCTCTTTATTGACTGTTGCTGTCATGTACTGTCATGTTGTGTCTTGTCTCTGTCCTTTCCCTTCACCCTGTCTCCCTCTGCTGGTCGTTGTTAGGTTACCTTTTCTCCCCCGCTTTCCCCCAGCTGTTCCTTGTCTCCTCTTGACTACCTCGTCACCCCTTCTCCCACCTGTTCCCCTTTTCCCTCTGATTAGTCCCCTATATCTCTCTCTGTTTTTGTTCCTGTCCTTGTCGGATTCTTGTTTGTTGTGTTTCATGCCTGAGCCAGACTATCGTCATGTTTGCTGTAACCTTGTCCTGTCCTGTCGGAATCTGCCGGTCTATCTGAGCCTACCTATGTTTGGTTATTAAAGAAGCTCTGTTTAAGTTAGTTCGCTTTTGGGTCCTCATTCACTCACCGTAACAGAAGAATCCGACCAAGAATGGACCCAGCGACTTCGGATCCTCTCCACTCAGCCGTCGGGATCCAGGGAGCGATGCTAGGCAGACACGAGCAGGAAGTGTCTGCTGCTCGACATGCCGTTGAGACCCTGGCCACCCAAGTCTCCAACCTCACAGAACAGGTTCACCATCTCCGCCTCGATCCACCGGCCACTTCCAGGGCTTTCGAATCTCCGGAGCCCAGAATCAATAACCCGCCGTGTTACTCTGGGGAGCCCACTGAATGCCGCTCGTTCCTCACCCAGTGTGATATTGTGTTTTCTCTCCAGCCCAACACTTACTCCAGGAGCACTGCTTGTGTCGCCTACGTCATATCTCTCCTTATTGGACGGGCTCGTGAGTGGGGCACGGCAATCTGGGAGGCAAGGGCTGAGTGTACTAACCAGTATCAGGACTTTAAGGAGGAGATGATACGGGTTTTTGATCGATCTGTTTTTGGGGAGGAGGCTTCCAGGGCCCTGTCTTCCCTATGTCAAGGCAATCGATCCATAACAGACTACTCTATTGAGTTTCGCACTCTTGCTGTCTCCAGTGGCTGGAACGAGCCGGCCTTGCTCGCTCGTCTTCTGGAGGGTCTCCGCGCAGAGGTAAAGGATGAGATTCTCTCCCGGGAGGTTCCTTCCAGCGTGGATTCCTTGATTGAACTCGCTATTCGCATTGAGCGACGGGTTGATCTTCGTCACCGAGCTCGTGGAAAGGAGCTCGCGCTCTCCGTCGCTCCCCTCTCCGCATCACTACCATCTTCCTCTGCCGGCTCGGGTGCTGAGCCCATGCAGCTGGGAGGTATCCGCATCTCGACTAAGGAGAGGGAACGGAGAATCACCAACCGCCTCTGTCTCTATTGCGGTTCCGCTGGTCATTTTGTCACTTCATGTCCAGTAAAAGGCCAGAGCTCGTCAGTAAGCGGAGGGCTACTGGTGAGCGCTACTACTCCTGTCTCTCCTTCAAGATCCTGCACTACCTTGTCGGTCCATCTACGCTGGACCGGTTCGTCAGCTTCCTGCAGTGCCTTAATAGACTCTGGGGCGGAGGGCTGTTTTATGGACGAGACCTGGGCTCGGGAACATGACATTCCTCTCAGACAGTTAAAGGAGCCCACGGCCTTGTTCGCCCTGGATGGTAGTCCTCTCCCCAGGATTCAGCGTGAGACGCTACCTTTAACCCTCACTGTTTCTGGTAATCATAGTGAAACCATTTCTTTTTTAATTTTTCGTTCACCTTTTACACCTGTTGTTTTGGGCCATCCCTGGCTAGTTTGTCATAATCCTTCCATTAATTGGTCTAGTAATTCTATCCTCTCCTGGAACGTCTCTTGTCATGTGAAATGTTTAATGTCTGCTATCCCTCCTGTTTCCTCTGTCTCTTCTTCACAGGAGGAGCCTGGTGATTTGACAGGGGTGCCGGAGGAATATCACGATCTGCGCACGGTGTTCAGTCGGTCCAGGGCCACCTCTCTTCCTCCACACCGGTCGTATGATTGTAGTATTGATCTCCTTCCGGGAACCACCCCCCCCCGGGGTAGACTATACTCTCTGTCGGCTCCCGAACGTAAGGCTCTCGAAGATTATTTGTCTGTAGCTCTTGACGCCGGTACCATAGTCCCCTCCTCCTCTCCCGCCGGAGCGTGGTTTTTTTTTTGTCAAGAAGAAGGACGGGTCTCTGCGCCCCTGCATAGATTATCGAGGGCTGAATGACATAACAGTGAAGAATCGTTATCCGCTTCCTCTTATGTCTTCAGCCTTCGAGATCCTGCAGGGAGCCAGGTTTTTCACTAAGTTGGACCTTCGTAACGCTTACCATCTCGTGCGCATCAGGGAGGGGGACGAGTGGAAGACGGCGTTTAACACTCCGTTAGGGCACTTTGAATACCGGGTCCTTCCTTTCGGCCTCGCTAACGCTCCAGCTGTCTTTCAGGCATTAGTCAATGATGTCCTGAGAGACATGCTGAACATCTTTGTTTTCGTTTACCTTGACGATATCCTGATTTTTTCACCGTCACTCCAGATTCATGTTCAGCACGTTCGACGTGTCCTCCAGCGCCTTTTAGAGAATTGTCTTTTTGTGAAGGCTGAGAAGTGCACTTTTCATGCCTCCTCCGTCACATTTCTCGGTTCTGTTATTTCCGCTGAAGGCATTAAGGTGGATCCCGCTAAGGTCCAAGCTGTCATTGATTGGCCCGTCCCTAAGTCACGCGTCGAGCTGCAGCGCTTTCTCGGCTTCGCGAACTTCTATCGTCGTTTCATCCGTAATTTCGGTCAGGTGGCAGCTCCTCTCACAGCCCTTACTTCTGTCAAGACGTGCTTTAAGTGGTCCGTTTCCGCCCAGGGAGCTTTTGATCTCCTCAAGAATCGTTTTACATCCGCTCCTATCCTTGTTACACCTGACGTCTCTAGACAGTTCGTTGTCGAGGTTGACGCGTCAGAGGTGGGCGTGGGAGCCATTCTTTCTCAGCGCTCCCTCTCTGACGACAAGGTCCACCCATGCGCGTATTTTTCTCATCGCCTGTCGCCGTCGGAACGTAACTATGATGTGGGTAACCGCGAACTGCTCGCCATCCGGTTAGCCCTAGGCGAATGGCGACAGTGGTTGGAGGGGGCGACCGTTCCTTTTGTCGTTTGGACTGACCATAGGAACCTTGAGTACATCCGTTCTGCCAAACGACTTAATGCGCGTCAGGCGCGTTGGGCGCTGTTTTTCGCTCGTTTCGAGTTCGTGATTTCTTATCGTCCGGGCTCTAAGAACACCAAGCCTGATGCTTTGTCTCGTCTCTTCAGTTCTTCAGTAGCCTCCACTGACCCCGAGGGGATTCTCCCTGAGGGGCGTGTTGTCGGGTTGACTGTCTGGGGAATTGAGAGGCAGGTAAAACAAGCGCTCACTCACACTCCGTCGCCGCGCGCTTGTCCTAGGAACCTTCTTTTCGTTCCCGTTCCTACTCGTCTGGCCGTTCTTCAGTGGGCTCACTCTGCCAAGTTAGCCGGCCACCCTGGCGTTCGGGGTACGCTTGCTTCCATTCGCCAGCGTTTTTGGTGGTCCACCCGGGAGCATGACACGCGTCGTTTCGTGGCTGCTTGTTCGGTCTGCGCGCAGACTAAGTCCGGTAACTCTCCTCCTGCCGGCCGTCTCAGGCCGCTTCCTATTCCCTCTCGACCGTGGTCTCACATCGCCTTAGATTTTGTCACCGGACTGCCTTCGTCAGCGGGGAAGACTGTTATTCTTACGGTTGTCGATAGGTTCTCTAAGGCGGCTCATTTCATTCCCCTTGCTAAGCTTCCTTCTGCTAAAGAGACGGCACAAATCATCATCGAGAATGTTTTCAGAATTCATGGCCTTCCGTCAGACGTCGTTTCGGACAGAGGTCCGCAATTCACGTCTCAATTTTGGAGGGAGTTTTGCCGTTTGATTGGGGCTTCCGTCAGTCTCTCTTCCGGCTTTCACCCCCAGTCTAACGGTCAAGCAGAACGGGCCAATCAGACTATTGGTCGCATCTTACGCAGTCTTTCTTTTCGCAACCCTGCGTCTTGGTCAGAACAGCTCCCCTGGGCAGAATACGCCCACAACTCGCTTCCTTCGTCTGCGACCGGGCTATCTCCTTTTCAGAGTAGCCTCGGGTACCAGCCTCCGCTGTTCTCATCTCAGTTCGCCGAGTCCAGCGTCCCCTCCGCTCAGGCTTTTGTCCAACGTTGCGAGCGCACCTGGAAGAGGGTCAGGTCTGCACTTTGCCGTTATAGGACGCAGACTGTGAGGGCTGCTAATAAGCGTAGAACTAAGAGTCCTAGATATTGTCGCGGTCAGAGAGTTTGGCTCTCCACTCAGAACCTTCCCCTTAAGACGGCTTCTCGCAAGTTGACCCCGCGGTTCATTGGTCCGTTCCGTATTTCTCGGGTCATTAATCCTGTCGCAGTTCGACTTCTTCTTCCGCGATACCTTCGTCGCGTCCACCCGGTCTTCCATGTCTCCTGCATCAAGCCCGTCCTTCGCGCCCCCGCTCGTCTCCCCCCCCCCCCCCCCCATCCTTGTCGAGGGCGCACCCATCTACAGGGTCCGTAGAATTTTGGACATGCGTCCTCGGGGCCGTGGTCACCAGTACCTCGTAGATTGGGAGGGGTACGGTCCTGAGGAGAGGAGTTGGGTTCCCTCTCGGGACGTGCTGGACCGTGCGCTGATCGAGGATTTCCTCCGTTGCCGCCAGGTTTCCTCCTCGAGTGCGCCAGGAGGCGCTCGGTGAGTGGGGGGGTACTGTCATGTACTGTCATGTTGTGTCTTGTCTCTGTCCTTTCCCTTCACCCTGTCTCCCTCTGCTGGTCGTTGTTAGGTTACCTTTTCTCCCCCGCTTTCCCCCAGCTGTTCCTTGTCTCCTCTTGACTACCTCGTCACCCCTTCTCCCACCTGTTCCCCTTTTCCCTCTGATTAGTCCCCTATATCTCTCTCTGTTTTTGTTCCTGTCCTTGTCGGATTCTTGTTTGTTGTGTTTCATGCCTGAGCCAGACTATCGTCATGTTTGCTGTAACCTTGTCCTGTCCTGTCGGAATCTGCCGGTCTATCTGAGCCTACCTATGTTTGGTTATTAAAGAAGCTCTGTTTAAGTTAGTTCGCTTTTGGGTCCTCATTCACTCACCGTAACAGTTGCTGGGTGTTATCGTCCTCTATCAGCACCACCCTGTACTCTACCTGCCCTAAGCTCTCTCCTGGCCCCTTACACTAAGTCTGAATTTGTCCTGCTAGCTGACCTAAACTGGGACATGCTTAAACCACCTGACCAAGTCCTAAGGCAATGAGACTGTCACGTGTGGTCCCACTCCAGCCTCTAGGTAACCAGGCTGCTCATTATGGCGCACACCTGTCACCATCGTTACACGCGCCAGCGAGTCATCACTTACATGGACTCCATCACTTCCTTGATTACCTGCCCTATATACAGTGGGGAGAACAAGTATTTGATACACTGCTGATTTTGCATGTTGTCCTACTTACAAAGCATGTAGAGGTCTATAATTTGTATAATGTGTACACTTCAACTGTGAGAGACGGAATCTAAAACAAATATCCAGAAAATCATCTTGTATGATTTTTAAGTAATTCATTTGCATTTTATTGCATGACATAAGTGTTTGATCACCTACCAACCAGTAAGAATTCCGGCTCTCACAGACCTGTCAGTTTTTCTTTAAGAAGACCTCCTCTTCTCCACTCATTAACTGTATTAACTGCACCTGTTTGAACTCGTTACCTGTATAAAAGACACCTGTCCACAAACTGAATCAAACAGACTCCAACCTCTCCACAATGGCCAAGACCAGAGAGCTGTGTAAGGACATCAGGGATGAAATTGTAGACCTGCACAAGGCTGGGATGGGCTACAGGACAATAGGCAAGCAGCTTGGTAATAAGGTAACAACTGTTGGCGCAATTATTAGAAAATGGAAGAAGTTCAAGATGACGGTCAATCACCCTCGGTCTGGGGCTCCATTCAAGATCTCACCTCGTGGGACATCAATGATCATGAGGAAGGTGAGGGATCAGCCCAGAACTACACGGCAGGACCTGGTCAATGACCTGAAGAGATCTGGGACCAAAGTCTCAAAGAAAACCATTAGTAACACACTATGCCGTCATGGATTAAAACCCTGCAGCGCACGCAAGGTCCACCTGCTCAAGCCAGCGCATGTCCAGGCCCGTCTGAAGTTTGCCCGTGACCATCTGGATGATCAAGAGGGGGAATGGGAGAAGGTCATGTGGTCTGATGAGACAAAAATCAACCTTTTTGGTCTAAACTCCACTCGCCGTGTTTGGAGGAAGAAGAAGGATGAGTACAACCCCAAGAACACCATCCCAACCGTGAAGCTGGGAGGTGGAAACATCATTCTTCGGGGATGCTTTTCTGCAAAGGGTCAGGACGACTGCACCGTATTGAGGGGAGGATGGATGGGGCCATGTATCGCGAGATCTTGGCCAACAACCTCCTTCTCTCAGTGAGAACATTGAAGATGGGTCGTGACTGGGTCTTCCAGCATGACAACGACCCGAAACACACAGCCAGGGCAACTAAGGAGTGGCTCTGTAAGAAGCATCTCAAGGTCCTGGAGTGGTCTAGCCAGTCTCCAGACCTGAACCCAATAGAAAATCTTTGGAGGGAGCTGATAGTCCGTATTGCCCAGCGACATCCCCGAAACCTGAGGATCTGGAGAAGGTCTGTATGGAGGAGTGGGCCAAAATCCCCGCTGCAGTGTGTGCAAACCTGGTCAACAACTACAGGAAACATATGATCTCTGTAATTGCAAACAAAGGTTTCTGTACCAAATATTAAATTCTGCTTTTCTGATGTATCAAATACTTATGTCATGCAATAAAATGCAAATTAATTACTTAAAAATCATACAATGTGATTTTCTGGATTTTTTTAGATTCCGTCTCTCACAGTTGAAGTGTACCTATGATAAAAATTACAGACCTCTACATGCTTTGTAAGTAGGAAAATTTGCAAAATCAGCAATGGCTCAAATACTTGTTCTCCCCACTGTATGTCACTCCCTTTGGTTCCTTCCGCAGTCATTGTTTCTGTTTCCTGTCGGTGCGTTGTGTGTGTTTCTTGTTTTGTATGTGTGTCTCTTGTTTCTTTTATTTGGTAAAACACTCACGCCCTGATTTTGCTTCCCGACTCTCAGTGCACATCGTTACAGAATGACTCTTCACCTAAGGGAAGCATCAGGGAGTGTTTTTTTGAGTTAGGAAGAATGACGTTGGGTCTGGGAGCCTCTACAGGCTTTCATGCCTCAGCCAGATCGCCAGGCTTCCCTGCTTCCACCGGCTCGTCAGGCTCTCGTGCCTCAGCCGGATCGCCAGGCTCCCCTGCCCAGCTGGTCTGTCAGGTTCCCACCTCCCAGCCGGCGACAGGTTCCCGCGCATCAGCAGGGGTGACCGGTCCGCTCCTGATCCCCGGGATCGTCCCTTGGGTTGGCGTCCTGCGGCTGGAGCCGAACACGCCGGGGAGGGGGTACCATCACGTATGCTCTCTCTCTGGTGCTCTAGGTCGCCTTACTCCCGTGTCTCAGCCAGACTGGCAGGTTTTCCAAGCCTCAGCAGAGGTGACTGGTCCGCTTCTGATCCCGGGTTCATCATTTTGGTCGGCAACCTACGTCTGGAGCCTCTAGGTCACCAGGCTGCTCGTTATGGCGCACACCTGTCACCATCGTTAAACGCGCCAGCGCATCACCGCTCACCTGGACTCCATCACTTCCTTGATTACCTGCCCTATATATGTCACTCTATTTAGTTCCTTCCCCATGTGTCATTGTTTCTGTTTCCTGTTTGTGCGTTTTGCGTGTTTCTTGTTTTGTACTGTATTATTTTACACTTATTTATTAAAACACTCACTCCCTGAACTTGCTTCCCAACTCCCTAAATCTTTCTCAGATTATTACCAATCCCATAAGGTATAATTTAAAAAACCCAGAAAAGGCTTTTCTTGTTGATGTTATCCTTTCTTTAATGACCGTAGTGTTCAATGTTTTACAGCCTGTGTTTGTAATGGCTGCTCGGTGATGTGACCTGTCTTTTTCATAGACGCTTGCTAAAAAACTTTAATTAGGAAGTCTTCCTTCATGACCTGGCATCTGTAAATTGGTATAGATCAAGCTTGATCCCCTCTGTCGAAGACGCTTGGACCTTCTTTTTAAAAATATTTTCAGTGGTATTGTTAACAAACACGTCCCCATAAAGAAAATGATAATTAAAAACAGGTTCAGCCCCTGGTTCGACCGTGATCTTGCAGAGTTACTACACCTCAAGAATTTAATTTCGCGAAAGGCTTGGCACATGCATACTCAGGCTGACTGGCTATCTTTCAGGCAAATGAGAAATAAGTGCACTCAGGCTATCCGGAAGGCCAAAGTTAGTTACTTTTAAGGAGCAGTACTCTCTCTAGGGGTCTAACACCACAAAGTTCTGGAAAATGGTTAAAGACCTGGATCAGATGGTTTTGAGTCATGGTAGCAGCCAAACTAACCCTGATTCAGATAATCTTAACCATTTTAACCATGCTAATTTATAGATCGGCAGGATGTTAGATTATAGACCGGCTAGATGTTCTTTACCATACGGCCATCAGATTTGCCACTAATGCTCCTAATAGGACACATCACTGGACTATATGGTTGATGCTTATTTATAAAACCGTCTTAGGCCTCACTCCCCCTCCCCTTTATCCGATATACCTACTGCAGCCCTCATCCTCCACATACAACACCCGTTCTGCCAGTCCCAATAATGTTTGTACCATGTTTTGTGCTGCTACCATGTTGGGCTGCTGCCATGTTGTGTTGCTACCATTTTGTTGCCATGTTGTGTCACTGCCAATGCTGTGTTGCCATGTGTTGCTGCCATGTTATGTTGTTGTCTTTGGTCTCACTTTATGTAGTGTTGTGGTGTCTCTCTTGTCGTGATGTGTGTTTTGTCCTATATTTTCATTTTATTTTTAATTTTTAATCCCAGCCCCCGTCCCCGCAGGAGGTCTTTAACCTTATGGTAGGCCATCATTGTAAGAATAATAAGAATTTGTTCCTCTTAAGGATCCACCCATTTTTTTCAAATTTTTGCCTAAAACTACATACCCAAATCTAAGTGCCTATAGCTCAGGACCTGAAGCAATACCCTTGATACCATTTGAAAGAAAACACTTTGAAGTTTGTGGAAATGTTAAATTAATGTAGGAGAATATAACACATTAGATCTGGTAAAAGATGATGCATTTTTTTGTATTTTTTTTGTACCATCATCTTTGAAATGCAAGAGAAAGGCCCAGGCACAATTTAGATTTCGGCCAATAGCTGGCAGAAGCGTATGTGCAAAGTTTGACTGATCCAATGAACCTTTGCATTTCTGTAAAAAAATAAATATCAAGACTGACCAAACATGCCTAATTGGTTGATTAATACATG
Source organism: Oncorhynchus mykiss (assembly GCF_013265735.2). Lineage (NCBI taxonomy): Eukaryota > Metazoa > Chordata > Actinopteri > Salmoniformes > Salmonidae > Oncorhynchus > Oncorhynchus mykiss. Next base: position 39,998,827 of record NC_048567.1, read on the forward strand.
TTCAAGTTCATAACTGTGCACTCTCCTCAAACAATAGCATTGCATTCTTTCATTGTAATAGCTACTGTAAATTGGACAGTGCAGGTAGATTAACAAGAATGAACCTTTCTGCCAATATCAGATATGTCTATGTCCTGGGAAATTTTCTTGTCACTTACAACCTCATGCTAATCACATTAGCCTACATCAGCTCAACCGTCCAGCGGGGGAACCACCGATCCTGTAGAGGTTAAATGACTTGTCCAGTTAAATAAAGGTTAAATACAAATAAATAAAGATACTTCTGAAAACTATATGATTACTTCTACAATTGCTTTTAAATTGAGAAAGTAAATTTGCGAGAAAAAAAAGTTCTCAATGACATTCAAATCAGCATTGAAAACGGGTGAAGATTTTTTATTTTTTGCCTAAGCGAGTCTGACCACAAGTCAGAGACCACTATGATGACACAATACATGTGGATCACAGGAATAGAGCAGGAATATGCTTTTTTAGGCTACAGTACAAGCTGTGTATTCCAATGGTGAAACTACGGATTTCACTTATTATATCTACAGTACATAGTACAATGATGTGAATCACACTGCTGCTCTGTCATTTAGCTATTTGCACCTTACAGATTATGGTTGTTGGCTGGATGGCTGTTCACAAATGTATGTGTATTTTAACCCAATGATTGTTGAATTGAAGGAGTTTAAGCTAATCATTGTTTTTGCAACCAGTGGACAGACAGTGAAAAATGCACTCTTGTATCAGCTGCATAGTGAGGATCCCAGCATATAGAATACACGTTTGAGGGAGTTCCTCTCTCTGTGGTATTGAGCTCCCCGTACCGTCAAAAACTAGTTACATTTAAGAAGACCACAAGTGTTTGTCACATGCGCCAAATACAGCAGGTGCAGACCGTGAAATGCTTACTTACATTCCCTTAACCAACAATGCAGTTCAAGAAAGAGTTAATAAAATATTTAGTAAATAAAAGAAAGTAAATAATTATAAAAAGTATCACCATAAAATAACAATAACGAGTCTATGCACAGGGGGTACCGGTACCGAGTCAATGTGCAGGAGTACAGGTTAGTTGAGGTAATTTGTACATTTAGGTATGGGTAAAGTGACTATACATAGATAATAGACAGCGAGTAGCAGCAGTGTAAAACCAAATGGGGGTGTCGATGTAAATAATCTGGGAGGCCATTTGATTAATTGTTCAGCAGTCTTATGGTTTGGGGGTAAAAGCTGTCAAGGAGCCGTTTGGTCCTAGACTTGGTGCTCCGGTACCGCTTGCCATGCGGTAGCAGAGAGAACAGTATGACTTGGTTGACTGGAGTCTTTTTGACAATTTTTTGGGCCTTCCTCTAACAATTCCTAGTATATAGGTCCTGGATGGCAGGAAGCTTGGCCCCAGTGATGTACTGGGCCGTACGCCTTACTCTCTGTAGCGCCTTACGGTCAGATGCCGAGCAGTTGCCATATCAGGTGGTGATGCAACCGGTCAGGATGCTCTCAATGGTGCAGCTGTAGAACTTTTTGAGGATCTGGATACCCATGCCAAATCTTTTCAGCCTCCTGAGGTTGGAAAAGGTGTTGTTGTGGTGTGTTTGGACCATGATAGTGCGTTGGTGATGTGGACACCAAAGAACTTGAAACTCTCGACCCACTCCACTACAGCCCTGTCGATGTTAATGGGGGCTTATTCGGCCCACCTTTTTCTGTAGACCACAATCAGTTCCTTTGTCTTGCTCATATTGAGGAAGAGGTTGTTGTCCTGGCACCACACTGCCAGGTATCTGACCTCCTCCCTATAGTCTGTCTCTTGTTGTCGGTGATCAGGCCTACCACAGTTGTGTCGTCAGCAACCTAATGATGGTGTTGGAGTCAAGTTTGGCCATGCAGTCATGGGTGAAAAGGGAGTACAGGAGGGGACTAAGCACACGCCCTTGAGGGGCCCCAGTGTTGAGGATCAGCGTGTCAGATGTGTTGTTACCTACCCTTACCACTTGGGGGCGGCCCATCAGGAAGTCCAGGGTCCAGTTGCAGAGGGAGGTGTTTAGTCCCAGGGTTCTTAGCTTAGTGATGACCTTTGTGGGCACGATGGTGCTGTAGTCAATGAACAGCATTCTCACATAGGTGTTCTTTTTGTCCAGGTGGGAAAGGGCAGTATGGCGTGTGATTGAGATTGCGTTGTCTATGGATCTGTTGGGGCGTTATGCGAGTTGGGAGTGGGTCTAGGGTTTCTGGGATGATGGTGTTGATGTGCGCCATGAATAGCCTTTCAAAGCACTTCATGGGTACTGACGTAGGCCTCATGGATACATGCTCAAACTCACACACTTTTGATATTACATTATCAAGAAAAATTACAACCAACAAAAACATAAACAATAGGCCTATAGCAAATGCATTCATTCAAAATGAATGGCATTCATTTTGCTATGTAAACTCTAGCATTGATTTGTCCTGCAATGGATGTCATTTAATTGGTAATATACATTTGTGTCTTCATTAAAATTCCTCTAAAGGGGTAAGTAATGTAAAAGTAACTGAAAGTCATCAGAGTTTGGGCAATCCAATTTAGTTTGCGTAATCCAAAAGTTGCTTTACTGATTATAATTTTGGACAGGTAACTAGCAACTGTAACAGAATATATTTAGAAAGTAATCTACCCAACCACACACACACACATTTAAAGTGGAGTGACTTCTAGCAAACCAATGTGTTTCACACAATCTGTCCGTCCGGTTCTCCTCATAATGGCTTTCACAGACACAGGAGGCTATTGAAGTTCATGAGATGTAGCAGTCATTCAGTGGCTCAGTCAGCTGTGTGTGTGTGTGTGTGTGTGTGTGTGTGTGTGTGTGTGTGTGTGTGTGTGTGTGTGTGTGTGTGTGTGTGTGTGTGTGTGTTTGAATGGGCCCCAGGCCTCAGATGTTGCTGGGAACTCATTTTCGTACGCAGGAGGCCCCAGGTGACTGACAATCATCCTTGGCAGGAAATTTGCCCGTTGTCAATGTCCAATTAGGCCCTCATTGTGACTTAAATGCTCACACACACACACACACACACACACAGACAGACATATGATTTATACTGTACGTGTTAACCAGGTGGGTGTTTTTCACCATTATCTGTCTTCCCTGTGGTGTTTAAATGTACTCCAGCTCTGACTATTGAGAGAACTCTGTTCTGTTTCTCTCTGTCTTTCCTGCCTACCTACAGTACCTAACTACCTACCATATCCCCATATTCTGTATTCTGTATACTTCCGGCCCTTCTTTGGACACTGTGTTAACAACCCTCCAGGCAAGCTTCAATGCCATACAACTCTCCTTCCGTGGCCTCCAACTGCTCTTAAATACAAGTAAAACTAAATGCATGCTCTTCAACCGATCACTACCTGCACCTACCCGCCTGTCCAACATCACTACTCTGGACGGCTCTGACTTAGAATACGTGGACAACTACAAATACTTAGGTGTCTGGTTAGACTGTAAACTCTCCTTCCAGACCCATATCAAACATCTCCAATCCAAAGTTAAATCTAGAATTGGCTTCCTATTTCGCAACAAAGCATCCTTCACTCATGCTGCCAAACATACCCTTGTAAAACTGACCATCCTACCAATCCTCGACTTTGGCGATGTAATTTACAAAATAGCCTCCAATACCCTACTCAACAAACTGGATGCAGTCTATCACAGTGCAATCCGTTTTGTCACCAAAGCCCCATACACTACCCACCATTGCGACCTGTACGCTCTCGTTGGCTGGCCCTCGCTTCATACTCGTCGCCAAACCCACTGGCTCCATGTCATCTACAAGACCCTGCTAGGTAAAGTCCCCCCTTATCTCAGCTCGCTGGTCACCATAGCATCTCCCACCTGTAGCACACGCTCCAGCAGGTATATCTCTCTAGTCACCCCCAAAACCAATTCTTTCTTTGGCCGCCTCTCTTTCCAGTTCTCTGCTGCCAATGACTGGAACGAACTACAAAAATCTCTGAAACTGGAAACACTTATCTCCCTCACTAGCTTTAAGCACCAACTGTCAGAGCAGCTCACAGATTACTGCACCTGTACATAGCCCACATATAATTTAGCCCTATCAACTACCTCTTTCCCAACTGTATTTAATTTATTTATTTATTTTGCTCCTTTGCACCCCATTATTTTTATTTCTACTTTGCACATTCTTCCATTGCAAAACTACCATTCCAGTGTTTTACTTGCTATATTGTATTTACCTTGCCACCAAGGCCTTTTTTTTGCCTTTACCTCCCTTCTCACCTCATTTGCTCACATTGTATATAGACTTGTTTATACTTTATTATTGACTGTATGTTTGTTTTACTCCATGTGTAACTCTGTGTTGTTGTATCTGTCGAACTGCTTTGCTTTATCTTGGCCAGGTCGCAATTGTAAATGAGAACTTGTTCTCAACTTGCCTACCTGGTTAAATAAAGGTAAAATAAATAAAATAAAATTGTTTTATTTACTTTTCTGCTATTTTGCACACAAGTATTTCTACTTGCACATCATCACCTGCTCATCTATCACTCCAGTGTTAATTTGCAGACACTGTATACAGACTTTTTCTTTCTTTCTATTGTGCTATTGACTGTACTCTTGTTTATTCCATGTGTAACTTTGTGTTGTTGTTTGTGTCGCACTGCTTTGCTTAATCTTGGCCAGGTCGCAGTTGTAAATGAGAAATTGTTCTCAACTAGCTTACATGGTTAAATAAAGGTGAAATAAAAAAATATATATAAAACTGTCCTCCACCACTTCAATCCTTCTCTCTTCCTGTCTTTCTCTATCCCTTCCATCTGTTTTAGGTGCGGTGTGTCAAAGCATTAGGAGGACATGGCAGGTTTGTCAAGAGAAATGTTCATGAACCACCATGATTATATTGATTGATAAATATCCAGGAAATAAATGCTTATAAAACAACCCAGTCATCTTAGTCTGGCACTTATCTTATACACCACATGACCAAAAGTATATGTACACCTGCACGTCGAACATCTCTTTCCAAAATCATGAGCATTAATATGGAGTTAGTCCCCTCTTTGCTGCTATAACAGCCCCCCCACTTCTGGGAAGGCTTTCCTCTAGATGTTGGAACATTGCTGCATTCCGGTCCATCCAAAATGTCCTGGATGGTGTTGAGGTCAAGGCTCTGTGCAGGCCAGTCAAGTTTTTCCGCACTGATCTCAACAAACCATTTCTGTATGGACCTCGCCTTGTGTTAAGGGGCATTGTCATGCTGAAACAGGAAAGGTCCTTCCCCAAACTGTTGCCTTCCCCAAACTGTTGCTACTAAGTTGGAAGCACAGAATCGTCTAGAATTTCATTGTGTGCTGTAGCTTTAAGACACACACACACACACGCAGGATTTCAGAACTGTGGACAAGGCTCTTATCCCCTAATAAAGCCCAATAATTAATGTTTGGTATTAAGACTATCTTTTAAATTGGTTTAGCCTTACTCTCTGCTAAGCAGGACACAACAGCTCTGGAGTTTTCTCTAGGAGCTTGTTTGTTTACTGCTGCATGTATGTTTCAAATATTTTGGACTGAATTAATTGATATAGAAAATGATTCACTATGAGGTCAACCCAAATCAAATTAAAGACCAAATTACAGACCAAATCAAATTTTATTTGACCTTTATTTAACCAGGTTAGTCTCGTTGAGATAACAATCTCTATTTGTCAAGAGAGACCTGGACTGATACACATGTACGTACTCACACAAATGCATTACTCCACGTATACATGCACACACAACACACACAAAAGCACAGGCACACACACACACCTCTTGCATTTGACGACTTTCAAGCCGGTCTGATTCCCTAACATTTCTTCCCGATCTACTCTCAGTAGCCTACCTATTGATTTTCAAATCAATAGCAGCTTTCATAGAAACCTGTCCTTGTAGAATGTTGTGTTTGAGAAGAACAAGAGAATCAGCCTCATATGCCATAGGCTTAGAGGCCAGAACATAGGTTGTAAATGGGGGAATGCCTCTCTGTTACCAATAGGAGGTCATCTAAATTTACCAGAATTTAATTGAAATGGTGAGCACAAGAACACATATCAAGGCGCAAGAAGATATACTATGATCTAAACAGCCAGGTCACCTGTGATACAAGTCGGTATTCTACATCCATCCATGTCTGAGGAATGTTGGGATATGATGTAGAAACTGCCCACTAGGGGGGCAACAGTGTGCGCTGTTAATATCAAATAGGTTTTGGTTTTCCTGGGCATTGTCGATGGGGACCTGCCTCTGATTCCAAAGGTTGCAAGTTCAAATCCAGCGATAGAAAGTTGCTTTGAGATTTTAGTTTTAAACCTATCCCTAACCTTAGCTCTTACCTTAACCATTCTTAGTTAGTGTCTAACATACGATGTCTGAGTTAACTTAACCCTAACCTTAAAAATTCAGAGTTAATGCCTAAATTTAACCTTAAACACTTTGAAATTTGACATTTGCAACAAAGTCGAAATTTGACATTTGAGGAACATGGATGATTCTAATTCTGACATGAGACTGTGAGAGCTAGTTGGATCTAAAACTAATGAAACACATCAAAGAACCAAAAATCTAAAACTTAACAAAGTAGCAATGTTATTAGTGGGTGTTTGACTTTTATCAACCCTATCTGGCTCTGTAAAGATTCTCATTAAGTTGTTAACGAAAACACAAAAGTGGGCACAAATATTCCCCCTTTCCTCCTTTCTCCCTCCTCTCTCCTCTCGTCTCTCCTCCTCTCGGGGCGACAGAACAGAACAAAAGCTAGTTGCTTTCCCAATCAGCACCTCATGAAGGAGAGATCCCCAGTCAGGTCCTAATCAGCTCCATGCTTAATAGAGCAACACTTCCCAAATGTGATTAACCTCATCTGTCTAGATTAGACCACTAATGGCCATGCTTGCTGTGCATTGCCTTAGCAGCAGCTGGTAATGTACCTACTGTATATATTAATCCGCTTCCCTTTCCTCTTTTCCTCGGCACCGGTGACTGAATTGCGGCGGTGGTGCCCGCTCAGAACAAAAACGTTGCCCTTCAGAAAGCGAGGTGGACACCCGGTTAGGGAGGCACTAATTAAATGTCAGCCTTGACAGATTAAAATTATGAAATTTAAAATTGTCAAGTGGCTCTTTGTCATTGTCAAATTAAGGAGGGGCCGATGAAGGGGAAGGGGAGCTCTAATGGATTGGAAGAGAATGTGCTTTAGCAGCAAGCGGCTTTCAGCAAATAAAGATTTGCCTCAGAATCTTGACGTAGGTAGAGAGGCGGCATGTTAAATTTCCCTCTATTTCCGCTTGGGGAATTTATCCAGGCTGAGGTTCAGGGGCCTACATAATGCTACGTGGTGCTTCCTGACCATACTACTACTTTTATTAATCTAGTGACAAATACCTGACTATGAATTTAAGCTATTTCACCCTCTTCCCACCTTTTATCTCTATGTCAGATAGGTCATACTCACACATTTATGGAGATGTCTGAAAACCATAATGAATATGTTTCTGGATGTGAAGTTTCACAATTCGTTTTTGTTTGTCCAATATTTCTACAACAAGAGTAAGGGCTCTTTTCAATCCGTAGGGCTGAAGATCGGCTTGATAGTGCGATTGACATTTAAAAGTGATGTTCTCGCGGTCGTGGAGACTGCATTCACTGTAAACACTGCATATGTTGGCTCATTTTAGCATGGATCTTCCGTGATACTTCGGCTACACTGATTGAATCCAGCCCTAAGAATCAAAATTAGATTATTTTGGATAGTTTTGTTTCTAATCTCACTCATACAACTGTTTTTGTGCATGGAGTAATACCATTTTCAGATGGGTAAAATCTAAATGATTCAGCGTTGGGCCAGTAACCAAAGGTTGCTGGATCAAATCCCTGAGCTGACCAGGTAAAAATATGTTGTTCTGCCCCTGAGTTAGGCAGTTAAACCACTGTTCTGTGGATCTTGATTATGGCAGACCCCTGCACCTCTCTGATTCAGGGTTAAATGCAAAAGACACATTTCAGTTGAAGGCATTGTTGTTCAGCTGACGTGGTATCATCACAATGCATTCTCCTTGCACATGCATGTCACAGTTCTGATAGCACCTGCTGTGTCTTAGCTAATGAAAATATACACCATTTGTCTGTACTTCCCAGCAGTTATATTATAATGGTATTGTATTTGCTATGTTAAAACCTTTTTCATTTGATATGCATATTTTCGTGATGTTCTTTGAAATGCAAATGTAGGGAGTTAAAACCAAGCACTACTGACATGATAGCATGATCTTTGGAATCAGTCTACTTAGGCCCTTCAAACTGACTGCCATACAAAGAAAGTACAATATCTTCAATAAGGAGACCAAAGCCAGAACATAATTTGTGTGTGAAATTCCATTTGATTATGCTCATCGACAGGTCTGTAGTGGAGCATGTTGAGAGCATCAAGATCCTTGGTGTCCACATCACCAACAAACTAGAATGGTCCAAACACACAAAGACAGTTGTGAAGAGGGCACGACAAAGCCTATTCCCCCTCAGGAAACTAAAAGTATTTGGCATGGGTCCTCAGATCCTCAAAAGGTTCTACAGCTGCAACATTGAGAGCATCACTGGTTGCATCACTGCCTGGTACGGCAACTGCTCGGCCTCCGACCTCAAGGCACTATAGAGGGTAGTGCGTACGGCCCAGTACATCACTGGGGCTAAGCTGCCTGCCATCCAGGACCCATACACCAGGCGGTGTCAGAGGAAGTCCCTAAAAATTGGCAAAGGCCCCAGCCACCCCAGTCATAGACTGTTCTCTCTGCTACCGCATGGCAAGCGGTACCGGAGCACCAAGTCTAGGACCAAAAAGGCTTCTCAACAGTTTTTACCCCCAAGCCATAAGACTCCTGAACAGGTAATCAAATGGCTACCCGGACTATTTGCATTTTTTGCCACCCCCCAACCCCTATTTTATGCTGCTGCTACTCTCTGTTTATCATATATGCATAGTCACTTTAACCATACCTACTACATTTACATATTACCTCAATCAGCCCGACTAAACGGCGCCTCTTTACTGTTATTTTTCAATGTCTTTTTTACTGTTGTTTTGATTTCTTTACTGATCTATTGTTCACCTAATACCTTTTTTTTTACTTAAAAATTGCACTGTTAGTTAGAGCCTGTAAGTAAGCATTTCAGGTTGTATTCGGCGCACGTGACAAACTTTGATTTGAGCTTTATTATCTGCCAAATATTATAGAAAAACTGCAGGTGATTGCAGCCCTCAAAAAGCAAAATCCCTACAGCCTTTATTCTCTAATTTCTCCTCTCCATCTCTCTCTCTTTTCTCTCTCTCCTTCTTTTTACCTCCCTCTGTCTCTCTCTCTACCACTTTATCCCCCCTCAAATCAAATCACATTTTATTGGTCACATACACGTGTTTAGCAGATGTTATTGGGGGTGTCGCCCCTCCTTCTCTTGTCTCTCCCTCCCCCTCTCTCTCCCTTCTCTCTCTCTCTCTTTCTCCCTCCCTTCCTCCCTCGTCTCTCCTTCCTCTCTGTCTCTCTCTCAATTCAATTTCAATTTAAGGGCTTTATTAGCATGAGTAACATGAACTTCTTCAGGTTAGGGTCTATTTTTCTCCATTTCCACCTGACTGACGTGCCCAAAGTAAACTGCATGTTGCTCAGTCCCTGAAGCCAGGATATGCATATAATTGGTACCATTGGACAGAAAACACTCTGAAATTTGTAGACATGTTAAAATAATGTAGGAGACTGTAACACAATAGATATAATAGGAGTAAATCCAAAGAAAAACCAACCAGAGAGTTGTTTTTGAGAACATATAGGAGAAAAATATAGTTTAGATCTCGGTATGCAATTCCTATGGCTTCCACTGGGTGTCAGTAGTCGTTGTTCAAGGTTTCAGGCCTGTTTCTTCCAAAACTAGGAAGAATTTGTTTTGATAGAGGGACACAGACTTGGACATCAGTGTATGCGCACGACGAAGAGGATACCTGAAAATATCGTTTTCTGTTTGAACATACTTCTTTCTGCATGAAATATTATAGTTTAATTACTTTGTAGGGTATCTGAGGATTACATAGAAACATATTTTGACTTGTTTTAACAAAGTTTAGCGGTAACTTTTTGGATTCCTTTCTCTTCAAGTTGAACGAGTGGATTACTCAAATTGATCGCGCCAACTAAAAGGACTTTTTGGGATATAAAGAAGGATTTTATCTAACAAAATGACAACACATGTTGTAGCTGGGCCCCTTTGGATGAGAAATCAAAGGAAGATTTTCAAAAAGTAAGTTAATAGCTATTTGTGAATTTATGAAACCTTTGCCGGTAGAAAAATATTTTGATGTGGGGCGCCGTCCTCAAACAATCACATGGCATGCTTTCACTGTAAAGCCTACTGTAAATTGGACAATGCAGTTAGATTAACAAGAATTTAAGCTTTTAACCAATATAAGACACTTGTATGTACAGTGCCTTGCGAAAGTATTCGGCCCCCTTGAACTTTGCGACCTTTTGCCACATTTCAGCCTTCAAACATAAAGATATAAAACTGTATTTTTTTGTGAGGAATCAACAACAAGTGGTGCACAATCATGAAGTGGAACGACATTTATTGGATATTTCAAACTTTTTTAACAAATCAAAAACTGAAAAATTGGGCGTGCAAAATTATTCAGCCCCTTTACTTTCAGAGCAGCAAACTCTCTCCAGACATTCAGTGAGGATCTCTGAATGATCCAATGTTGACCTAAATGACTAATGATGATAAATACAATCCACCTGTGTGTAATCAAGTCTCCGTATAAATGCACCTGCACTGTGATAGTCTCAGAGGTCCGTTAAAAGCGCAGAGAGCATCATGAAGAACAAGGAACACACCAGGCAGGTCCGAGATACTGTTGTGAAGAAGTTTAAAGCCGGATTTGGATACAAAAAGATTTCCCAAGCTTTAAACATCCCAAGGAGCACAGTGCAAGCGGTAATATTGAAATGGAAGGAGTATCAGACCACTGCAAATCTACCAAGACCTGGCCGTCCCTCTAAACTTTCAGCTCATACAAGGAGAAGACTGATCAGAGATGCAGCCAAGAGGCCCATGATCACTCTGGATTAACTGCAGAGATCTACAGCTGAGGTGGGAGACTCTGTCCATAGGACAACAATCAGTCGTATATTGCACAAATCTGGCCTTTATGGAAGAGTGGCAAGAAGAAAGCCATTTCTTAAAGATATCCATAAAAAGTGTCGTTTAAAGTTTGCCACAAGCCACCTGGGAGACACACCAAACATGTGGAAGAAGGTGCTCTGGTCAGATGAAACCAAAATTGAACTTTTTGGCAACAATGCAAAAAGTTATGTTTGGCGTAAAAGCAACACAGCTGAACACACCATCCCCACTGTCAAACATGGTGGTGGCAGCATCATGGTTTGGGCCTGCTTTTCATCAGCAGGGACAGGGAAGATGGTTAAAATTGATGGGAAAAAATTTCAGTCTCTCGATGTGCAAAACTGATAGAGACATACCCCAAGCGACTTACAGCTGTAATCGCAGCAAAAGGTGGCGCTACAAAGTATTAACTTAAGGGGGCTGAATAATTTTGCACGCCCAATTTTTCAGTTTTTGATTTGTTAAAAAAGTTTGAAATATCCAATAAATGTCATTCCACTTCATGATTGTGCACCACTTGTTGTTGATTCTTCACAAAAAAATACAGTTTTATATCTTTATGTTTGAAGCCTGAAATGTGGCAAAAGGTCGCAAAGTTCAAGGGGGCCGAATACTTTCGCAAGGCACTGTATATTTGTAAATAACAGCTGGTGCAGGAAATCTAAGGAAGTCTCAAGGTTTTGCTCAGCTGAGGTAGAGTATCTAATGATAAGCTGTAGACCACACTATTTACTGCTGGCACAAAGACCACACTCAATGAGCTGTTTATGGCCGTAAGCAAACAGGAAAACGCTCATCCAGTGGCGATGCTCCTAGTGGCCGGGGACTTTAATTCAGGAAAACTCAAATCTGTTTTCTCATTTCTACCAGCATGTCGAATGTACAACCAGAAGGAAAAAAACTTCAGACCACCTTTACTCCACACACAGAGACTCGTACAAAGCTCTCCCTCACTCTCCATTTGTCAAATCTGACCATAATTCTATCCTCCTGATTCCTGCTTACAAGCAAAACTAAAGCAGGAAGCACCAGTGACTAGATCAATAAGAAAGTGGTGAGATGAAGCAGATGCTATGCTACAGAACTGTTTTGCTAGTACAGACTAGAATATGTTCCAGGATTCTTCCGGAGTACACCACATCAGTCACTGGCTTCATTCATAAGGGCATCGATGATGTTGTCCCCATAGTGACTGTACATACATGTCCCAACCAAAAGCCATGGATTACAGGCAACATCAGCACTGAGCTAAAGAGTAGAGCTGCCGCTATCAAGGAGCGGGACTCTGACCTGGAAACTTTTAAGAAATCCCGCTATGCCCTCCGACGAACCATCAAACAGGCAAAGCGTCAATACAGGATAAAGATTGAATTGTACTACACCGGCTCCGACACTTGTCGGATGTGGCAGGGCTTGTAAACTATTACAGACTACAAAGAGAAGCACAGCTGCAAGTCGCCCAATGACACGAGCCTACCAGATGAGCTACATTACTTCTATGCTCGCATCGAGGAAAGTAACACTGAAACATCAGCTATTCTGGACGACTGTGTGAGCACGCTCTCCGTAGCCGCTCCGTAGCCACTGTGAGTGAGTAAGACATTTAAAAAGGCTGCAGGGCCAGATGAATTACGAGGAAGTTTTCTCCGATCATGCGCTGACCAAATGGCAAGTATCGTCACTGACATTTTCAACCTCTCCCTGTCTGTAATACCTACATGTTTCAAGCAGACCACCAAGTCTCTGTGCCCAAGAACACTAAGGTAACCTGCTTAAATGATTACAGACCCATAGCACTCAGGTCTGTAGCCATGAAACACTTTGAAAGTTTGGTCATGGCACACATCAACACCATTATCCCAGAAACCCTAGACCCACTCCAATTTTCATAATGCCCCAACAGATCCAAAAATTATGCAATCTCTATTGCACTCCACACTGCCCTTTCCCACCTGGACAAAAGGAACATCTATGTGAGAATGCTATTAATTGACTATAGCTCAGAACCATAGTGCCCTCAAAGCTCATCAGCAAGCTAAGGACCCTGAGACTAAACACCTCCCTCTGCAACTGGATCCTGGACCTCCTGATGGGCCGCCCCCAGGTTTTAAGGGTAGGTAACAACACATTTGCCACGCTGATCCTCAACACTGGGGCCCTTCAGGGGTGGGTGCTCAGGTCGCTCCTGTACTCCCTGTTCACTCATGACTGCATGGCCAGGCACAACTCCAACCCCATCATTATGTTTGCTGATGACACAACAGTGGTAGGCCTGATCACCGACAACGATGAGACAGCCTATATGGAGGAGGTCAGAGACCTGGCCGTGTTGCAAGGACAACAACCTCTCCCTCAATGTGATCAAAACAAAGGAGATAATTGTGGACTACAGGAAAAGGAGGACCGATCATGCCACCATTCTCATCGACTGGGCTGTAAGTGGAGCAGGTTTAGAGTTTCAAGTTCCTTGGTGTCCACATCACCAACAAACTATCATGGTCCGAGCACACCAAGACAGTCGTGAAGAGGGCACAACAACACCTTTTCCCCCTCATGAGACTGAAAAGATATGGCATGGGTCCTCAGATCCTCAAAAAGTTCTACAGCTGCACCATCGTGGTTGCATCACGGCCTGGTATGGCAACTGCTCGGCCTCTGACTGCAAGGCACTACAGAGGGTATGGCGTACGGCCCAGTACATCACTGGGGCCAAGCTTCCTGCCATCCAGGACCTCTATACCAGGCGGTGTCAGAGGAAGGCCCAAAAAAATTGTCAAAGACTCCAGCCACCCTAGTCATAGACTGTTCTCTCTGCTATCGCATGGCAAGCGGTAGTGTAGCGCCAAGTTTAGGTCCAAAAGGCTTCTCAAAAGCTTATACTCCCAAGCCATATGTCTCTTGAACAGCTAATCAAATGGGTACCCCCCCCTCTTTTACGCTGCTTCTATTCTTTGTTTATTATCTGTGCATAGTCACTTTAACTCTACCAACATGTACATATTACCTCAATTACCTCGACTAACTGGTGCCCTGGCACATTGACTCTTTACCGGTATCCCTGTATATAGCTTCGCTATTGCTGTTTTACTGCTGCTCTTGAATTATTTGTTACTTTTATTTCTTATTCTTTACTTAAGACATATTTTTCTTAAAACTGCATTGTTGGTTAAGGGCTTGTAGTAAGTAAGCATTTCACCTGTTGTTTTCGGCGCATGTGACAAATACATTTTGATTTGATTTGACTCTGGGCTGTAATCGTGGCCAAAGGTGCTTCAACTAAGTACAGAGTAGAGGGTCTGAATACTTATATAAATGTTATTAGTTCCATTTTTCTTCTAAAAAAACGTTTTTGTTTTGTTATTATGGGGTATTGTGTGTAGATTGACGAAGGGGAAAAAAACTATTTTAGAATAAGGCTGAAACTTCACAAAATGTGGAAAAAGTGAAGTGGTCTGAATACTTTCCGAATGCACTGTATCTATACTATACATTTCTATGTGAATTTGTCCGGGTCGCCCAAAAAGTTACATATGGCCACCTCATATTTTGTCTGTGTTGCCTATCTCTAGGAATCAATATTGTTACACTAATCTTCCCCCCATTGAATGCAATGTATCCACATAAGTTTTGTGTTTCTTGACGCATATCTTTTTGCAATTTTCTGCCGATACTGTCGAGATCGGGCTTCAACCAGCTCGTCAGGTGCATAGGTCCTCTCTAATAAACACCATGTGGTGTAACCAGGTGGTGTGGTATCATGGAGTGTTGTCAGACAGTGTCAGTATATCTTGTAGCCTATCTTAAGGAACTCTGCTTGGCCCACTGATTTGTATAGCAGATATCCACAGTGCAGCCAGGCAAACAGCAGTCAGCAATGGAGGTTTGTGGATGACCGTCAATTATTAGAAACCAGACCACTAACATTACACCATCCATGAAGACCTGGCTGACCTGGAGAAGTGGTCAGTGGGGAGCTACATAGTTCTGCACCCCACACAACTCCAGAAGGTAGAAGTTATCAAGATCCTAGAAGTTTACATCCAAGAAAATCTAAAATGGTCAACACAGGTATAGCACATCTGAGAAAAGGCCAGCCGACATCTGATCCTCCTCCAACGCCTTGGTTTAAACACTTCCACAAACCCGAGAACCTGCTAACGGTATTCACCACCTTCAGTATATCCGACAAGCAGTGGAATGTGCTGGTGTGGCATGCAGGGCAAACCAAGGGACAATCTGATACCATTGAGAGGGTCCAGAGAAGAGCAGTACTTATCATCATGGGCACAGACTACATCTCCTACTCAGATGCATGCACTAATCTGGGATTACCATCACTAAACACGCAGAGAAAGTCTCTCAAGATCCTTCGCAAAATCGCTCCCATCCCTGCCATGGTTCGCCTGCTTAACAGTTGATGATGAACATTGTTTATTTTACTTTATAATGTAATCTTAATTAATGAAAAATGAATTTGTGTTGTTTGTGTTCGTATTGCCAATTGTAATATTCATATCTAACTGTACTCACAATTCAACATGTTGCTGCCACTTGTAAAATGTTCTGTTGAAAAACAGTAAATAAATGTAAACATTCTTGCTCTGTCTCAAAATTTGGGTCAAGTAATCAGCTCACTTGATGGTATTTGTCGCTCTGTGGTTGGCTAAACACCATGGCGGTTGCTTTCAGTCAGATTTGGACATAATCCCAAACTCAGTTTTATGATTTACTGCCCCATTGGCGTTCATAATTCTCCTAATTATTAATTATCATCAATACATATTGCAACTCCGAATCTTACCTGTTTGACGAATTTACCTTGTTTTCAAAAAATGACAAACTACTGAAAACCATAATTGTTTACCTTTTATTGTACCGGTTATCATGGCACGTTCCGACCATGAACAATTGGATGACATTGACATTGACATTATGATAACTATGTCAGTGTGCGTACAACCAACTCCTGTTATACTGCCACGCACATGTAATGGCTACAGCATCTGGGAGAAAAATCTGTTTTTGCTTACCTAAACTGGGCCTTTGTGTGCAAAAGAATATGGTAGGAAAGGAACCTGCACGAGAGTTTGTGACTATAATGTTCTAGCTGCACAAAGGTGATTCTGAGATAATTGGCTATAAAGCTCCGAACCCTCATTGGTTTGACAGGTGTGAGCAATATTTATCTTGTATTCTTTTGAATTTAACAACATGAATTGGGGCATTTAGAGAACATTGAACAGAACAAGGCTGTAATGCTCCGGGTGTCGTGGGTGTGGAGTCAGACGCAGGAGACAGAGAGTGCAATGCTGTGCTCTTTAATGCACCAACGCACCACAGGGTGCTCACAATAATAATGGCCCCAAACACGGGGAATGAAAAATGTACAACTGAAACACACGACCAGGAACAAACACGTTCCTCTACTACAGAGCCGAAGGTCACAATAATTAAGACCGCACAACAAACAGGCGGGCCGGCTGTCTAAAGAAGCCCAACTAATCATTTACAAACAGGTGCTACCAATAAACATACAAGGAGGGGGAGGAAAGACAATCAGTGGCAGCTAATAGGCCGGTGACGACGACCGCCGAGCGCCACATGACCGGGAAGGGAAGCCACCCTCGGTCGGACTCGTGACAGTACCACCCCCCCCCCCCCTGACGCGCGGCTCCCGCAGTGCGCCGACACTGGCCCTGAGGACGAGGTGCAGGGTGATCCGGATGGAGGCGATGGAAATCCCTCAACATGGATGGATCCAAGATGTCCCCCACCGGTACCCAGCACCTCTCCTCCGGACCGTACCCCTCCCAGTCCACGAGGTACTGCAGGCCCGGCGTCTTGAGTCCAGAATGGCCCGGATCGTATACGCCGGGGAGACCCCTCGATGTCCAGAGGAGGGGGGGGGGGGAGGGACCTCCGGCACCTCACTGTCCTGCAAGGGACCAGCTACCACCGGCCTGAGGAGAGACACATGAAACGAGGGGTTAATACGATAATAGGAAGGGAGTTGTAATCGATAACACACCTCGTTTATTCTCCTCAGGACTTTAAAGGGCCCTACACACTGCCGACCCAGCTTCCGGCAGGGCAAGCGGAGGGGTAGGTTTTGGGTCGAGAGCCAGACCCTGTCCCCCGGTACAAACACGGGGGCCGTCAGCACTCCTCTTCTGCCGTCCACTCGCTTGTTGTAGAGATTCCTGGACGGCCCTCCAGGTCTCCTTGGAGCGTTGTATCCATTCCTCCACCGCAGGAGCTTCGGTCTGGCTCGGATGCCATGGTGCCAGGACCGGCTGGTACCCCCAACACACACTGAAAAGGGGACACGTTAGTAGAGGAGTGGCGTAGTGAGTTCTGGGCCATTTCAGCCCAGGGAATGTATCGTGCCCACTCCCCTGGCCGATCCTGGCAATACGACCGCAGAAACCTACCCACCTCCTGGTTCACTCTCTCCACCTGCCCATTACTCTCAGGGTGATAACCGGAGGTCAGGCTGACAGAGACCCCCAAACGTTCCATGAAGGCCCTCCATACCCGGGACGTGAATTGGGGGCCCTGATCAGAAACGATGTCCTCCGGCACCCCGTAGTGCCAAAAGACATGGGTGAATAATGCCTCTGCAGTCTGTAGGGCTGTAGGGATACCGGGCAACGGGAGGAGACGGCAGGACTTAGAGAACCGATCCACAATCACTAGAACAGTGGTGTTCCCCTGAGATGGCGGAAGATCGGTCAGGAAATCTACGGATAGATGTGATCATGGCCGTTGTGGAACAGGGAGGGTTTGTAACTTCCCTCTAGGAAGGTACCTACGAGCCTTACTCTGGGCGCACAATGAACAGGAGTAGACATAACCCTTAACGTCCTTAGCCAAAGTAGGCCACCAATACCTCCCCCGAAGGCTCCCCACTGTCCTCGTCACCCCAGGGTGACCCGAGGAGGGTAGGACATGAGCCCACCGAAACAGTTTGTCCTGAACACCAAGCGGCACGTACTTTCGCCCCGCCGGTCACTGAGGAGGCGCGGGTTCCGCCCGTAATGCCCGCTCGATGTCCGAGTCCACCTCCCATACCACTGGTGCTACCAGCTTTGAGGCGGGAAGGATGGAAGTAGGTTCGGTGGACCCATCCTCCGTGTCGTAAAGGCGGGACAGTGCGTCAGCCTTTACGTTCTGGGAGCCCGGTCTATACGACAATGTAAACCGGAACTGGTTGAAGAATATGGCCCACCTTGCTTGACGTGGGTTAAGTCTCCTAGCTGCCCGAATATACTCCAGATTCTGGTGGTCGGTCCAGATGAGAAAAGGGGTGCTTAGCCCCCTCAAGCCAGTGTCTCCACACCTTCAGAGCTCTAACCACCGCTAGCAACTCCCGGTCCTCCACATCATAGTTACGCTCCGCTGGGCTGAGCTTCCTTGAGAAGAAAGCGCAGGGGCGGAGTTTTGGTGGTGTACCCGAGTGGGTGTGGAGCTATGCTATCACA
This sequence comes from Oncorhynchus mykiss, assembly GCF_013265735.2. NCBI lineage: Eukaryota > Metazoa > Chordata > Actinopteri > Salmoniformes > Salmonidae > Oncorhynchus > Oncorhynchus mykiss. The sequence goes on from NC_048567.1 coordinate 40,017,520, forward strand.
TAGCACGGCACCCACTCCAGCCTCGGACTCATCCACCTCCACTATAAATGCTAGAGAGGGGTCCGGATGCGCCAACACGGGTGCATCAGTGAACAGCGCCTTCAACTTGTTGAAAGCTCCGTCCGCCTCTGCTGACCACTGCAACCGCACCGGGCTCCCCTTCAGCAGTGAGGTAATGGGAGCCGCTATCTGGCCAAAACCCCGGATAAACCTCCGGTAGTAGTTGGCAAAACCCCAAAAACGCTGCACCTCCTTTACCGTGGTCGGAGTCGCGCAATTACGCACGGCCCTAATGCGGTCGCGCTCCATCACCACCCCCGAGGTGGAAATGCGATAACCCAGAAAGGAGACGGCTCGTTTAGAGAACACGCATTTCTCAGCCTTGACGTATAGGTCATGCTCCAGCAGTCTACCAAGCACCTTGCGTACCGGAGACACATGCGCAGTGTGAGTGGCCGAGTAGATCAGAATGTCATCGATATAAACAACCACTCCCTGCCCGCACAGGTCCCAGAGAGTCTCGTCTACAAAGGATTGGAAGACGGCTGGAACATTCTTTAACCCATACGGCATGACGAGGTACTCATAGTGGCCTGATGTGGTACTAAATGCGGTTTTCCACTCGTCTCCCTTCTGAATACGCACCAGACTATACGCACTCCTGAGATACAGTTTTGTGAAGAACGGCGCTCCGTGAAATGATTCCACCGCTGTAGCGATGAGAGGTAGAGGGTAACTATACCCCACTGTGATGGCGTTTATACCTCTATAATCAATACACGGACGCAAACCTCCCTCCTTTTTCCTCACAAAAAAAGAAACTCGAGGAGACGAGTGAGATGGAGGGCCGAATGTACCCCTGTCCCAGCGACTCCGTGACATATGTCTCCATCGCCAACGTCTCCTCCTGGGACAACGGGTACACGTGACTCTTGGGAAGCGCAGCGTTTACCTGGAGATCTATCGTACAATCCCTTCCTGGTCGATAAGGTGGTAATTTAGTCGCTTTCACTTTACTGAAAGCGATTGCCGGAACCGTGGTCTCCCTGACCATCCCTGACCCTAATGGCCGGCTATCTAGGGAGTGCACGGGAAAAGGAGAATCTATAGGTACCAGCGGAACCCCTAACTTAAGGGCGAGTCCGCGATCCATAAAGTTCCCAGCTGCGCCTGAATCGACTAGCGCCCTATGCTGGGAAGAGGGAAAAAAGTGAAGGAAAAAGGTTAAGACAAACAAGTGGCCAACAAGGGGTTCTGGGTGAGTCTGATGCTGACTCACCTGGGGTGATCGAGAAGCGTTCCGCTTGCCATCTCTACTCCCAGACGGACCCCCCAGCACCGATCGGCCGTGTGTCCTCTCCGACCACAGTTGGTGCAGGGAAGGCCTCCTCCTCCGGTACCCCTCGGTACAGCCCCTCCCAACTCCATCGGAATGGGAGCGGAGGGGCTGGGTGGTGGAACGCACAGGACCCTCTCCGAACGCCCGCGGGCAGCCAGCAGATTGTCCAGTCGACATGTCAATCAGCTCATCCAGGGAAAGAGCAGTGTCCCGACACGCTAACTCCCTGCGGACATCCTCCCGGAGACTACACCTGTAGTGGTCAATAAGGGCCCTGTCGTTCCACCCAGATCCTGCTGCCAAGGTCCGGAACTCCAGCGCGTAAACCTGGACGCTCCTCCTCTCCTGCCTGAGATGAAATAGTCGTTCTCCCACCGCTCGGCCTTCTGGAGGGTGATCAAACATCGGGTAGTGCTCCCGCGCTGAGTCTGGGCCATTCCAGACTGCGTTCGCCCACTCCAGAGCACGACCCGTGAGGCAGGAGATGAGGACACTCACCCTCTCCGCTCCCGAGGGAGTGGGTCTGATGGTGGCCAGGTATAGCTCCAGCTGGAGTAAAAACCCCTGGCAACCCGCCGCCACGCCATCATAAGCCCTCGGGAGCGTCAGACGGAGGGTGCTGGAGTCGGGAGATGGAGAGTCCGGAGCCGGGGGTGCCGAAGGTGGAGAGAGGAGACCACTCCTCTCCCATCGGTCCATTCTCTCCATCACTTGATCCATCGTGGATCCGATCCGATGGAGGACGGTGGTGTGGTGGAGAACCCTCCATTGATGGGAGAGGGTTGGCTGCTGCTCCTGTTGACTCCATTCAATTTTTAGGTGCGGGATTCTGTAATGCTCCGGGTGTCGTGGGTGTGGAGTCAGACGCAGGAGACAGAGAGTGCAATGCTGTGCTCTTTAATGCACCAACGCACCACAGGGTGCTCACAATAATAACAGCCCCAAACACGGGGAATGAAAAATGTACAACTGAAACACACGACCAGGAACAAACACGTTCCTCTACTACAGAGCCGAAGGTCACAATAATTAAGACCGCACAACAAACAGGCGGGCCGGCTGTCTAAAGAAGCCCAACTAATCATTTACAAACAGGTGCTACCAATAAACATACAAGGAGGGGGAGGAAAGACAATCAGTGGCAGCTAATAGGCCGGTGACGACGACCGCCGAGCGCCACATGACCGGGAAGGGAAGCCACCCTCGGTCGAACTCGTGACAAAGGCTTTGTCAATACCTGCATTTTGAGAAAAATGCTAATAGAACCTTATAGTCCCAAGCTCTCTATGTGTCCATTTTTATATTTTTTTGGGGGGGCAGGACAGGTGTAAGTACAGATATTGATGGAGTCAGATATAGAGAGTGGTACATGAAGTGGTTAACGACAGACAGTCGGCCGAGCCGTCACCGACGGGGCATATGTGGTCCGGAGTCGGGAGGTTAGATCGTTATACCAGACTCCGGCACATACCATGTGTCCCTTGAGGGCTTTACTGTATTAACCCATCGTATTAGTCCCAAATGTGAGATGACACATAAAGAGTCAAGGAGGTGTGCATTTGAAAGCTTTGTTGGAGTGTCTGAGTGGCAGAGACAGCCGTTAGCCTAAGGTGCTGCTCTTTTCACAGGCACCTTCACCTAGCTAGACACAGACACATGCACACACATGCACACTCACACACACTATATTCTTTACACTCAGGGGAGAGGCTCACACACCTGCCCTCTGGTGCTACACACCAGCCTTCAAAGCACCCACAGCATTTGTTTTCACAAAAAGATGTGTGAGAATAAATGATTGCCTACATATTTTTTCACTTATATACGGGGTGATTTGTCATATGTGAAAAGTTGACGACCATGTGTCATGATTTCTTAAATTATGTCAATATCCTCAGTTTCATACATTTTCATGGTACAATAAATAGCTGTATGTCTGGAATTCTTCCTTCGATTGGCTATCGTTGTTGTATTGTAATCCATGCTTTAGGGATGTATTTTTCCTCAAGTGTCTAACACCAACGAAACATGAGTCTTTGACTAGGTTGCAATGATAATTATGTGCTTGAGTGTGTAACACAATGCCAATATTCCCTTATTCCCTCCTCTCCCCTAGTGTGTCTGTTATGTGTGTAGTGTGTGTGTCTTTGTTCCTGTGTGTTAATTCTTTCCCATCTTTGCTGTGCTCCAGTGTAGCCCGTGTGCTCCAGGGGTAGGCAGGGTCAGCCCTGACACCCATTTTAACTGTTATTTACTCTGATTCCACGACAAGACAGATACCAGCTCCAGTGACTCCACAGATGTATGTTAAACACTCCCCAAATGACCCGTCTGATGGATCTATTGATGGCCTATTCCAACCTGTCACCTATTCTCCATCAGGCTCTCAGTTATCCCCCCATCTTTCTCTCTCTCTCTCTCTCTCTGTGTGAATGAGAAATGAGGAGGGAGACAGATACAGGGACCTCTCGAACCTGCCGTATACTGTCTGCCTGCTACATGACAATGGACGCCTTCACCTCTTCTCCCGAGGAACAGCCGGAACACCTGTATTTGACACAATTAGGACACAATTAGGACACATGCATGTGTACACACACACAGGGATGTAAACATGCACACACACATGCATACCCACTCACTCGCACACACACACACAAACACACACCACTCTCCCTGGAGACCATGTAGACCGTGACCAAGCTGACTAACAGCCCTGCCTTATGATGTTATATTATTTATCCATTCTCCACTCTACGCAAGTTGTTGCTGTTACTGCAGAGGAGACCCTGTCACCTGGGAAACGATGTATCAGTGGTATGACAGGCCTCAGACTGTGCTAGTGACAGTATTGTCGCCTGCGAGCACTGTGTCGTGTGTGTTAGTACATGAGGGAGAGGTATCTATTTGATGTCAAGGTTGTATGTACTGTACATGACTTACAAAGACCTCATGGAGGAACAGAGAGGAGGAACACAAACATCAACAGAAGGTCAGCCTAGGAACAAACTACTTTTTAAGCACATGATTATGATAGACTCTATTGGCCCTTATTGTTTTACCATGAGCCCTATGGTCTACAGAGCTGTCATCCAGTAGTTTGCAGAACTGGGCCTCCTGTATCTGATCAATTTTTTAACAAATAAACCAAGACAGATCCTCAAGTGAACAAGAATACGACATTGGTTGAACATGAGCCTTATGAACATGAGCCCTACGTATAGAGCCGTAGTAGCCTGGTACTGAGTATAATAGTGGGACTGCTCCATTTGATAAATACCACAGTGAATCTAGTTTTGCTAATTGAGTCTCACCAGCCATTACTGGGATTATGTTAGCTAGTGCCCAAAGGTCATTACATAGGTAAATGCATCTCTTAGCCTCGCTAAAGAGCCCTAGTGCAAACCCTGCTCCCACACAAAGCTATCTTAAACACCACATTACTTCAGAGACTTGACCATAACCAAGGATCTATTGTATAAGGTGTACAGTGAAATCTGATGGTGAGAATCACAGATATGAGAATTAACCACATATGGTAGTTAAAAGTGGTCAGATAAGTACTGCAACTCCCACACAATGGTAGCTAGCTTAAACATTAGATACCCTACAGACAAGACTGTGATGTTGAGTTACTTGTTTTGAAACTATGGGAAGTGTGAGGATCTACTTTTAATTAGCCACCTGTGTGTAATGCATTACAGTATGAAAACATTTATAGCACTTTTATAATGCATTTGTCTTTTGAAAGGCTGTTATAAGAGGTCATGACTGCTTAGAATTGCTGCATTCATAGTCACATGCTTGTTTGTTCTAACTGTCACCTAAGACTTTCCTCTACAGCTGTAGAGTATCAGTATCTGTTGTTGTCAAATGGTGACTCAGCTTTGTGATTAGTTTATACACACCCACAGTTGATTATTAAGCCAATTGAGCACTCTATATCAGAGTCCTAGCACTGGTGGTGATACAGAGATTTCTATTCCTTTGAGAGACGTCTGTCTGTCTGTCTGTCTGTCTGTCTGTCTGTCTGTCTGTATGTATGTATACAGTCTGTCTGTATGTATGTATACAGTCTGTCTGTCTGTAGTATGTGTAAGTGTTTGGGTGTGTGTGTGTGTGTGTGTGTGTGTGTGTGTGTGTGTGTGTGTGTGTATCCATAGCGATGAGTGACACAACAGCAGGTGTTCAGTGAACCGTGAAGAGGGCTTTCATGTTACCACTTAGATGACAAATTACCCAGACAATGGACTGCGCGAGCCAGACAGCTAATTCAATTCTAACTGTTGACTCAGAGCATTCACCACCCTCCTGCATGTGTTCGCCTACCCACGGAGAAGGAGAATCCCTCTCGAAAACTTCATCTGGACTCAGTCAATTGAAATGAAAGGTAATATTCTTTATCTGGCCCAAGATAGCAGCAGATGAATTGCTCTAAAATGAGCGTAAATAAGATTGAGATTTCAGGCTTCAGATGGCCCTCAACTCAGTGATTTTGGATCAATAGTGTTTGCCGGGCACAGCAGAAAGAGAGGAAGAAGGAGAGCGAGAGGAAGAGATATGGCGAAAGAAAGATATGGAGGAAGAAAGAGAGGGGGGTGGGAGAAAGAGAGAAAGGAAGATCAATGGAGGGAGGACATAAAACACACATCACAATAGGGGAGCGGCTCAGCACAGCAACCAGAGCTCTATTCAAATTTCACCAGTGTCAAATTAATTTCAGTGTTATCTGGAAATTAAATTAGAATGGAACCCCTCCCTCCTTCCCTCCCTTCTCTTCTCCTTTGTGAGTAAGACAGTCTCGGACATCCATGTGTGACAGATTACAGTGCTCAGAGTGCATATCAGGGCAAAGTGTTGAGGCTCGCTAATCCGCCCTCTAATTCTCAATTTGTGTAAAATGAGGTCATAAATCACAGGGACAGGCCGATCGATGGAAACGTTGTCTTGCGAGTGATTGACAACCTCCCCAAAGGTTACTGTTGAAGTTGGTTTAAGGTTACAGCTCTCTCTGGGCTGGAGTCCATGGGGTGGGTGTGTTTGTGTGTGTGTGAGAGAGAGAGAGAGAGAGAGAGAGAGAGAGAGAGAGAGAGAGAGAGAGAGAGAGACCATGTGGGAGTGTGTGTTGGATTGGGGTGGGGTGGGCTGGGGGAGTCGAACTCAATCTATATGAGGCACGGCCTGGGCCCTTTGGGGATACAGCAGAGGGACAGCACCAATTTTTTGCCCATCAGACGTCCAATTTTTCTCCTTTTCATACCTGCTGTAGTAAATGAGAAACAAATTTAATTTCACTCCACTATCTCCACCGAAACCATTTAAATCCTTTGTGGAAACCAAATTGTCCCCAGACAAATCGCCCCTGGATCTTTGGAAATACACTATGGATGTGCAACCAAAATAAATTTGTGTCACTCTGGATATGGCATTGTCTGTAATGCAATTCATTGGAGAGTCCTGGTGAAACAGAGAGGGTGGAAATAAAATAAGGGGCTATTTTGAAAGAACAAAGGTGAAGAGAGATCCCAGCTCTTCATTCTCTCCCTCTCGCTCTGTTTTCCCTCTCTCAGTTTCTCCTTTGCGCCCACTTCCGGCTTTAAATACATTTTCGGCCAGAGATTTTGCATTCATGAGACTGAGATTTAAATGTAAATGAGGTTAGGATGTAGTGAGGAGAGAGGGGAGCCGCCTCAGCAGTGGCCCTGACCAAATGGGCCTGGTGCGAGTCAACGCGTGTCAAGGAGACAGAGGGGACTCTACAGCGGCGCAGTGCTTATCATTCCCCCAGATTATCAGCTCCCCAACATCAATCACGCCATCAGGGAAACAATGCATAAAACGAGCCCAACAAGGGCGATGAAAAATCACTGACAGAGTGGGAGTGTATGGAGATAGAGGGCAGGGAGGACGGCCGGGTGATTAGTCGGCTAGAAAAGAAAAAGAGAGAGAGTGAAATGGGGAGTGGGAATCGTGGGAAACAAGAAAAAAACAGGGGAACTGAAGGATTGTGATAGGGAGAAAAGAAGAAGAGCGGTAGAGAGTGGGGCCGAAGGAAGAGTAAAAAACTGACAAGTTGACACTGGGGATTTCTTCTTATAAAGGGGTGGTCAGATGTCTTTGCCACCCATTAGAAGAGTGTGTCTTTCAGGAGACTTTCTATTGTGCAGTAAATGGTCCAGTGACAATGCAGACAAATACATTATCTAAGCCTGCAATCACCTTAGCCTATCTGGAAAAAATTTAAATTATAAATGTGTGTCTTGTGACTTATATTGGGATTCCATTGTTTAAAACCTCTTGAAGCTAGGGGGCACTATTTTTATGTTTGGAGAAATAACGTTCCCAAAGTAAACGGCCTATTTCCCAGGACCAGATGCTAGAATATGCATATAATTGACAGATTAGGATAGAAAACACTCTAAAGTTTCCAAAACTGTAAAAATATTGTCTGTGAGTATAACAGAACTGATATTGCAGGCAAAAGCCAGAGAAAAATCCAATCAGGAAGTGACTCTTATTTTGAAACCCCTGTGCATCCCTATTGCCCATTGAAAGGGATATCAACCAGATTCCTTTTTTCTATGGTTTCCCTAAGGTGTCAACAGCCTTTAGACATAGTTTCAGGCTTTTATTTTGAAGAATGAGCGTGAACGACCACATTGCGTAAGTGGACAGGTGGGGGCTCTCAGAGTGATTTGCGCGCAAAAGAGGCTATTTACTCCGGGTCCTATTGAAAAGCCAACTGTCCCGGTTGATATATTATCGAATAGATATTTGAAAAACACCCTGAGGATTGATTATAAAAAAAATTTGACATGTTTCTGTTGACATTATGGATAACATTTGGAATTTTTGTCTGCGTTGTTGTGACCGCTCTTTCCGGTGGATTCCTGGGCATAACGCACCAAACTAAAGGAGGCATTTGGATATAAAAAATATCTTTATGGAACAAAAGGAACATTTGTTGTCTAACTGGGAGTCTCGTGAGTGAAAACATCCGAAGATCATCAAAGGTAAACGATTAATTTGATTGCTTTTCTGATTTTCGTGACCAAGTTACCTGATGCTAGGTGTACTTATTGTTTTGTCGAGCAATTGATAAACTTACACAAACGCTTGTATTGCTTTCGCTGTTAAGCATAATTTCAAAATCTGAGACAACAGGTGGATTAACAAAAGGCTAAACTGTGTTTTCCTATATTGCACTTGTGATTTCATGAATATGAATATTTTCTAGTAATATTATTTGACTGTGGTGCTATGCTATTCAGCGTTGTTGATGACAAATCTCTCGGATCCGGGATGGGTGGTTCTAACTTACAACATGACACAGAACGTAGCCTAACAGAACATGTCCTATCCGATCTTGAAGAATTGATGATCAGTAATGCAATGATTTCTTGTTGTCGTTGTTAATTTGATCTGAAAAGCACGAAATCTTGAATCTTGCATCGTTTTATATATCAACTCATACACACTATACCATGGAATCGGTACATCAAAAATCTCATCCCAACTATTTTGCAATCTGTATGGCACAGCTGTCAACATCCGGGTCTTCAAATTAAACTGGTGTAATTGACTATTTATTTCTCCACCAGTTGTGATCCTTTATATAGGACAGAGAGACCAGCTCCCTCCCGCTGCCACCTGCCTCCTCCATTTTTGGGGTAATGCTGTATTCATTTGGTTGTAATCTTGGATTGAGCAGACCTTCCCAAACAATTCTGATAACTCATAACACTACATAACTCTACAATTCCAATTTAAATATAATTTACAAACCAAATACATTTTTCAAACATCTTTTCCATAAATATTGGTATCTTATCAACCAGCACAGTTCAAATCAAATCAAAGTTTATTTGTCACGTGCTGCCTCATGATGCCATCTATTTTCAAATCAAAGTGTATTTGTCACGTGCGCAGAATACAACAGTGAAATGCTGACTTACAGGGTCTAACCAATAGTGCAAAAAAGGTGTTAGGTGAACAATAGGTAAGTAAAGAAATAAAACAACAGTAAAAAGACAGGCTATATACAGTAGCGAGGCTACATACAGACACTGGTTAGTCAGGCTGATTGAGGTAGTATATAGATGTAGATATGGTTAAAGTGACTATGCATATATGATGAACAGAGAGTAGCAGTAGCGTAAAAGAGGGGTTGGGGGGTGGTGGGTGGCGGGACACAATACAGATAGCCCGGTTAGCCAATGTGCGGCAGCACTGGTGTGTCAGTCCAATTGAGGTAGTATGTACATGAATGTATATTTAAAGTGACTATGCATGTATGATAAACAGAGAGTAGCAGCAGCGTAAAAGAGGGGTTGGGGAGGGCACACAATGCAAATAGTCTGGGTAGCCATTTGATTGCCTCAGGAGTCTTATGGCTTGGGGGTAAAAACTCAACCCTAATATTTGTTCTATCTTTTCAGGGGTATGAAATTGAAATTGTAACCAGCTCTGCAATGCTTGTTTGAAAATATGTCAATTTTTTAAAATTAATCGACAATCTACACAAATGGATGAGCATTTAGGGTTCAAGTAAAACTGTCACACCCTGATCTGTTTCACCTGTCCTTGTTATTGTCTCCACCCCCTCCCGGTGTTGCTTGTTTTCCCCAGTGTTTTTATCCCTGTGTTTCCTGTATCTCTGTGCCAGTTCGTTTTGTATGTTTCAAGTCAACCAGCATTTTTTCCCGTTCTCCTGCCTTTGCTATTCTCCTTTTTCTAGTCCTCCCGGTTTTGACCCTTGCCTGTTTCTGGACACTGTACCTGCCTGCCTTGACCTTGAGCCTGTCTGCCACTCTGTACCTCCTGGACTCGACCATTCTCTTGCCTACTCCTTAATGGATTATTAAACATTTTAGACTCCAACCATCTGCCTCCTGTGTCTGCATCTGGGTCTCGCCTTGTGCCTTGATAGTACGAACTTGCCATGATAGACCAGCAGACTTGGACCAGCACCAACACACTGTCTCCCTGCAGGGAGCCACCATTAGGAGACATGAGGAGTTGTTACAGGGCCTTTAGGAAGGGCTTAGTTCCTTGACGGAATGCCACAACCATGGGTAAAAGGCTATTATGGAGCAAATCAGGAAGTTTGCTCAGAGGTTGTCTGCCACCTCTAAAAAATCCCAATCACCCAGTAATTTTTCCGCTATCTGTGGTGAGTTTGTACAGCCTACAAACCCGCTTACCTCCTCCAGAGCGATATTCGGGGAATCCTGTTACCTGCCCGGGCTTTCTCTCTCAGTGCTCACTTATTTTTGAGCTAAGGCCATCTTCGTTTCCTTCAGACCGATCAAAGATAGAGTATATTCTTACGCTATTGTCAGGAAGGGCACTCTCCTGGGCTATGGCAGTTTGGGAGCAACAATCTGCCATTTGTGGTCATCTGGAGGAATTCATGGCAGAAGTGAGAAAGGTATTCGAGTCTCCGGTTTCCGGGAGAAAGGCGGCCAGTAAACTGCTTGATTACGTCAAAACTTCCGTAGTGTGGCAGACTACACGGTTGATTTAAAATTGATTAAAATTGATAGATACCTAAGGGAACGCAAGAGTGAGAGAAGGTCTGGTCTCGGGCACACTCGTGCACCCGCTATGGCTCATTCACCTCCAAGAGAATCCGGAAGTTTCCGAAGGCAGCTCTTCCCAGAGGATTCGAAGCCACCCAAGCCCTCTCGGGAATCTACAATGGTGAGTTGGATACTCCTGAGCCTATGCAGTTGGGAAGAGCTAGGTTATCAGTTGGGGAACACTCACGAAGGATGAAAAATAACTGTTGTCTGTACTGTGGAGGGGCAGGACATTGCCTGCCCTATTAGAAAACCCTTCTCTCTAGTGGGTACCAGTACTATGGTGAGTCAGAAAAGGAGTACGGGAAAAACACGCTGGTTGACTTGACTAAACACACAAGACGAACTGGCAAAGAGAGACAGGAAACACAGGGATAAATACACTGGGGAAAATAAGCGACACCTGGAGGGGTGGAGACAATCACAAAAACAGGTGAAACCAATCAGGGTGTGACACAGGCAAGCCTGGTGGGCTTTGTTGTTTACCTGACTTAACTTCACCATTTCCTACCGCCCAGGGTCCAAAAATGTGAAGCCTGATGATCTCTCTTGCCTATACAGTTCCTCTGCCACACCCTCGGTCTCCGAAACCATTCTTCATACCTCATGCCTGGCAGCCACAGTGGATTGGGGTATTGAGACCCTGGTTCACAAGGCACAATGCTCCCAGCCTGACCTGAAGGCGGCCCGGCTATCCGGCTGTTTGTCCTCAACTCAGTCCGGTCCCGGGTGTTGGAATGGGCTCATTCCTCCAGGCTAACCTGCCATCCTGGTTCCAGCCGTACCCTAGCCTTCCTTCGACAACATTTCTGGTGGCCCACAATGGTTCCTGAAGTCTCTGCCTTCGTCGCCGCATGCACGGTGTGCGCCCAGAACAAGAATCCACGGCAAGCTCCTTCTTGCCTTCTTCAGCCACTACCGGTCCCTCTTCTTGCGCTGCCTACTCCTGATGATTTGTTTTAAGCACCCATCCTTCCCTAACTACATCTGGACCATTACTGATGACATAACTTATTTGGCCTTTTTGGCTGGTGGAATTATATTTCCTCAAGCACTGCCAGGCTGGCCTATTATTATTATTATCATCATCATTATTAGCTTTCCCTCTCTCCCTCTCTCTTACCCCCTCAGTGTTTCTGTGTCTGCTTTGTGCCTCAGTAGCTAAAAGCTAATGTGCTGAAAGCCTGGCTCTTGTCTTGTTGAGTTTATTGAAATCGTATGAATGCCATTTATGCTTAATACTTCTGGGTCTGCCATGAAGGGAAGTGAACCGGCAGCTCCTGAGAAGAGATGAGAAGACCTCAGGGGGATACGCTGGCATCAAGATTTGGAGAGAGAGAGAGACAGCGAGAGTGACAGAGCGAGACCACTCATAATTCTCATAATTTCATTAGGTTACAATGACAGTCTTTATTTCTGGTCGAGGCCACAAATGCAGGGAAAAGGGAGTGGGGGTAGGGGGCTGGGCATGTTGCTTTTGAAGCGTTGGATTTCAAATTAACTGTTTGTTTCCCCGGCTGGAATCGAAATAACAATAAGTGGTGCCTCATGTTAGCCGAAAGCTAATTACAGGGAACAGTGTTGTCCATCCAGCGTGTTGGCCCCAAATGCTTGGGCACACTCACTCGCCTCATTAGGTGTGTGATCTTTAGTTTAATTTAGCGAGGGTTGGCCTCCCCCTCAAAACGATGCGAAAGTAGGGATATCGGTTGACTCGAACACCATCAATATGCATGAGGATGACATCATAGAGACAGGGCTCTAGTGGAAGCTTTTAAATAATATGGCAAATGATAGTGCCTCGGCATGTTATACAACATCTCATTATGGCTCAGACAAGGTTGTAAAAAAAGTCAAAACAGGAAAGCATGAATAGGAAGCATGGCGGAGCTTGAATAACAACAGCATTTATTTTCATCCGTTTACATCAAATTATTGCTTCCCCAGCAAGACTGGAGCAGCGGTGTTAGGGTTTGAACTTCGTGTTAATTAACTTTTTCACACGTACCAACAAACGGGTGTGATAATTCTACAGTGGTCCCTGTTGCGTGTGATTAGAACGCTTGATTAGAACACTTATTTAGAACGTCCATTTTCGATTGACGCAACAATAAACATTTGAGCTGGCCACACTTTTTTTTCACAGAAACATTTTGCACAAACACAGTTCTTACAAAGTTACAGTTGGAAGTCGGAAGTTGTTGTGGGGGTGCTTTGCTGCAGGAGGGACTGGGGCACTTCACAAAATAGATTGCAAACTATTACAGACTACAAAGGGAAGCACAGCTGCGAACACAAACCTACCAGACGAGCTAAATCACTTCTATGCTCGCTTCGAGGCAGGCAAAACTGAGGCATGCATGAGAGCATCAGCTGTTCCAGGCGACTGTGATCACGTTCTCTGTAGCCGACGTGAGCAAGACCTTTAAACAGGTCAACATACACAAGGCTGCGGGGCCAGAAGGATTATCAGGACGTGCGCTCTGGGCATGTGCTGACCAACTGGCAGGTGTCTTCACTGACATTTTCAACATGTCCATGATTGAGTTTGTAATACCAACATGTTTCAAGCAGACCACCATAGTCCCTGTGCCCAAGAACACAAAGGCAACCTGTCTGTAGCCATGAAGTGCTTTGAAAGGTTGGTAATGGCTCACAACACCATTATCCCAGAGAACCTGGACCCACTCCAATTTGCATACCGCCCAAACAGATCCACAGATGATGCAATCTCTATTGCACTCCACACTGCCCTTTCCTACCGGGACAAAAGGAACACTTATGTGAGAATGCTATTCATTGACTACAGCTCAGCATTCAACACCATAGTACCCTCAAAGGTCATCACTAAGCTAAGGATCCTGGGTCTAAACATCTCCCTCTGCAACTGGATCCTGGACTTCCTGACGGGCCGCTGTAAGGTCTACTACACCTGTTGTATTCTGTGCATGTGTCAAATACACTTTGATTTGAAAATAGATGGCATCATGAGGCAGAAAAAATATGTGGAAATATTGAAGCAACATATCAAGACATCAGTCAGGAAGTTAAAGCTTGGTTGCAAATGGGTCTTCCAAATGGACAATGACACCAAGCATACTTCCAATGTCGTGGCAAAATGCTTAAGGACAACAAAGTCAAGGTATTGGAGTGGCCATCACAAAGCCCTGACCTCAATCCTTTAGAATATTTGCAGGCAGAAGTGAAAAAGCGTGTGCGAGCAAGGATGCCTACAAACCTGACTCAGTTACACCAGCTCTGTCAGGAGGGATGGGCAAAAATTCATCCAACTTATTGTAGGAAGCTTGTGGAAGACTACCCAAAATGTTTGACCCAAGTTAAACAATTTAAAGTCAATGGTACCAAATACTAATTGGGTGTATGCAAACTTCTGACTCACTGGGAATGTGATGACAGAAATAAAAGCTGAAATAAATCATTCTCTCTACTATTATTCTGACACTTCACTTTCTTAAAATAAACTGACCTAAGGCAGGGAATTTTTACTATGATTAAATGTCAGGAATTGTGAAAAACTGAGTTCATATGTACTTGGCTAAAGTGCATGTAAATTTCCAACTTCAACTGTACATACATACTGAATGCGCCTACAGTAGAACACGATATACAGAAAATAAGGAACTTAATTTGATATGAACTCACACATTTCCAAAGTTATTATTTGTAAGGACAACAACAAGGAAGGCATAGCAAGCACCAGCAATAAATATTTCCAATTCTTGCAAGACTGCACAAATATATGCATAACATAAATTGTCCGCAATGCTGAAATGGGCTATTTTATGTGAATTAATGAGGAGGTGGAACACACCTCACTTCAAACTGTTGTTAGGAAATACAACTTGTTAGAAAATAATTTGAAATTGACAAATTGAAACATAGCCTATAGATAATTAGCAGACAGTACGTGTTAACTGTCCTGTTTGCGTAACAATCACATTTTGGAACAGTGAGTACATTGACATCACGTGCATAAAACAACTCACGCTGGGGCGACCGTTAGAGATATTTGGAACTCACATTAGAGATATTTTGAACTCACGTGTGAAAAGGTTACAATGTCCCCAGTGTCAAGTTACCTGCTCTTCTTGTTTGCGGTTCATTTGTGCATCACGTTTCTCCGCTAAGAGAGCCCTGTAAAAGGTGTGCAATAAATGTGACCGTCTCTTTTACCCAACTCCATAATTTCTTTCAATTGGAATTCGATTATTTTACTTGGTAATAAACATCATTCCGCCCAATCAGGGCTGGTTCAGATCAAATGGGCTGATCGGTGGGCTGCCGCTAACAGACGAGTTCAACCCGTCTCATCTCCCTCTCTCCTTTCTAACAACTCGACTACCCAGGCACACTCAGGCACAATTTTAAGGCTGTGAGATGGCTGTCACTGTATTTTGTCAGCAAAGCATAATGTTTTTTTCAGGAGTTCTGAATCTGGCACTCAGCGGGGTAGAAATTAAAATACGGCAGTACATAAATTGAGGGCGTCAGACGTAAATCACCTAACATGGAGAGGAGGCAGCAGGCAGAGAACACTGCTGGCTTTCACAGCACTCACCTGTAAAACAGATTGGACACCATCCATCACGCTTTAATCAGCAAGAGAATAATAGATGTGTCCCTGCTCCCATCTGTCTCACACACATACACACACACAAAAGAATTTCAATTTACCTTGCTTTCAGACACTTTTCCAACTTGTGCTATTTAAATGTGGCTTGTGTTTGTTTGTTTTGGTGTCAGGGATTATTTATTTGGTGCGAACCTAAAAGCACTCTCTTTCAAGCTTTAATCTGACGAGTTCACAGTCTTCAAAGGTCAACTTTCTTTACTGTGATATTATGCCTGAGTTTTTCACACGCTGTGTGTCAAATGCTAATGTTATTGTTGGCAAGATACATTTACAGAGGCAGATTTTTATTCAGAGCGGTTTTTTCTTTCCTTCTTTAAAAAAATTAAACAGCAATGGATGTCTTGCATGGCTGTGGTTTAGCAGCTAAATGCGGTTTGAAAGGAAACACCAAACACATGGACACATGGACATGTGGACATTCATATTGTTATGAGAGTAGAATGATGGGGGATTGAAACAATAGAGAACATTAGTATCATATATTCTATGATGAATTATCCCAAATAACTAATTTACATGATTTGGATAAAATCATAAAAAGTCAAATGAATTTTGGGGTTCACCTAGATGCCAATGTACTGTATGTAAAAACAATTCAAAATGTAATATACGTCATTCACCATACTGAGTATTTTGGCTTATTTTCTTCAAATGTTGAAATGTTATAGGATTGCTATATGTTTCAACCAGTAAAGACAAAAGATTTTCACTACATTCTCACTGAGGACACAGGGCCATGCTTTTTTATTTTGGATTTTTCTTCTATTTTTCAAGAAAATTTTACTTTGCTCAAACTCTGGTTGTGGCAGTCTCCTTTAATGCACGTGTGGTCAGTCACTCTGAATAAGAGCTTCTTGTCACGTTCTGACCTTAGTTCTTTTGTTATGTCTTTGTTTTAGTATGGTCAGGGCATGAGTTGGGTGGGTTGTCTATGTTAGTTTTTCTATTATTTGGTATTTCTGTGTTTGGCCTGGTATGGTTCTCAATCAGAGGCAGCTGTCAATCGTTGTCCCTGATTGAGAACCATACTTAGGCAGCCTGTTTTCACCCTTGAGTTGTGGGTTATTGTTTTCTGTTCTGTGTATTCACCGTACAGGACAGTTTAGTTTCGGTCGTTCTCGTTATTTAGTTTTTTTGTGTTCATGATAATAAATTATCAATATGGACACTTACCACGCTGCGCATTGGTCCTCCGATCCTTCCTACTACTCCTCCTCAGAAGAGGAGGAAGACGAGCGTTACACTTCTGCTTAATGACTAAACTTCCAACATAAACAGTCAACATAATACCGATGAGTCCTATAGCCCAGTGCCTTAGCATCTAAAAGTTATGAAACCGTGATGCAGCAGAAACAACCGCCGAATTTGGCAGAAATTATAATTGGGATGTATGAATTGATATTTGAAGGGGTGCTAAAAAATTGGACACAGGCACTCCTATTTTTTAAAAGATAACCCAATATTGACGCTAATACCGAATCAGATGTTGGAAAGGTGATATAACTGTCAAACTTTTATAAAACCGTATTTGTGAGTAGTGGATCAGTCTTCAACAATATACCATTATGTGTCATAAGTAGACATCTTTCACAGGTTTTCAACATTCCAGTTCTGAAACATTGTTCCTGAATTTGAGAGACGATTTTTGTGAATTTTGTGAAGATTTTTGTCCGTGCACATAGAACTAGAGATTTTGGTCTTAATGATGAAACATTAGAGGCCTTGGAACCCTGGTTCTTTGCAATAGACTATAGAATAGAATAAATACGCAAGGTGGATTCACATTCGATATATGAAAGCTCTATTAGCTAACATCAGAGAATAATTATCAGACTTCTCGTTCATGTCAAAACCCAAAACGAGTTATTATGCAGGCCTCTTGACCAAGCCCATGAGCAAAACAATGAGCTGGTAAAAGGTAGGGGAGAGTGGGGTAAGTTGAGCCATTTTTTACATTCAGCATCATTCCATCAAGGAAAATATAGTATTCTTTCTACCAAAGATATCTACATATAGTTTAGGATGTTCTGTATCCATGGAAATGACCAGATTTCATGTAAACAATCACAATAACATTTTTTTAGGTTAACCCTTTGATGCATACGATCACATATTTGTCATCATTGTTGAGTGGTCCCTGTAGCATACCATCGACAATACATTCGGAAAGTATTCAGACTCAAACATTTATTAAATAGTTTTTCACACAATACCCCATAATTACAAAGAAAAATGTTTTTTAGAAATGTTTGCAAATGTATTAAAAATACAAAACTGAAACATCACATTTACATAAGTAAAAATTCCCTAATCCCAGAATGCCATTCACTATAAGACGCAAATAAACGGAGTCGGAGTCAAAGATGGTTGTGCCCATTGCCTGAAAACTATTAACTTAGTTTAGCCACATTTCAGCATATTACAAATCTTCAATGTACTTGTTACAGTGTATACAAGAACCGGAGCACATGACTTGACTAGTCTTTTTTGACAATTCGCAAAGCAGATAAAATGTCATCAACTCACAGACTAGTCAAGCGCGAAAGCTAAACAGTGGTGAAAGGGTTTGTGGGGGGGTTAATTTAATCTGTGGGGTATTCAAGTCCATGCGGGGTAGGAATTGGGGAAGGTATTGTGGGGGGAGAAGATGCAGGAAATATTACTATAATGGGGGATTTATCAATAAATCGAGGGAAAACACAGGATAAGTTTATACGCTAAATAAAATAGGGGGATCTTAGCTGGCAACCCCGACGTACCAAAGTTACAATTATATGCCGCGTTCAAAACAACTGGGAACTGGGAAATCTCTGACTTCAGGGCATTCAAGACAATTGAGAACTCGAAAAAAAACGAGCTCTGACTAGGATATATTTTTTTTACGGTCATCAAACTCTAGAGCTCCGACTTTCCGATCTGAAGATCACTGACGTCATGATGAGACCTCATATTTTTCTTAGTTCTCAGTTGTCTTGAACACCATAAAAGTCAGTTGAGTGACCTATCCCTTCACCTCATTTTTTTATAACATATGTGACTCTCCACCTGGATTCGGTCTTATGTAGCAACATTTGAATTTCTGTTTTTTAC